>NW_025999968.1:25224273-25279654 GCF_001458135.2 Marmota marmota marmota | reverse complement strand
CTCCTCCTCCTTCCTCCTCCTCCTCCTCCTCCTCTTCTTCTTCTTCTCCTCCTCCTCCTCCTCCTCCTCTCTGTTCCTTTACTAATTTTCTTCCTTTTATTTAGATGGTGGGATATTCAAGTAAATGTTACTGATTAACTTACTTATTGCACCCATAATTTTCAAGAGAAATTTGAGAAATAAGCAAAAATATAAGTATACAGAAAATGGAAATAGTCCTTCAAAAAACTAGAAGTATTTGAGGAAGATCCCAAGGGGTACACTAGAGTCATATATATTTGTATTTTTATTTTGGATGTTGCCATTTGATATTTCATCTCATTTGTGGGAATATTGAATACAATTATTATGTTCAACTCCCACAAGTCACATTTTCTCAAGCATTATGATCCATAAACTGCTATCTTATAATCAAGATACACATAGTATATGTATACATGAATTTATGGCATAAATATGAGTTTGATTTTCACTTTGGTGATTCCATTTTTCTTTGTCTTTAATTTTTAGAAATATGGATTTATGTATAAAGAAATAAAAGCATTGATTTTTTAGTTATACATGTCTTATAGCTAATAAAGGAACTAGAAACAAGTCTGGATATGGAATATTATGACATTACAAAGATGCATCAGCTGTTTTTTAAATACATTTTTGTTATGAACTTTTATACTCAGAAGAATAATAGCTCCAATAAATTCTTTGTTTGTTACTGCAGATGGGACATTACTATGAAGCTTGTGAATTAGCACACATCTTGCATTAGATATTTTAGGTACATAGAAACTCAGAAATTTTCTGTTATAGGTATTGTTATTAATTGCAAATAATATAATTTATTAGTTTCAAAACTATTACATTTTAAAGTATTCTCTATTTTTAAAGCATGTTGACTAGTTGATCTTCTATTTTCTGAGACAAATAAAAAATTAAATTTATATTTGCAGGAATAAGGGAAAACAATGGAATATTTTATATCAGTTGATGCTTATCTTTGGTATGTGATTCTTGAAGCTAATCTTTTTCTGTGTGGTTAAGGGCATAATTTTATTGCTTTACAATCAAACTTACTAAATATTTGTGGTATAAAAACAAGATGTGTAATGTATTATTAGTGTGTGACATGTGTTTCTAAAAGCAAGGGGTACAAAATGTATCACATTTTATTATTAAGCAATTTTCCTTTAATTTGAAAACATTACTTTACACCTAACCAATCATTTTAGAAATGTTATTCATAATTTCTTGCAATGTTTGTTTCATGAGCACTATCATGTTTTTCAAAGATTCAAACATTATGAAATAATATCGGAATGGAATTGATTTGGAACACTGGTTAATGCATCTCTTTTTAGTGTGTTTCCTGCTGCAATACTGATCTCTGATCTCACTAATCCTTTCTTCAATTATCACACTGGAGTGGGGTGTAGACAAGATTGTCAGAGAATGGGGTTTAAATAGGTCTAATTAAAGGAAAAGGAAGAGAGCTTTAAGAATGTGTTACCTCTACTTGACTTCCTTTCTGATATAATAGAACACATACTCCATTATCTAGGAAGAAAGAAATCCTATGATCCATAGCGACACTCTTTATGATCTTTGGTCCAGACTAGTCCAAGGGGAATGTCAGAGCATAAAGTTCGAATCCTCTCATCTTTTTTGTTTGGACTGAGGTCACTGGCAGGGCATGGCAGGGAACTGTGTGGCTAGCTGAAGTGAAGACAGACTTTGAGCCAAGGCTAAGTGTTACGTTAAAATGTTGCCAATATTTTTAAACTCTAACTATTAAAAAAAAAAAAGATTCTTCAAACACCATGGACAATGGAATCCTTGTCTGACTCCATTTTTTTACTTTTTCCTATTAACACAGAGTCACAAATGCGTGTTACCAAGTCAAACACACTCACACTTGTAGATACATGCTCCCAGCAGGGTTTCATTTGTGCTTAGTGCTGCGGTTTGGTGAAAAACCCTCTCATGTGTGTAGTTGTTTTCATTTTTGAGCTTGTCACAGCACGAAATCAGTGTCTCACTGAGAGCAGGTTTTTTTTTTTTTCTTAAATACTCTGAGACTTAGAAGCTAAGTAATTTAAATGTCTGAATATGCAGAAATAAAGCTGAAGTGTGGTTTGTATATTCATATCAAGTCTAGTTATCAAAGAAAAGTCACAGTAGAAGAATGTGATCTGTGGTTGAGGGTGTTTTGAAAACCTGTTCTCTTTGTTTTTTCTTTTTTCTAGAACAGAATGAGTAATTTCCCTAAAATTCCATAAATGCATAATATAACAATTTTAATATATCAAAGCAAGTATGCGTTAAAAAAATTCTAAAATATATTAGGTAGACCAGACATGAATGTGGAAATGTTTAAGTTTTGTTCTTTATACAATTCCCAAATCTGATTTTTTTTCCTTCTACAAGTTTTCCACTATACCATAAGTAGAGCCAGAAGTTAGTTTCTCTTGATTTTCAAGTCTGTGTACACTCAATTCCCCAAAGAGAAAGATGAGACCATACCCCCAAATTTATGGTGTGTATATTTACTGACTGCCATATGACAGGAGCACTGGTTAGAAAGCCACAGCTTTATGATGCTTTGGGTCAGATGTTATTTTGACATTATGCTTATTTTACAGCAATCAGCATATTAAACTAAAGAGCATTTTCTCATATATGCAAAAGGAAGAGTATGAGAAGCAGCAATTTAGTAGCAACACAAGGCCAAGGAGGGTTAAAGTTTGCACGCCTTGTGGTACAGCTGATAAAACAACTGAACTGTTTCCAAGGTTCTGAGACTCCAGCTCTGTCATTTATTTTTCTCTACCATTATTTTTTAAGGAAAAAAATAGACTTATTTCTATGAAAGTCTGAAGTGACAAACCTGTACTTTATAAGAAAGAAATACATTTTTTATAAGTTAAATGCATATGGAAATACTCCTGGAAGATATTGAAAAACCAACTGAGTGGCAAACTACCAAAAATATTTTACACACTCATTAATATATACTAATTAGAACTGGAATTTGTACTTTTGAAAAAAAATCTTCTTTTTATTTAAACATAAGCCTTCCTTTATTGTAAATTGTAATCAAGCAATTTATGTGTGGTAGACTTAAAATCATCTCCCAGTTTCTTAAACAACTCCTTTTCCTTTCTCTCTCTCTCTCTCTCTCTCTCTCTCTCTCTCTCATCTCATTCATTCTTTTAAAAAAATTCAGTAAATTTACATGTATTTATTGGTCATCCACCTCATCTTCAAAAATATAGTGGGTGTTTTAATGAATATGTAATTGCTGAGTTTATTGTCTTGTTGAGTAAATATGACAAAAATGTACATAAAATCACAATGCCATACATTCTACTCTCCTGATTTCTACTGAAAGATTGTTGTTTTGCAAAGATTGTTGTATGCAGCACACATACGCTGTGTCATACGGTTCAGTTTTGTACGCTCGTTAAAATATTTAAGAGACACACATTCAAGTAGAACACACATTCAAGTAGAATTATTTGGTAGCTAACAATAATAACCTCAGAAATGATGCAGCCAAACAAACAGAACAATAAATAACATAATATGTTGGAGACAGTACTGGAGACAGACATTGGAGTACTTAACACTGTGGTGTTTTAAATTTGAGTGTCCACAAGTTTAGTGTTGTAATATATATAATCATAAAGAACAATGCTTTAAGTGTTGTCCCCAGAATTTTAAGGTATCAAGACAAGATACATAATTAGAGGTACAAAGATTGACAAAGATACCTTGTTAAAAAAATAACTGTTTCAAGATAGTGGCTGCAGAACCTTCCACCAAACTGAGGCCCTTCTAAGCAGAGCCCTATGTTACTGATCACGCAGACCTCATGCCTCAAAGCTAACCCTGCAAATAACGATAATTGAGTAAAAGTCTTCAAAGTAAGAAGTACTTTTCATTTATTTAAATTATTAATCATTGCTAGGCAAAATGCTATTATAGTCTTTAAGAATTGTAATGAAGATTACTGACATGTCAAACTCTTTAGGTGGTGGTGGACACTTCCAAAAACATAATTTCCATCCTTACTTGTTAGTACTACTTTATTATGGTTTTTCTGTTGTTTACAGATCACATTGTCATAACTTCTTTTCTTCTCCTTTTCCATCTCTTTTCTCCTCCATGTAATCAGACTTTTTTTCTCCTTTTATTGAAAAATAAATACAGGTCTTATACCACAAGGACATGCCATACTCAGTGGTGGCATGTTACTGTCCTGAACATCACTCCATTCTGAACATTCTTTCGTCAGCTTTCCTTGACATCTGTAAAAGATCAGCCCAAGAATGTATAATTGCTAGTGGTGAATTCTGTGCAGTACAGAAAATATGGCTATTCATCATGGATAGTGACCAAGTAACTGAAGTTCAAATGGCTCAGAGTGTCCTTTTAGAAAGAAGAGGCAGGAACATACTGATAGTTCTGTGTGGGAAATTTTATAGCTTCAACTGACTCTTTCTATAGCTCACATGCATTTCTAGTAGTTTGAACAGATAATTTTAAAGAGGTATACCTTATGCTATGCCATGAAAAGGAGAAATGTTGAATTTTTTCAGTTAACAAATTAAATTATCTATCCAGATAAAAAATTTGTACTTAGGAATGTGTCTTAGGTGAAATGAGCTCCTTTCCCCCTAAGTGTTAAATTTATGTCTGCAGTGTATAAATGTGGGTAATCTTTTTGCTTTTTCTAGAAAAAGCCTATGTGTGTGTGAAAGTTGAGATTTAACCAACACAAATTTAACATTTTTTATGTCTTTAACGATGTAAAGGAAGCAAGATGTTCCCCAATCTATTTTTGTAAGAGAACTTTAGAAAATCAAAGACATCTCTATGTAATACATAAATTCATGCATCACTGCTTTCCAGAATCATATGACATCTATTAGTTTTAAAAATTGTTTTAAATAAAAGTTACCAATAAATAACTTGTTATTTTGATGACAAGTACAGAAAATGGACACTGAAACTTCTTAGAATGTCAGACATTTTCTAATCTGAAAAGAAAACTAGTTGTAAAATGTGATTTTAATTTGAAGAAGATTCAGGGAGGTGATTCTTGAAGTCAGATTTCCAATATAATTGAAAACCATTTAAACTTTTTAATGATATACCCTGATAAATAAAATAATTTATTGAGTTCCCAATATGTGTATATTTATATACTTATAGATTTAATTTTTAAATATATACTTGCATCTCTGAATATATTGCACATAAAATTTAAATAAAGCATAAATTTAAAATAGCACCACATAAACACAAATTAAATTTCTAGTATATTCCTCCTCCCCCGCATGCTACACTGAGGACCTGAGATGTGTTTGATTGCAGTTTTGATAGCCTGGGTTATGCTTTCGTGGGATAGGCAAGGTCTATTTTTTTTTTTCCACACCTGAAATCAACTTTTCACTTCACTCCACCAAGAACCCAAAGATATGCCAAAATTAACTCTATCACAGGGTATGTGAAGCCCACAGGGCTGTAATATTTTAATATTTTCAATCATCTTATGACTCCCCTATTCTCTTTCCCTTAGGCCTTTACTTATTCATTGCCTAAGTTTCTGAAATAACCTGCCTGAATGACACATTTACACACTCTGCTTCCAGTTTTCCTGTGGTCATTTAATCTATTCCCCACATCAAAAGTTTTGTTTAAACAATGTATATGAATTTTTAGTCTTTTCTATTAAGATTATGGTTTCTTTAAAAAAACTTTTTAAAAATATTTTATTTTATGAACAGAAATGCTGAACTTTGCAGCTCTTTATACATATTTTTCATGGTTCATGAAGTAGCTGTAATTTTTTTGGTACTGGGAAGTACCTACAGGCTTTTACTCTGTTGTCTTACCCGAAATTCCTTTGCAAACCTCTAGGCTTGAATGTAATCATAACTGTAAAAGCCTATGAGAGTCTGTGGATTAAATGGAATCATTAGAATTTAAATGTTCAATTAAATTTCCTATGAATAAAAAAACATTTCAACTGTATAATTATTATAAACAGTTTTAACTAATGTTTCTTACTATTCTTAAAATTTTTGATCTATTCCCTTTAAAAATTCACGTGATTCAGAGCAATATTTGGGACTTTGGGGCTATTGGTATTCTTAAAAAATTTCAAAGACCAAGTAGTTAAGAGATTACTGGCAAAGGTTGATGGTCATTCGTGCTTAACTTAGTCTCAAATAGTAATTGAAATAAACCAGTTCCCTTCAGGAAAATATTATTCATGAGGGGAACAGGAGGATATGAGTGTAGAAGGAGTGGAGTGCCTGGGTGATTTGTTTGAGTGACTTCATCAGTCTGGAGGCCCCTGCACAGTTATGGTAACTTATAGTAGGTTACAGGCCACTGGGATTTCTTGGCATCAAAATCATCATTTCCTATTTGTGCTAAAAGACCTCCATTCATTGAGCTGGTAGTTTACATTGGCATTAATCTAATTACATTCCCGTTGTTTTGAATTTAGTTTAGATATGCCATAAGTGATTCTATTTTCAATAATCATATGCAGAAATTACAAAGTAGCAGTCAATGGAGGACTTTTAAAATAAATAAGCTCTGGAACAACCAAACTCTTGTGTTTTTCAGAAGTATAATCCAAAATATATACAAATGCTAAAAAGCTCTTTAAAAATCAATGAAAGATACTGTACTCCTGCCTCTTAAACTTTTTCAAACCAGAATTCCTGGGATCCCTCTTGATTACTGAAACAAAATGAAACAAAACCCTTGAAATGGAATATTTTTTACATTTTTTCCTTCTAATGAGGTTGAATTTTTTTTTCCAAGATGATGATGAAGAATCATATGGGAAGATAAGGGCTTAGGAAAAGGGACTGTAGCAGTAATTTTAGGATGTCAGTCTGGAAAATACTGCTACCAGGATTGAATCCTTTAAATGCTTTCTCATCTTGTGTCTCTTACCAACAGGGAGATTCATAGCTCTAGTTGGGAAAGCATGTTCTTGATATTTCTATGTGTAAAATACAAAAGCCAATTTTATGGGTTTTTTCCCTATTTCTGGATTGTTCTATGTGAGCTCTATCTTTATCTACATATATGTTCTATGAAGAGAGTATGTGACTGTGCACCCATAATTAATGTATGATAAGAACCTAAACTAAAACACTATAATGCTTTTTTAGTATATAATTTTGAAAACAAGCATCACTAACAAATGAAATTGAAGTGTGATGATCTTTCATTCAGGAGCATGTCTAACTGTCTGGTGGATAATGGAGTAGATAAAACTTAAATACTGTTTTATTTTTCTGCAGTTATGCGCCCTGAGTTTTCATTTCATGTGAGTCTTCAGCATCTCCACCCAGCCCTCCTCTTCTGCTCTACACGTAGACCATTCTTGTTTCATATACTCACATGTATGCAGATGATGGTTTTGATTTAATAGTCTATTACACACATGGGTCATTTAATATTCTGTTACATACATGTCATTTCCAAGGAAAAGCAATCTGTTAGAAGAAATAATATCGCAATAGTAAAATGTCTGTCATCTTTTGAAAAGTCATATCTTAAAGTCAATTTCTTGTCCATGATTCAAAGTTAAAGAATATAAAAGTTTTGCATATTTTGACTTTTAGAAAGAACTGTTTTCTTTCTTTCGGTTTCCCGGTTTCCCTTTTTTTCTTTCCTTCCCATCAAGTGGTGCATGTGTATTTTCTTTTCTTTCCTTTTTTTTTTTTTTTTTTTTTTTTTTTTTTTTAGAAATGAAAACCTATGTCACGATGTGACATTGTTTTTTATTGGCAGTTAGTAAATCTGTTTTATTTTTTCATATAAATTTCTTTTGGTAAAATCTCTGTGTTACCATGAGATAGTAATCTATCTTGACATTAGATTGTGACCTCTTCAAGGGCCTAATACCCTTCACCTTGTCTGAGAGGCCCAGGGACCTGTCTAAATACCTCTGTTCATCCACATGATGGTATAAGCTTAACCTATCAGTACAAGCCCCAGCTTTAATAAAATGTAGACCAGATGGTAAGCTTACAACTCACCTACAGCTAAGTTTACATTTCTTTCTTTTAAAAAATGTAAGTATTTTTATTATTTCAAAAGCAAAAATGCTTTAAACTCATTTTCCACTGTCCCAAATTCAATTATGTGAAATGAGAACAAGTCGAACTTCACATTGAAAAGTATTTTCTGATATTTGTTAGTTGTGCTTGTGTAGTACTGCCAATTACATTTATTAGCCCTCAATATTAAACAGCTGGCAGAATTCCATTGTATATAAATAAGACATTTGAGACCTGGACAAGTGCCATTTTGAATACAACCAGCTGGTGCTTTTTACAGTTTCATTCAGCTTAGTGGTTCTGATTCCACAGTGTATTCAGTATTTAGGTAAACGACAATAGAAAAACATGTTGTGAGTCGGGAATTCTATAGGAAATTCCATTGTGTAGAATATAGCATTTCAAAGACTTATTAAACCAAGGAAATGATACGCTATGCACCTGTTTATTGAATTTGTTGAAATTTTTGTTACCTGAGCTATGTTTTTAATCCTTAATTTTCTCTGTCCCCATTTGTAAGACCTGAGTTATGCCATGTGAAATAATTGCTGCTTTATTTTTCCTCTTCTAATAAAATATGAATTATTTTTCTCAGATTTATGTTAACCACAAAAGTGTTTTGAACTTAAAAATATTATGAAGTTTACATTTTTAGTTTTTATGGTGAATTTATTGTCTCACAATCTACATACTTTAATTTTTATCTTTATTAAAATTTTTATGTACATGCCCAACCTTTGTTGAATCTCTAAATGAAAGCCATTTTTCATGTTATTGCATTAAATTAGTGTCTCAAAACCAAATATATGTGAAACATACTTACTGTATAATAAATAAATTTGTAACATATTCATTGTACTAACACAGATAAATGTTTGGAAAGTGACTCCCACAGTTACAATATAAGAAGTGTTAATTAACTTAAATTGAATAATAAACTTAAATTGATAAATATCCAAATGACACTAGAAAATCTCATTTGATTAACCATATCTCTTCCTAGAAGTAATTTATTATCACAGAAAATATTTGTTGATATATACATATATATGTCTTATAGCTAGCATATCCTAAATAAAATAAAGTAAATGGAAGAAATATAACATTTTAATTGGTAATATGAAAGAGGTTACTCTATTATGATTAAGAAAGAAGCCATTAATATGCAGCATTTTGCTTTCATTTATTTTACATATATATATAAAATTAAATGATTTATATTATAAAATTAATGGATTTATTCTTATGTATAGTTCTCCATTTAGTATCCACATAATACTTCCTCAATAAAAATGTTACTGAAAATGAAAATAGAGCGTGGGCAGACAGAGTAAGCAGAGGGAAACTCATTCCATAATAGGCATATTGGTGTTATCCACATGGCCAAATGCAGTGGCTCAGTCTTCAGTCAATGCCACCTTTTTCAATTTGGTAGGAACACTTGACAAAGCTATCGTTACCTTACCTTCTCCTTCTAGAAACTTCTTCATTTATTGGCAGTATTTGTATAGTTTTCTTGCTTTACTAATCCTTTCTTCTAAGGTTGCTTTGCTAGATTCTCCCAGTATTCTTGATGTCTAATCAATGGAACATTCCAGAAGCTTCTTCCATTTTTTTATTCTCTCTATAGTAATTTCCTACATAATATCATCATTTATCTTTTGATAGCTCCTCTTTTATATGTTTGATTTCATTGTGCACCTGAATTTCATATTCTTGATGACAACTGCTTATTGTGATTTCATTTGGATATTTAGGAAGCATTCAGAACTATTGTATTCAAAATACCTTGGTATTCTTTCTCCAAATATACTCCTCCTGCAGTTACTCTTCCCATTTTGATAAATACTTTTCTTCTGCATCTCATTGAGATCTTGCCCATGACAATTTATCAGAATATTGATCTGTGACTGTAGTGTCCCCTCCTCTTCCTTCACTCTTCACTGAAGACTGTTCCCTCTTTTCTTTTGGAACGTAGGTCCATGGAGCTTGGGAATTTGCTGTTTGTGTTTTTTCATTTGTACTATTCGTAGTCTTGGCTAGTGTCTGTTTCATAATAGGGTCTAAAAAATCCTTTTGAATGAGTCAAATGTGCCTAGACAAAATGCTGGCACCTGGAGTAAAATAATAAAACAAATTCCAGTCTTCTTGGAAAGTGTTTATAAAAATTTCATAAGGGAATGTTTGTGAGATTTTTTTCCTGAAAAGCATGAAGAGAACTCAACAGGGAGGGCTGATCTTAGACTACATGAGAAATATAACTTAGACTCTGACTGATAAAAAATGAAATTCTAGTATTAATGTCCAAACCTTAATTGCATTAGTGTTAATGTCTTCAACCCAAATGTACTATTGAAACCATAATAAGCAACCAAGCTCTCTTCTGAGCCATGTTTCTTTTGAAATGTCCTTTTCCCCATAGCATATTGCATTGAGTTCTTCATTTCCTCATATGCAGTGGCCCTGATACATAACTTGTCCTTTACAATATTTTTTTCTCACGTCAGCAACTCTTAGAAAAAATTTCTGTAAGTACTCTACATTTAGTGATAAGATATTGGCTTTGTCCATTATGTTCTGAATTAATTATTAATATATCTTACTTTATTCATCAGCACTGTTATTTTCCACCCAGATTTTATAATGGGAAACAAATTTTAAACTCAGCTACTTTTACTGGGAAGCATAATTTAAAAATTAGATTGAAGTTGAGAACAGGGATCTCACTGTGCAGAAACATGGACTCTAAGACTTTTCCTTTGTGACACCATTTAATATCCTCCTTTGGTAGCAGCATGATACTTCAGTACTTGCCCTGAGGAATTTCATGAGCGGGTAACCAAGAGCCTTCTTGCCTTCTTTGACTTAATTTCTATATCTTATTGAAATCATGTTATACTTTCTTTTATTATAACAAAAGATCTTAAATTCTTTTTTGTAACTATTTTCAAACTCTTCTGTTTGCTAGCCAAATCTACAAAAACAGATGACCCAGATGTTTTAGAGAATAATGTATCAACCAAAAAATGGGCATCTGTAAATATAATCTTTATTTGAATGCTGAGCTTCTAAAATCGTGCATTAATGTGATAAAATGCTATATTTTTTTTCTAGAGCTGCTGTAAAAAAATACCACAGATCAAACCACAGATTAACCAACAGACATGTTTTCCTCCCAAATTAGATATCAATCAGGGTGTCAGGGGGGTTGATTCTTTCTGAGGGTCTTGAGAGAAAACTGTGTTCTTGGTCCCTCACTTTGCTGCAGAGATGTCTGTTTCTCCCTGTGTCTCCACATCTTCTTCCCTAGATATCATTCTGTATCCAAATTTCCTCTTTTTATAAGGTCCACAGCTCTCCAAAATTACTTCATTTTCATTAAATTACCTTTTTTTATAGATCCTGTCTACAAATATGGTTACATCCTGAATTACTGAAGTTCTAAGATTTATGCCCTTATATCATTCCTTCCTTCAAGTATGTACATTTTTAAGCACTACATTCAATTCTGCAGCTGTAAAGCCAATTTTTACTCTTAAAGACCATTATTTTGCCTTCAGGGAGATTATAACCTCTTTGGAGAAAAGTGGTCAAGAAAATTGCTATATTTTGGATTTGAAATGTCCCCCAAAGTCCCCATGTATTAAAGGCTTAGTTTCAGGGTGGTAGAACCATCAGGAGGTAGGGCCTAGTGGGATGTCTTTAGGTCAGTGGGTGTGCTCTTAAAGAGGACTGTGGGATATGGTTTCTATCCTGATTCTCTGTTGCTTCTTGGCAATGAAATGAGTGGTTTTTTCCTACCACACACTCCTCCCATAAGGGCTGCCTCACCACAGGCCTAAATCAATGGGACCAACAATCACGGACTGGAAGCTCTAAACCATGAGCAGAATTAACATTTTCTCTTTATACATGGATCTTCTTGAGTATTTTATTTTGGTGATGGACAGCTAATACACAAATCAATGTGGTACTAGGTGATACATGCAATAGTAGAAATATTTAGGAATTGAAAAATGGCACAGCTGAGGAGTGAATGACTTCATCTTGGAGGGAAAGGAAGAAAATCTTAGCAGATGACATGCCATTTGAGTTGGGTCTTAAAAAAGGAAGTCTTTGAACACTGGGTAATCACCAGGAAGCAGTAGAGCTAGAAATTGAGGAATCTGGGTGCTATATAAGTAGAAGAGAAGCACAAAGTCTTTTGAAACCTCCAAATCCAAAGTAAACCAAGACAATAAGGAAATGTAAGACACACCAAAGCAAACTACTAATGAGCTTAGTCTGTGAGTTAGGGTGTGTGATTCCAAACCATGTCCCTATCACTTCTTGATGTGTGACTGCAGGACATCCATAATCTTTTGTAACTCAGTGTGGCTCTATGTGCTGAAGGATTCAATAATATTTAGTAAAATATTTTTAATAAAATAATAATTATTTTATTTACAGTATTATTTAGTAAAATAATATTGAGTCACTCTGCTTCTCATCTAGCATGAACAAGTGAGTTAAAATATACCAGCTATAGCCTAATTAGATAAGAAGAACAGAAACTAATCATCAGCTGTAATATGTGAAGTGAAATTTAGAGAAGTAGTTCCAAATAATTATATTTTGGCACAGGTAGTATTAATACCTAAACTTTAAATTTATCTATGAATATTCTCTGAAATATTTTCTATGCATAATTGAGCAAATTTTCATTTATTTCATATAGAATAATTTCATATAATTGTGGTTTATACAAATATAATATGTGAAACTGCAAAATAATATACTGTCTGGAATACTTTCTGTTTATGTTTGTCATTTATAAAATATGGAAACATTTTAGATACCACACATAAATAAATGGTTAACGTGTAAGCAAATAAAACAAAAATTTTCGATTTACATATTTGACCATAATTTTTCCATTCACTTATTTTTAAGTTAAACTATTGCTTTAAAAATAATTCTCTCAATTGATACCATCTTTTATTGGGATGATAATTATTGTAATTTATTTTTTATTTTTTTAGTTCCAGAAATTGAACCCAGGAGTATTCAACCACTAAGCCACTGAGCCACATCCCCAGTCCTTTTTAATATTTTATTTAGAGACAGTCTCACTGAATTGTCTAGGGCCTCACTAAGCTGCTGAGGCTGGCTTTGAACTTGTGATCCTCCTGCCCCAGACTCCCAAGGAGTTGGGATTACAGGCATGCACCAGGGTGCCAGGCAATTGTTAAAATTTTATTAACCTAATTTCTAATTTGTTATTAAAACTTTTCCCCTATTGTCAATTATTTTGACATTGAACTAAATACTTTTATTTGAATAATGTTGTGAATACATACCATTTAAATTTTTAAATTTTTTCCTATATACCTTTTATATAAATGTTACATAAATAACATTAAACAATTTTTCCAATCTCAAATGCATTCATCCTTAAGTGTTTTTAAACTAAATTCATTTAAAATATATAAAATTCATATAATTTTTATATGAAAATTATAAATTCATATAAAATATGAATTTATAATTTTATATGAAAATTATAAATTCATATAAAATATATAAAAAATTTACATATTAATGGTATACCATGTGATATATGTAAAGTATAATGTTTAAATCAAGTTAAACATATCTCCTCAAACATTTATCTTTTTTTATGATAAAAACTTTCAAAGTGTTTTCTTCTTTTTGAAATGCACAGCCCATTAGTGTTATCTATAGTCACCCTGTGTGAGGCAGAAAAGATTAATACTAAATTTAGTTGTGGTATAATAATCCACTAATAATCAAGATATTTTAACCGGAAATTCACCTCTGTTACAGGTAAAGATTAAGTAAATTGTTTTTAAAACTCCATAATTACTGTCTTCACTTTTCTGTTATCTCTGCCTCAGTTCCATGAATTCTTGGAAAAACTCCTGCTTCCTAAGAAACCATTCTTTGTAGTCCTATTACATAAATAACATTAAACAATTTTTTGGTTCATTCTACTCAGACCACATGCTTTTTATTTTGAACTGTTCTCCATAACAGCTACACAGTTCTCAAAATTCTCTCTGTCTGGTGTCTCTGAATTGTTTCTCTTTGTTCCACTCCCACCTATGTAATTGCTCCTTTTCCAGAAGAAAATAATATGCTTAACTAGAACAAGTTTTTGATGTGGCAACATTTGAATATGGATACTTCAAAAGCCCAATTTATATAATATTTCCACTCTTTTCCTCAACTCATCTTTCTCTTTTTACCCTTTTTCATAAGCATTTCAAAATAGTCTGAAATTCATTTTTTTCTTTCTTTTTAAAACCATCTTAAGTATTTCCAAAGCTTTAATTATGTGGCTCCAAAATCCAAATTTCTCCTCTTATTTTTTTTTCCTGATTTTTGGATAACTTCTCCACTTTTGAAAACATCTTTGTGTTTCATGTTGACATATCAGACTGTGACTATATTAAGCAAGTCTGCCCTCTTTTTCCCTAGACTTTTTCTACCTATTCTGCTATCCATCCTTGATAATGACATTATTTACAAATCACCAAGTCAGATTAGTCAAAAATAGAAAAACTTTGAAATCTAAGAGTGCTGAGTTTGAATCCAGACTCTACTATTTGCAAGTTAACTGTTTTGGAGCAAATTATTGACCCCCCCCCCCCCACACACACACACACAGAGACACACTTACAGTCATTAGTCTCATCTGTGGAACTGGTTGTTCATTAGTAGAATCAATAGAGCTGCACAGGACATTCAAGTATAAAATGATTCAATACTTAGAAAGCCCATTACTTTGAACAAAAATGTAATCAATATGATTATCAAACAATGGGTTAATACTTCAGAGTCATTTCTCAATTTTCTCCAAGTAAATACCAGTCAGTTTCCATGTCCTAGTCCTACTTCTGAAATATAACTATCATTCAGAAATTAATCATTTACTTACTCAATCAAGGTTTGGATTATGTGAGACAATTTGGGTGCTAGGTATCAATAATGAATAAAATGCACGAGCTCCCACTACCCTTCCCTTAGCTAACCACAACTCTGATTATCTGCCTCCATTCCTCCTCCACTCCATGCAAAACCTTATAAAATCAATTTCCCAAACTTTTGAGCAATAAGAAAGAAAAACTCCGTTACAGCTCAAACCATCCACGTAATCATCTAGCAATTCTCTAATTCTTTATAGCAACCATAGTGTCCATTAAAAAGTGAGTCTGTCAAACCTCTGCTCAGATTCTGAGTCTGGACCTAAAGTCCTCCAATCCTAGCCTCCTCTTCCACCTCAACCAAAGTCTTTACCTCCCTCTTTGTAGGACACAACAGGATGATTCCCTATGCTGGGGCTTCTTACTTCTGTTTCCTTTACTCTGAATGCTCTTTCCTAATGTGCCTATATTCCTTTATTAAGTATTTATCCATAAATTCTTTCACTGCCATGAGCCTCTATTTAAAGATAACTTCTTGGGTGAGACTTCCTGGACCATTATTTTAAAATCCCTTCTCCTCTCAAGAAACACAACTACCAGTTGAGGAGAGGAAGGAAATGGGGAGAGAGGGAGAGGAAAGCACTGGAAAAGGGAGAAAAGGAAGTCCACTAGAGGAGAGGAAGGGGAATAGGGTGAAGGAGAAAGAGAGTGAAAAAGGAAGCACTGGGGACAGAAATGGAGAAAATTAAGTTCCATGTGTGTATGATTATGTCACAATGAACCTACTATTATAGATAAATATAATATACAAATAAAAACGTCTTCTCCAAAAGAAGATGGGAAGAGAAAAACTTGGCTTCAGAAACTTATGAGCAGTTATTACTGTGAAAACAAAACAAAACAAGACAGCTCTCCCTTCTCCCTTTACTCCCTTGCCCCTTTCATTTCTTCTTTATATTTTTTTTGTAACAGGGGTCGAACCCAGGAGTGCTTAACCACTAAGTCACATACCCAGTCTTTTTAAAAATTTTCTTGTATACTTTTATTTGTTTTGTTTAATTATCCATGACAGGAGATTATATTTTGACATATTTATACAAACATGGAGTATATCTTGTTCTAATTAGGATCCCATTCTTGCAGTTGTATATGATATAGAGATTAATTGTGGTGTATTCATGTATGTAACTAGGAAAGTTATGTCTGACTCATTCTACTTTCTTTCCTATTCATATTGGCTCTCTTCTCTTCATTCTCTTTTGTCTGATTCATTAAACATCTATTCTTCTCCTCCCCCATTTTTGTGTGTTAGCATCCACACATCAGAGAAACCATTTGACCCTTTTTGGGGTGGTGGTGGCTTATTTTACTTAGCATGATAATCTCCAGATCCATACATTTGTGGGCAAATGTCCCAAAGTCATTCTTTCATATGGTTGAGTAATATTCCATTGTGTATGTATACCACATTTTCTTTATCCAGTCATCTGTTGATACTGCTGGCAAAACTTTTACTAGACTTCCAAGAGCAGTCTTTTGGTAAATAGAAGATAGCATTGTTCATTTTACAATAAAAATGTAAAGTAGGCAAATATTCAGTTAGTTTATGTCATGAATGTTATTTCTTGAATTTCAGAAGAGTAAAACATTTAAGGAAACTCTAGACAAAGAAAAAAAGAATAGGAAATATTTTTAAATATATCCCTATTGTATTATAAGAGGTAAAATAAACTCCCAGTGTATTCCAATAACATGTTTGGTTAACCCAGCTGTAGCAGAATAATCATTTTGGTTATACATAGTCTTACAACCATTGTAAATGGACAATCTATTTTTATTCACATGTCTAAATAGTATTTACTATTATTTATTCCATTTTACAAATGTGTAAGTTAAGTCCCAATTTATTAGATCTTCTAGCTATTGGTAGCAAAGCTAGGTTTCAAATACAGGTCTCTAGGAGTGTCTTCAAAGCTTAAATTCTTAAATCTTGGGTTCCCAAGATATTTAATGGACAAAAGATTAAAAATGTTTGTACAAAGCAGGGTTGCTACCCCTGTGGGAGAAAAGCAGCAAAGGAGGTCTTTATAGCTTTAAAATTGATGGTATAAAGCAGCTTACTTTCAGGGGAATGTTCTTAAGAATTACACTTATTTTGTTCAAAATAAACTTGCTATCTGAAGATCTATAAAACTTAACATATGTTCTGTGGTGACAGGAATTAATTTCATTTCCGTCACTGTGAGTGCTCCACAGGTATATTGTAAATTGCTATGAATTACTGTGGCTGTGACCCATTATCATAGCAGGAAATTACATGAATCTCACAACTGATATGAAATGTACTGCTGTCACTGCTATGCATTAATTTCGAAGTAGTTGGCCATTTGTAACAATTCTGTAAATGTCCATCTTAGCACCGTTTTCAGTCTAGACAGGTTAAGCCAATGTGCATAGAATTTTCTCCCATTATTTTCAAGCAGTTACACTGAATTCTGAAATTACCTTTTTATTGGGCAATTTCACCTTGAACATTTTTCCAAGAATAGGAAACGTGATAGTCTCCTTGTCCTACTCCCTAATGTTTAAGAGAAATTTATTGTATAAAAAGTAAAGTAATTTGGTTACATTTGAACAGGAAGACAGAGTGAGTAAATTTCTAGTGACTGTTAACAATGCTGCCTTTACTTTTAAACTTTTAATGAACAGAAAATGGTTTATTTATGATACTTTAGCTATATTGACTTCTTTGATAAAATAATTTTCAGATAACAGTAAACTTTCAGGTAACAGTAAACAGTAAAATGTTATGGTTTTAAAAAGAATATTTTAAAAATTAGAAATCTCCTTTACATGCTAAATAGATATTTCATCATTTAAAAAAATCAATCCTCTATACTACAAAATATACTTTTCTTATTGTTTCTTTAATACTGACATTCTTTACCTTACAGGGAAAATCATTTTAAATAGCAGATTTAACTGAACAGTTTTGACAGTGCTAAATTTAGATATAGTCTCTCATGGTAAATTTTATATTTTAGCATATCATAACTACATAGTACATCAATGCCTCAGGCTACTTTCCCTTTTTTGGTAGGTCTTTAAGCATTTTCCCATCATTTTTCACTTTTAATGCTCTACCATATTCCAGGCTTTCAGACCCTTTATATTACAAAATTATTTTTTCCCATCAATTAAAAAAATAATCATCATAAATATATTGCCGCACATTTTCTAGAAATTTATCTCCCAGTCTTTTTTTATTTTAATAAACATAGCATGGTTCTTATATTCACTCAGTTAGGCCACTCTCTGAGGCATAACTCTCCAAAGTACTGATTTTTAGAATTTACTGTCTTATGAAACCAAAAGCACACTTCTGTACTTTGTTAATTATATATGTTTGGCATTTGGCACTCTGAATGCCATTTAATTTTAGAAAATCTCTATAGGGTTCTAACTTGTTTTTAGGCACAGATGCTAGGGAAAGATGGCTGATCCAAACCAGAGACCATGTAAGAGAAAAATAATGATGAATAAAGAAATGAATGCATATGTCTTATATAAAATAACAGTGGATTTAACTGGCAGACAATATGCTCCTCATAAAAGAGATATTCTATCTTCTTTATTACTATAATATCAATATAGTACTTGATGCATGTCAATTAATCAATAAATATGCAATGAATGTTCTTGAATGGGGATGTATAGAGTGTAATGAGAACATAATTTGAAGGATAAAGTATTATAAAAAGTCACTTATTTTTATATGTATCTAGATAGATAGATATGCCTTGAATTTTTTTGTTGATACAGCATCTGTCAGTATGAATCTTTCTACTGTTTTAATAACCAAAAATTTATAATGTCATCAGTTGTGTTACTCTCTGAAGGTATGGATTTATCCATCAAGCATTCATAAAAATTAATGTAACCCTTTATAAACTTTTGGGAAATGTCAAGTAATTTTTCATTCAACAAAGGTCATGTTCTTCACAACACTCATTTGTGTCTTTACAGTGGTCTTTCTGAGGATCTCCTCCTACTTCTCTGGGGTAAAAATTCCTAGTCCAGAGTTAGTCATGGGATTCATCAGTAAGGGCAAGTTGGTTGGTATTGCTCACATTTTCCCAGGCCTTTCTTCTCTAATTGCTCAGAGTCCCTGCCTGGTGCCCTATGTCTTAGGGCACCATCTAAGACATATCCCTGGGTTGTTCACATTTTTTTCTCTCTTTGCATTCCCCCATAGTTCTACTTGTGGAAATTTTAGCCATCTTTCCTTCCATTTCTTCTTCTTTAAAGATTTCTGAATCCTTCCATCCGGTAATAATCTTTCCTTTCCCAACAGCTGCTTGCAGTTCCTCAAGAAGAGAGCAGGTCATCACATGATTTATGTGACAGTTTCCTCTGCCATCAACTTACGAATAAGAAGAAATCATTTTTTTTCTTTTTGTTATCCAGTTTCTAATTTAGTCTTTATGCATAGAAATATTTGATACATGCATGCAGAATTGAATAAAACTGCTATTTTCAATGCATTTTTAAAATGACAGATCACCACAGAAAATCATAGTGGGAAACAAGCAAACTGTAGCAAACTACAAAATTAGCAGCATGTCTAAAACTTACTGTCTTTCATTCATGCTAGTAGAAACATGTTATTGAAAGTAACCCACCCACACACTGTTTATGTGTTTGGGTGATGCACATGTTTCACATTTACCTCTAGTTAGAAATAGAACACTCTGATTATATTTACCTGGTTTGTTATGGTGAGACCTAACAATTCCTATGGGAGGCAGAAGATGAGGTTATTCAGGTGGGTGTCTCAATAGGGCATGTGTGGGTCTTGGAGTGAAAAACAGATGGGATAAGAAATGAGCAGAAAACCATGCTACAAAGCTGGGCAGACATTTTAGGCACTTCCTGTGGGAACCCAGAAGGGAAGGAAGCTGATATTGCAGTACCTCTTCAGGCAGAGCTCAATAAAGTTAAAAATCAGTTCATCAAGGGATAACTAGCACTGATAAATAGTATATGAGTTTGGTAGAATTACCTAGAAAACTTCAAAACAAAACAGTTAGTGTAGGTAAGGCCCTATGAAGCAGTATTTTATAAAGCTCCCTGGCTAATCGTTAGTCAGAATTGAGAATCACTGAAATAGATGAATTAGGCATACTGTAGTTAAAGATATGGGACATTTGTCTAAAAGATTTGTGGAAACAGCTCTGCAATCCCCATACAGGAATGCTGAGACCCAGCTAAGAAAAGAATAACTAAAATAAAAGATAATGTAGAAATAGAGAAAGCAAGGCAAGGGGTCATGGAGGATCCCTGTACACTCAAGCTTTCTGAAGACACTGCATCTTTAATAACGTGCATCCTGTTACAAATGGTTTGCTGCAGAAATTACCATGGCCTGCCCGGCGTTCCTGAGATTCTAAACAGGAACCTTGTGTCATTCTATTCCACTGTGCTGACTCTGGTCCTTTCACCTCTTCATTTGTTTTTAATCTCTTTTCAATATAGTTTACTAAAATCAGTCAGTTATCCTTCCTGTATTCCTGTGTTCTAATACCATTATCAAAATCTGATTAATACTGTTGTGGTTTGAATGTGAGGTGTCCCCCAGAAGTTCACATGTGAGACAGTGCAAGAAAGTTGAGAGAAGAAATGATTGAGTTGTAAGAGTCTTAACCTAATCAGTGATTTATTCCCCTGATAGGGATTAACTGAATGGTAACTGAAGTCGTAGGGTGTGGCTGGTGGAGGTTGGAATTGGGGCGTGGCTTTGGATATATATTTGTATTTGGCCAGTGGAGTCTCTCTGCTTCCCAATCAGGATATGAGCTGCTTCCCTCTGCCACAATATCCCACCATGGATGTTCAGCCTCACCTTGAGCCCCAAGGAATAGAGCCAGCCTTCTGCGGACCATAAAACCTCTGAAACCATGAGCCCCTAAATAAGCCTTTTCCTCCTAAAATGTTCTGGTCAGGTCTTTTAGTCACAGCAGTGAAAAAGCTGACTAAAACAAATACTTAGAGGTTAAAGGTGGGTGGGGGAATGTATAGCAGTCACAATTACTAAAATCTTGGCCTTACCTTACCAGGAAAGTCCCTTCAGGACATTCCTATAGTAAGACTCTGGACCACATCTTTTCATTGATGCTGACTTTCCAGTATCAAGTCTACATCTTCTCTCTTCCTGATCACTTTACCACAAACATAATGGTCTAATTTGACATTCACCTACAAAATGCAAAACAAGTTCTGAAGTTCATTTTCTTCATGTGCCTCAATTGTTTCATATACTTCAATGATTTTATTTTATATAATACCCATGTGTGTTAATGGTGTGCCTATGCAGATGTATTTTTGAGACTAGAATGGACTAAGAAAAATTATGAATGAATAGATATAAATCATTTTTGTAGTCATATCTGTACCTGAAACTTGAAATGGCATCCTTGCTTTAAGAAATTTTTTCATCTTCATTCTTAAAATGTTGTTCCCAGGTAAATATTCAAGTTTCTGGGATGAACACTAAATTTCTGCAATGGGTGTTGTTGTGTATAAGGGGAAAGAAACATGGGACTGTGAAATGTGGATGGATGAAGTCATAACATAACTCATCTTAATATCACTATAGGTGCAAGATTCATTATCATTAGCATTTTATAAAGCACAAAGTCACATATTATTAACCACTGAAATATAAAACTGATATTCTAAATATAAGCATATCAGTGATATAATTTTCTTTTTATTATCATCTGAAAATTTATAAGAAACTGGTTGTAACTTTTAAAAGGAAAATCATGAAATTATTGTTTTCACTTCATATTTTCCTATCATATTATTCTGAACACTAAATGTATTGCAGTGTCTCCCTCTTTAAAGGAACTATAACTAGGACTTCCCTTTACTCTTGTCCTTTGCAACTAGTTAAACCTATTACTCATGAAAAGAATGAATATCAACAATAATAACATGTCCATAGTTACTCTCATTGAAGTACATAAAAATGAGAGGTAATAGGTTAAATGCCAATTAATTATTCAACATTTATATTTCCATCAAAAATATATGTTTGGTCCAGTGAGAAGTAAATTTGCTTGCTCTGTAGAGCACATAAATGAAGAGACTCCTTAGTATGCACCCACCAACTTTACAGAAGATTTTTGTGATTATGCTACTGGAAATCAATTTCAGAATGGTCTGTATGAGGAGAAGACATCTGCATACGTGGGTTTCTATAGTTGCAATCATCTGGAAATCTGGAAAAAGAAAATGTATATATATGAACTTGGTTCTAGTCTCTGTGATCTAGTAAGAAATGCTTGAGTATGAATTTGGAAGCCAAATAAACCTCAGAATTGTTGATTTTAGAAAATTGAAGCTTTAAAAATATTTTTGAGATTTTGCTAAATCTGTGTCCTCTTATGCAAAAAAAAAAGAAAAAAAAGATTCTTGGACAAACTTGGAGATTTTTTTTTAAGTATTAGAAAATCAAAGGGTAAGATGCTTTTTACTGTCAAATTCTGTGATTGATTGCATGTCACCCACTGCCTTAGAACAATTATTATAGCAGTATTGTATCTCTAATAATTTATGAGCATTATATATTAATTCTGAGACTAGAAAGATTTGGTAAATCTGATTATTTTTAAATTTATGAAGCATACTACTATAGAAACAGCTTTAATCAATGATTTTTTTGTTTTCCTGCAGCAATAAAAAAAGTGCTCATTTGGGGATTTTATTTCTACTGTCTCTAGTCCTCAGCAAACACTAGTGTTAGAGACTTGCTGGTTTTGCAAGTGGTCAGAGATGCAAGCCACCATCACTTACAGGCAATTTGGTCTTCATTACAAATTAATGAAGTGATAATTGCTCTGTGCAACCTTTTATGTGCAAAGCATGCTGGTGTTGTTTGCATTATCTTCTTGTAATTTATACCTCCACATTCAAGGACTTGTGATAGCTTGCCAAAGTTAAACTACAATGAGAGCTCCATAATTAAAATCATATTTTACATCAAATTATGATAATCTCTACATAATGTGCTCTGTTTGATGTCTGGGAGAATGATACTTATAGCAGAAGAAATTTGCAAATGATTCATCAGCCAAAATACAAACTCATCAATTCTTATGCAGAAATCTTGACTTTAAAAATGTAAAGTCAATCGGTTTATTTTCAAATACCAGTGTCTTGATCTATTTTCTGTGAGAGGACCACAGAAAGCATTTATTCTCTGAAGGTTTTGCTAGCTCTGTTCTCATGATGCCATTGTAAAACCAATGTAGAGATAAGATGACTCCACAAGCACTCACTTTTAACACCAGAGATTTTGAAATACCAAACCTGTTCATTTCCTTTTCTTCCTTATAGAGAACTTAGACTTCAATTTTTATTTGAATGTGACATTACCATTGTAGGTACCTCAATGTAAAAACTCTTACATCAAATATTTTTCTTGTACAATTTCTTCTGAAAACCTTCCTATAAAATGCATCATAGACTGAATATTTGAAAGTATCATATTGGTGATTATTAAAATATGATGTGAATATTTTTTTGCTTATAATAAGATACAGTTATATCATGTATATTATATCTAGGCTTTCCTACAACAGTGCCAATTGTTACTTTGTTCAACTGATCTTACATTAAAGATGAAGTTGAGTCGATTTTTGCCTCAAGAAAATAAATGCCTGTCTTCTGTCCTAAATCCTATTTGACAAAGGATATTAAAATATTTTTTACTTATTTTGTTTGTAAATTGGTAGAAGAGCTTGGGAGACTTAGAAGTTTTTAAACTGTGTTCTATACACTGATGAGATCCACAAATTATTTTTAATAATTCAAACACCATAAGGTAGATAACTTATTTATCCCTTAATGAAGTTTAAAGGTCAAATAGAAGCCATGTTTCTTTACTTGTTATGCCCATCAGTTTTATAAATTAACATTTTATCTCGTTTTTTTATTAGAAGTCATAGATTGAAACTCCTATATGTTGTTTAAATATATAAATAGAAACACTGTATAGAAACTTTATATGTTGTTGATTTAGTTAGCATATTTTTAAAATCTGCTTTTGCTGATGAAAATTAATAGTGGGAGAAAAATTAGGAACATATTTATAATAGACTTTACAAAGATTTTATTTATCTATAAAACTAAAGCATTCTCTAATAAAGAAATTCATGTTGTTTTACTTTCATAAATGGTTTATACATATATAAAAAGAATAAATCAAATTTTACTTATTTTCCAAATGCTTAAATTTTTCTACTGCATTTTATGGTAAATATGAAGAGGTCAAAATTTGGCAAGTACACATAAAATTAAACTAACATTAGTACATATTGAATCAAATTTGAAATGAAGAGCATAGTTAATAAGAGCTGTATAATAGAGAATTATTTTCTATGAATGGCATGGATATGGAATGCAAAGAGAAGAAAGCATAGTTCAGTGAAGTTGTACCATAAAAAAGAGAATAAAGGACAAAGGATCCAACATAGCTCCCCAAAACAATAACAGAGTTACTGACAAGAACATAGGATTGACAAAAGTGGAACTTATTATTTACTCAATTTACTCAAACTTTTAGAAAAATTAACATATTGGTTGGGATCATTTTTGTTTTTTAAGAAGTGCAGATGCTAATATAAAGAGGTGGTGGGGAGCCATAGAAGACTCAAATGGCAAAAGACATTATTTCCTGGAAGCAGTAGGCAAAATAAGACATGGCCAAAATAAAATGTAGACACAAAGATAATAGTTGAAAACAACTGGTATAAAAGTGTTTGGACCATAAGTAACATATAAAACTACTATGCTAAATTAAAAGCTTCTCAAAAATCTGTCATAAGGATCCCAAAAAGCACTCCTTGGCTGTTTTGAAATCCTGAAACTTTTAATGTCTTTTTACAGTGAGAAAAGAGTATAATTTTAACTACTGCAACAATACTAACCAAACCAAATTAGGTTTCTTGACTATGTAAATGTTCAATGTGGGTAAAGTTCATTAAGAATTGACATATTCACTACACTGTGTTTTCAGTTTTTCATGCAGAGAAATGAGGCATATTTATAACTTGACTTTAAGTTTTCTTTTAGTTCCCCAACATGGACACATTGGAATGATTGAATACCTTTAAAAATGTCATGCATGAAGATACGCAGTAATGACATAATTTATATTCACTTCATTTTTCCATACATCAAAGTTTACCACAACCTTGCCCATACTGGGAGAAGATTAATAATAATGAACATTTTTGTTTGTGTGTGTGTGTGTGTGTGTGTGTGTTTGTATTGGGGATTGAACCCAGAGGTGCTTTACTTATGAGCCATCTCCCCAGCCCTTTATATTTTTAATTTTGAGACAAGTTCTCACTAAGTATCTTAGAGCATGACTAAGTTGCCGAGGCTGGCCTTGAACTTGTGATCTTCCTGCCTCAGCTTCCAGAGTCACTGGGATTACAGGCATGTGCCACAGGGCTGGGGTAATAATGATGGACTTTTGTAAGATGTATTTTCCATACTTTTTTTTGAACAAACAAACAAAAGCAAAAATATACAACAAAACCATAAACCATAACATAATGTCACCGTAGACAATTCATTTTGAGGTTTTGATCCTGAATGTTTGGCTAGGCTCCATCAATTGCTAAGTGACTTTTTCCTGAATATCCAACAAAGTACAGTGCAATTCAAGTGTGTTCATCCAAATTATAAATTACTTGTGTCACTGAATTCATAGAACCTTGTAAATTATAAAAAAATACAAACTAGACAGTTATGGAATTGCTCTACATCAATTGAAATAAGCAATATAGAAGGGTCTGCTGATTTTCTCTAGTTCCTGTGATGTCTTTGAGAGCTGGTCTTGCATTTATTATTCATTATGCTTAGTTCATTAACTCTGCCTATCTTTTTCTTTGATTCTTTAGTGGGAAGAGATAAGTGGTGTTGATGAACATTACACACCCATCAGGACTTATCAGGTGTGCAATGTCATGGATCATAGCCAAAATAATTGGCTGAGGACAAACTGGGTCCCCAGGAACTCAGCTCAGAAGATCTATGTGGAGCTCAAGTTCACTCTTCGGGACTGCAATAGCATTCCACTGGTTTTAGGAACCTGCAAGGAGACTTTCAACCTGTACTACATGGAGTCTGATGATGATCATGGGGTCAAATTCCGAGAGCATCAATTTACAAAGATTGACACCATTGCAGCTGACGAAAGTTTCACACAGATGGATCTTGGGGATCGTATTCTTAAACTCAACACTGAGATTAGAGAAGTAGGTCCTGTCAACAAAAAGGGATTTTACCTGGCTTTTCAAGATGTTGGTGCTTGTGTTGCCTTGGTCTCTGTGAGAGTGTACTTCAAAAAGTGCCCATTCACAGTGAAGAATCTGGCTATGTTTCCAGACACAGTACCTATGGACTCCCAGTCTCTGGTGGAGGTTAGAGGTTCTTGTGTCAACAATTCTAAGGAGGAAGACCCTCCCAGGATGTACTGCAGTACTGAAGGCGAGTGGCTTGTGCCCATTGGCAAGTGCTCCTGCAACGCTGGTTATGAAGAAAGAGGTTTCATGTGTCAAGGTAAGAGCCTTCCTTCTCTTTCCCTCATGATGGTATTTCTTACCTGTGAGTTCATTGAAACATAGCAAGAGGAAATGAACCCAGTCTGTGTTCACTTGCCAGCAAAACATGAGTAGAGTCTATTTAAAGACTAAGATATATCTATCTGTATATATATCTTGATGTGTATATTCCTAGTTTGTGCAGAAATATTAACGTGTTTGATTATATGGTGCTGGCCTATACCCCCTAGGGATGTCCTATGTTATATTAAAGTTTTTGGTATTTGATGATGTATGGTAGTCTAACTCTGTACCAATTAAAAGAAAAAAGCTTTGTCTTTTAGGCAACAAAATTAGATATACTGAGGACTATATTTATACTTATTAATCTCATAGCAAAACTATTTAATCACAATAAAATATGTGTTTTTTCCTAGTGACATATTGCTATCAAATAGGTATTTATATCATTATTGCTGTAAGGAAAATTATTTATATTTAAAAATCTAGGGCTGATTCAATAGTATTTGATGCACAATTTTTATTTTTAGTTGAGGTATAATTTTTAAAAGTTTATTTTGCTCCATTATTTGTCCTTTTTTATTGCCTAGCATAATATCTGTGTCTCTCCACAGTTGCAATGCATATTTAATATTTACTATAGTACTAGAGAAGCTGAACTCTATCATCAGATTTGATTTTATTAAAAATAAGTTTCTACTTGATGTAAAATAAAAGTTCTTTTTTATGCAAAACTATATGTATCAAATGTGATATAGCAAATCATAAATTTCAAAACTAGACATTTATCATTAGGCAAGATTTTAGGCTTGAACATGCTGAAAACATTATTTATATTTTAAATGTATAAATATAGAAGAGAACCTTAATACATAGCTTTTGGAATCTTGCTATTTTAATACTTTGTATTTCAATTTGTTAAGGGAATAGAGTTTAATAGTTGCGTCAAGGTCATGGCCATTCAGTAAGTCACTTTTCTCAAGGCCATGTCAAAGAGGAAGAATACATTTGATATATAACTTCTCCTATTTCAAATGCAAACAGAACATAGCATAGAACTATGGACATGGTTTGTAGGAATGAATTAAATCAACAAATGGCACACTCATGCCTCACACTTCTCATTTTATTCATCATTAATACATTGTTAATAAATTGATTTCAAAGGTTTTAAAATTGAAACAACATAGTAGCTACTACTTGCTTATATTCATAAACATTTATACTACACTTTGAATTGTATTTTTTCAATGATGCATTTACTTGTGTTATACGCTATTTATGAGATTAATTTTAAAAAATAAAATCACGAAGACTTACTTCAAAAGCAATTGGAAAGTTGTACAAACAAATATTTAATACATAACTACTTCATTTTATGTAATTTACGGAGAATTCAAATATATATTTTTTCATTCCTTAAGTAATCCCTTGCTAGATGCCAGCACTGCACTGATTGCCAATTAATGTCAATAAGCTACCTCATTTATTTCCAAAGTTAACCTATCAGGGACATACTATGACTATCTCCACTTTAACATGAAAACAAAAGTGTGAGAGGTTTATCATCTTGCCTTTCATGTGTAAGTTTATCCTGGAGTTGAGATGAAACCAGGCATCTTGGCTCCAAAGGCTTCAGTCTCACATTACCCACATGCTTCCTAGGATTCAGTCTCATGGTGGAAGAGGAAACCCCACAAGCACAAGTTTGAAGTGTAAGGAGGCCACTAAAATTTGTCACAAAATAGCCAAGAAATCTGTTAATATAACCTTATCTAAGTCACATCTTTTTGCTTTTTAGATTTTTTTTAAGAAGGAGCAATTACCAGCCAAAAGATCATTTGAGGGGAAGATTAAGCTTAGACTAGGGTGATATCAAGTAAATTCTGAATATGTGGATTGTCCAGCATCTTATGCAAAACATCCTAGTAAATTTAATTGAATCAGTATTTCTTACTATCTGTATCTACAAAGTAATCAAAAGCCAGACACAGGAGAAATATAGATGAATAAGTCATTGTATCTATATTTAAAGAGATCACAATCTGGTATGAAAGACAGTTACATAAATTAATAATTTTAATGCTAGACAGACCAATAAATCTTCTGCAAGAGGTACAATATGCCTTGTCATTGTAGCAGAAAAAAACAATTCTCAGGATTTCAAAATTAATCATGGGAATTGATAATTAATTATGGGAAGCTCCTGAGTTAAGAATTTTGGACTCTTTTTGTTATTGCTCTCAGAAAGTTTTAATGTAGGAAAGGTTAACCATCTTATACAACTTACACATTATAGAGGTAAAATATACAATGAGATTTACAATTTGCTTATTAAATCATTACCTTAAAAATCTCAAAATGAATTGAGGTCCAATCAGATTGCT
Source organism: Marmota marmota marmota (assembly GCF_001458135.2). Taxonomy (NCBI): domain Eukaryota; kingdom Metazoa; phylum Chordata; class Mammalia; order Rodentia; family Sciuridae; genus Marmota; species Marmota marmota. The sequence continues at coordinate 25,250,618 of NW_025999968.1, read as the reverse complement.
GTCTTCTGAGTTTGTGCCATAGAAACATCTTAAAGACAATAAAAACTTCATTTCTAGGTTATCTTCTCAGTTTAATAACAAAATATTATGAATTCTAATCTAGACAGGTAATTGGGACAGTTAAATTTCAGTAAACTGAATGAAGAAAATATGACAGTTTCTACTTGACAAGAATAAAACACATTGATAAAAAAATTTGTTCAACAATACATCTGTCAGTTTTAGAAAAATAAATAAAAACAAAGCTAGCTTTCTGCAATGCCAGAATTCTAAACATGGAATCATATATCTGCTCTGTATAATGTGAACTTTCATAGCAGGCTAGTATTCCTGAAATAAGAAAAAATATTAGAAAGTATCCATTGACCGTATATCTAAATGTTCAATATTTATTAAGTCCCTGATATAGGCTAAGTCCTGTATTGATAATTAGAAAGAAAACAATGAATACTGTCAATGATAAATTAGTTGGGTTTTTAATTCAAAAATGTGTATGGGTGTTTGTGTTTAAAAATATGTTGGTCTCTGTACCTGAAGAATAGATTTTAAACTGATGTGTTAAGCAAAGCTAAGTTAATAATGGTTTAAGCTGGAAAACAAGCTACTACCATTATTGGGATAGGAAGTATTATAATAGGAATTGATGAGTTATGAAAATTTAAATTTTGTATATAACATGCTTTATTATGTTACTGGTTTTTCTTTTTGTTTTTGTTGTATGGTAAGGGAAGACAGCCACAGTAAGCCAAGAGTAGGAAATGGTACACCTTTCTTTCAAAGAATGTTTATAGGGAGAAAGTAAAGGGGGGGAGAGAATCATTCAGGAATTGTATGCCAAGAAAACTGCAAACAGGGAAAAAGTTAACTCCAGAAAGATGAAGATTACTTATTAAAGTAATTTTGGCAAACTAGAAATGTACGTGAAAAATAATTTAATGAACTTAAACTGATAAGGAGTAATGTGAAGTTTAATAAGAAAGGTAAAAAAAATGTATCAGACTGTGTTTGCTAGAAGTTTCTCTAATATATCATTTGTAAGTACAGCTTCTGTTTAAGTAAGTCATTTCTCATATTTAACAAAAGATGAAAGTGTGGCATCTCTTTTGATTTACCACATGTATAGCTTAAACCTTATTTGAGCCATGTTCCTTAGGTCTGGATCTTGCAGGATGGTAACAGTGTGGTCAATAACAAGTTAAGTAGTTATTAGAGGAAGTCAATAAAATTCTTTTAAAAAATATTGAAATTTTTAAATATTAAGTGACTTAGTAAACCTAAATTATCTGCCATTTGCTTTCAGTCACTGACAATCAAGATTTTACTTGATTATTTCACCCTTCCCATATCTTAGACACCAGCATAACTCTACTAGTTTTCTCTTTTTAAGATTGAAAAAAGTGTAGGGAAATTTTGCATTAATTCCAAGGGAACAACTTGATCCTTTTTTTTTTTCCTTATTCTGTTTTATTCCGGCTAATGAATTATGTTATCTGCTTCAGTTTAGTTTGTGAAGAAGGAATGAGAATGCTAATGGCTTTTTATATACCCAATTAATTACATTTGAGGCAGATAGCAGGAGGTTACTATAAATATTCCTGCTTATACAAGCTTTGTTTAGACTCAGTGCACCAAATACCTTATTAATGTCACTGAAGAATCTGTTGCTGTGTGCTTTATCTCTCTACATTCATTGTGGAATGCTAACTTTATTCCTTGTTCTTTTACTTTAGGAGCTTAATAGAAAAGTGTGTTTTGGTACGATGTAGGGAGACATCTAAACTTCTTGATGACTGTCCAAAATTATGTTTGGTTTACTCATGACTTTTGATACCACCATCTCTCTCTACTCACCTCTCTGTCAGTTCAGAAACTCTTAAAGCAGTTGTCAAGTTTTCCATAACAGAATGGTTTAAGGATTCTTCTTGCTTTGACAAAGAAGCTAGAGAAAAGTAGATTATTCTCAGCACCTACTGAGTACTGAGTCTGCATGAATGATCACTGGTATCCTTGTGTTGCTTTCCCTAGCTGTGAGCAAAAGGACCTGAAAACAACTTGGAGGAGGTCAAGTTTACATTGCCTCACTGTTTCAGAGATTCAGTCCATGGGAGGGGGCTGGCAGACTCCACTGTCTTAGGTCTGAAGTGAAAAAAGAACATCAAAGTGGAAGGGCATGGTGGAAGACAGCTGCTCAGGACATGATCACCAGAAAGCAGAGAGAAAGTCCAGGGTGCCTGGGACAAAATATAAACCCCTAAGGCACAGCCCCTGTGACCTTATTCCTCCAGCCCTACCCTACTTCCTTAAAGTTGTCACCCAGTTAATTCATTCAAGTGGACTTCATTGATTAAGATATCATAATCTGTCATTTTACCTCAACATTTTTGTCTTGTCTCACACATGAGCTTCCTGAGAACAGCTCATTTTTAAACCATAAAACCCTCTAGTTCTGCAAGATGTTCATATGTTTGAATGAATTCAGCACTTCCTTCCATTTGTTGCCAGAGTGTAAATTCCTTGAGGGAAAAGACCACTACTATCCATCTTAGGAACATTGTGCCTAGAACCTAGAAGACTAATTGACTAAGTTTTCAATTAGATCCTTATTCAATAAAAAATTTCTATGAGACTTCTATACTAACTATATATTTTTGGAGTGCCCATCTTAGTTTAAACAGTTATATTATTTATCTTTAAATTCCTTAGGCTATTGAGAAAGACCTGAAATAATGATGTAAGTTTTATGTGATTTGAAAGGAACATATTTGACTATTAGGTTACATTTAATTGCAACAGTAAAGTACAGATTCATATGAACTCTCATTAATGAATAGTTGAAGTAAAGGAATAACAATACTTTAAAAGTAGCTAGAAGGATACATTTTTCTCTTTTAGGAAGTTATGATAAAAGTTATTTTTTCTGCCTTACAAAAATCAATTATGAATAACCATACATATAATATAGCAAAGATCTGTTTTTGGAAATGCAGAAATATTTGACATTCTTTTCCCTTAAATCTACACAGCTAATACTGAAAGCACTGAAAGCACTGACTCATTCTTTAAAGACTGCACTGAGATATAAAAATGTTACTTAAAACTTAAGGTTTCTGACTTTTAATTTTAATTTCCCTCAGTTTACAAAGACAGCTCTCCATTTCCACGTTTGCTTTAGCAGTTATACACCCATGATTTTTCTAACATCATATTGATTTTAATAAAAACATACCATTGGTAAGTAATAATAAAGAGAACTTTCAAATGGCAAACAGATGCATTGTGTCAATCAGAAGCACCATTGAAGTGTGTTACCTCTTCCTTTCTGTACAATCTGAGTTTAAACACTTATATATGACAAAATCACTCATTAAGTTTTGTGAGTTTTTTTCCTTACATTAGCTCTTAAAGAACTTAAGAGTGAGAAAATATCTTTAATAAGTTTATAGACATATATTGATTATTCATTCTTTGAAACAGAATTTTTTTTGAAGAAACTTCATAGTCTAATCAATCATGATTGCTAGTCTTCTATTATTTTATTGTTAGCTTTTCTCTTTCTACTTCTAAAGAGCAGTTATTCTAGTATTTGAATCATTTTCTTTTATTTTTCATATCATGGGTATTTTCCACTGATTTTTTAAAAGTGTCCTTGAATTCATAGATAGACATATTCAATAAGACTCTCAGGTTAAAACTGACTTAAGAAAATATATTTTAGGAAACATACGTCTATAAAGAAATTTTTAAAATGCTATATTTATAAAACATTAAACCCATATTGTTTCACACTATATTGATGTTTCAATATTTATCATACAAAAATCTAGGATAGATTGTCGGAGGGGATACATAAATAATATCCTTGCCTCTTGAGTTGAAGAAATCATGTGACTCAGAAATACATACACAAATATCGACAATATCTGTTGAACCATTGTACTTGACTCTGTGTAGAAACGACTACATCTATTTGCTTTATTTTAGGTACTTTACTAAGTACACTTAAGAATCACCTAGATAATATAAAGATAGTGGAGAAACAGAGTAAATGGCATTAAGTACATGCCAATATGCTTGTATGAATTACTATATGATATTACTGAAAATCTTCAGTCAAATCATATCAGTGCACTATCTTTACAGTAATTGAAGTAAAAACTCCTTCAAGTATAAAAAGAAAGGCATAGTAACAGAATGTATTTGCTTTGTGAATTTAACTATCATAGTTTATTTTTGAGTATTTGTATAAAAATAAAGATTATACATTTAAACCATGAATTTGCATATTTCTGGTACTAGAAAGAAATATGAATCTTTGTGCTATGATTACTACAAATAAGATTATTTTCAATAGAGACAATTTAATTGCAAACATATTTGGAAGACATATAACCATGGCTTAATTTAGGGAGTAGAACAATTCATCTCTAGCCATTTAAGTACCTCATAATGAATACAAGTAAATTAAATGACCAGCAGTGAACCAATATAAAAATGTTAAAAATCAAAAGCAGTTTTATAAATGTTAGTACCATTTTCCCACGGAATTAGAATTAAATAGGTTTTACAGTGTTTTAGTAAAATATGGATTCTTGTATATGGTATAATTTTGGTTATATAATTTTACCAATAGAGTGGGAAAAATAGTAAGACATTTCCTCTTTATTTCAGACTGAAAGATGATTTTGAAGGTTATTATTAAAACATTTTCCTAAGGTTCTAACTTAGTTCACAACTACCTCTTTTCAAATTACTGTAGTGTATCTGCTTTAAGTGTTTCAAATCATCTTTTTATTATAATTATTATTGTTAAGTTACATAAGTCAGGCTTTCAGATGCTTATCTATTTCAGTCTTTCTAATGTGCAAACAGTAATTCAGGTAATTTCTCTATAGCAAATTTGTAGTCTTTAGAAAACATAAATAACTTCTTATTGTGTAGTTTGTCTGGGATACTATCATGATGTATAGATTAGCTTCCCAGGAAAGTACTCACTATGGGAAATTGAAACATGGATATGTAATATCAGTTGCAGAAGGGAAAGTAATTCTGAAAATACTTGAAATAAGTTGTTTTCATCATTGCATTTTCATTTGCATTTCTAAAAGAAAATCAGAACATTGTTTAGCAGAATTCTCTCTAAATACCTATTAAATGTCAATTCATCTATAAAATAAATCAAATTTTCCAAGAAAAGACATATTTCAGCCCCATTCCTGGTGAGAGGTAGAGTATCAGTTATGTTGAAAATATAAAAATTACAGATATTTTTCCATCTTAATAAATAATATTTTTAGATAGTTCATGGATGTAGCAGAGTAATTTACCATCAAGCCTGGTTAGACCCTGTAGGAAGTCTTTCAATCTCATTTCTTTAACCTAAAGTATTTTATGTACAAAGTCTTTCTTGCTTTTGATTGATGCATGCCACATTGTTAAAGCATTTTTAAAAAACTTATTACAATCTATGTCTTTTGTGAAGAAAATATCTTTGATTTTTTTAAACTTACACTTTTTCTGTCTAGCCTTTCAAATATCACCCAAGCTTCTGTATTTTAAAATATGAAGAATGCAATGTGAACCTTTTTAGTTTGCATGTAACAAATCTAAAATGAGTTTGATATTTCATTACAAATTCTAAATTATTTATTTATTCGTTTTTAATCAGCCCCTCCCAGAATAAGGGGAATAAGACTGAAAACAAGGTCTTTTCCTAATTGTTGAGGTTCTTGGGCTCTGTGAAATGCATTGGTTACAGGTTCACAGAGACTATTTTTGTCAGTACAGATTCACTGAGCAGTTTCCCACCTCTTGCCTGTGATCTCACCAACTTCTGTCTGTGTTTAGAGTTTTGACAATCCCTTATTAGTTCCAGAGTAGAAATTATAAGAGCTAATAAGGGTTTACTTTACAGCTCTGACAGCTGGCATTGAACTTTAATAGAGAACAATTGTAGAGAGAAGTCTAAGTTTGGATTATATTTGATGAAAGTGTTCTTAAAGTAAAGCCATTTGGAAAGAATCAGATGACTAGAAAGGCTTTGTGTATCCTCTTCTGCTGTAACTTCTCATCTTGCAGGATGGGGACAAAACATCCTGTTGGCAGATAACTCTGTAATCACTTATAGATGCCTCTTTGAGGAAGAGAATCCATGACAGTGAAGAATTATAAACTCTGGTCATGTTCCTACCATTACTCTTGTAATCCTGTAAAATATAGCTGTTGATTGCTCTTTTAGAAACATAATCATGTTAAGGACTCCTAATCATAGAGTGGTTCTTGAGAGAAGAACCAGAGATCCGAAGGACGAGTCATAGAGATCAAGAGGCCCATAACTCCTGTAAACCCATGCCATAAGTCAGGCACAGGGTTTTTAAATTATAAAAGAGAAAGAGAGAAAAGGGTTGGGGAAGAGTGGGCAGAAGGAATGAAGAAAGAAGAAAGAAAAGAAAGAATAAAAATAGCTTCAAATATTTAAAACTTGAATGTAAACTACTTTCTGAATGTTCAGTTCAGTGGTCAGGGGCAATGCCACAATGGGGTAGAGGCAAATGCTGTGAATAAGAACAGCTGCAGCTTTTGGTGTGCTACAGGACGAGGGAATAATGCACTTGTATTAATAATGCACTTGTATTATAAGGAATATGTAAAGTTTTTGAAATTCAGGAACAAATATGTGTATATAAATGGTTGGAAAGGAATATTTTCCTTCTCTCATAAATAGTTACTCTAGAGGAAAATCTGTATTTCAGACATTTGGATTCATTTGCTATCTATTTCATGCTGCTGTATTGAAGATGAAATATTTCAATCTGTCAATCAGAATGTTTTATAGCATATAGAATTCATTAATGTATTGAATGGAGAATAGAAGATGCTCATGTTCTTTCTCTCAAGCATCTTGGATTCTGCAGGGGAATATGAATTGAATTTATAATAAGAAACAAACATACTATTTATAAGAAAAAATATGGAAAGCATCATGAAAGTGTGCTGCTAAAATGTTATGAAGAAGAGGTGTAATTCCCTATGGAGTTAATATTTCTTCATCTTCTCATTTTTTTCAATAAACATTTATGAATGACTTCTGCACAATGCATCCCCTGTAAAGACAGCACTGAACAAAGCAGAACATTGTCTCTGCACTCAAGAAACTTTCAGATTTTAGGGGACATAAATAAAGTTTGATTGAACTTAGGGGCATTCAACTAGTGAGCCACATCCCCAGCCCTCTTCTGTATTTTTTAGAGATAGGGTCTCATTGAGTTGCTTAGTTCCCCTCTGTTGCTTAAGCTGGCTTTAAACGCTCAATCCTCCTGCCTCAGCCTCCTGAGCTGCTGGGATTATAGGCACAATCCCTGCAAGAATAAAAATTTCTTTCTTTTAAGGATAAAAATTCATGTTACACTTTAGTGGAGCCTAAGTTGGAACCAAGGCTCAAGCATCTTGAGATTATATCTCAGGCTCATTTGTTCTGGATTTTCTTAGAAATTACTGTAACCCATGAAGGCATATTAAGTCCTACTATCTATTTAGATGATTGAAAAGTGACAACTCTGCACATAAAATCAAAATTAAGATTCTTAATCAGGGAGAAGCAATAAATATTGCAAGAATATCCCTATATTCCTATCAAGGTGGATCTTTTAAAGCAGTGACCCTATGATCAGTGGCACTTGTGTAATGCAAGAACTGAGAATGTGAACAAACATGGGAAAGGAGATATAAAAGACAAAGCATTTGGATGTTGTGGGCTTTTCCTTAGGCAATAGAGATAGGTGCTTTGGAGTTAGTTTTTTTTTTTTTTTTAATATACTCTGAGGTGGTAACCAGAAATCAGATCTGCTGTTTGATTGCTTTTGTTATGTAATGTAATACTAAAACAAAATTGACAGGTGAATGTTGGGATATTACAAGATATATATATATATATATATATATATATATATATATATATATATATATATTAATAATATTAGTATAAAAGTTCCCATACCATAAGTGTAGGACTTGTCCTTTGAAAGTTAGAGCAACACCTCAAAATCAACTTCTTCATTCAAATATCACCATTTCTTTCCTCTGGCATGTAACTGAGCCTGGCATTTCATTTGATCCTTCTAGCAACTTATGAGGTAGATAGCATCACACCCAAATTTCACATGAGAAGAAGCTGGATACTAGACAGTTGTCCAGGTCACAGTTAGTCAATGATGAAAAAAAATTTGAAACCCAAACAGAGCCATAGTGTATAACCAACATTCCACATGCCACTTTGGTGGAGAAGGCTAGGAAAATAAGGGACAGGAGAGTTTCCTGTCTGTACCTTTAGAAGTAGCCTATGAAGCTCAAAGCTGAATTTACTTCCAGGATACTTTTGAGGATATTATTCAAACTCCTCACTAGCTCTTTTCTCTGAGACCCATAATGGACATTTACTCCTGGTTTCAGTGTCAGTAGTGGTTGTATGTGTTCTATGGGTGACTAGTTTGTTTTTAGTAATCTGATTAACAAAATAGTCATGCTTTCATGTTGCCTTCCTTATAAAAGAGCATAGAATGATATGTTCTTATATCTGATATACCTATATGTAGATATGCCCTCACAACATATGTTTAAAACACTAAACTCACATTATTAAAACATTTTTATTTTACATTTAAAATAATCAACTTACATTATTTTCTGACTTTATATGCCCTCTCTGTTTTACTCTTCATATTTTAAAATATATTCTATAATAATTTATCCTGTATTAAGTTGTGGAAATCCTCTCTCAAATGTGAAAAATCAGAAATTTATTTTAAATGCCATTTATATATGTGATCAGTGATTAAAATAGCATTTCAGGCTCAACAAGTCTTTTAAGGTAAATATTATTAGCCCAATTCTTTTACTTTTTAAAATGTTTATTTATTTAGTTTTTACAGTGTTGGAGATTGAACCCAGGGACTCACAAATACTAGACAAGCACTCTACTTCTGAAGTACATCCCCAGTCCCTGTTAGACATAATGCTAGAGGGTTTTCTACTTTGTCCTGTGTCACAATGCAGAGTGGAAATTCAGACTTGTCTGATTCTGAAACCCAGTACTTTTAATAATACAATAGGCTAACAATTTTGATTTAATAATGCTTTTTAAGTCATAATAATGTGAAAACTTGTAAGTTCTCAGTACCAAAGGGATTACTGGAGAGTTTGGTTATTAGAGCTGAGAAAAAAAAATATTGATAGTGGTTATTTAAGGAGACATTAACATTTCTTGCTTCATTAACATTTCTTGCTTCCACATAGAATTAGGTTGGACTACTAAACAAAAAGATTTTCACAGGGAATCTCTGGCCTTTATTTTCTGAGCATGTGGAATTGAGTCACGCCTCTAATTACCTCTGCTTCTATTTCCATTGCCCCTGCTGTTGCTGAGTACATGATTGATAGGAGATGATGGTGAGTGAAGAACCAGGGCTCAGAAAGACACTCGCTATGCACCCAATATGTAAGCTTGCACAATATGCTTCATTATGAGCTTGACAGATCTCCAAGAGGCAGATTGGGAATGCATTTTGAGGTGGCTGACATATCTGTTACAGATACTTTTTTTAACTCATAAATACTGCTATATAAAAAAAGTTACATATGCAGATAAATATGAACGCATATATGCATATAAATGTCTATGTGTGTATGTGCATACATGCATGTATGTGTATATGGACATACAACATACATAAAATATATAAATATGTGAGTGATATATAAGTATATGTATGTGCATATTATGTATAACCATATACATTTTACACTTAGTACAATTTAGTTAGTATATCTGTATATTCACTGATTAAATATTTCCTTACCAAATCAACTTTAAATTCTTTATTTGTAAAGAAAAATGAGAAGAGTAAAATCTGTAACAAAACATTGGGCTGAACTTCAGATAGTACAATGGCATTGTGCTGTTGAATGCATTCTATTTTATGTGTGTGTGGGGGGAGTTACAGGGGATTAAACCCAGTGTGAACACAGAGGCTCTTTACTACTGATTCTAAACCCCAAGCTCTTTTTTTATTTTAATTTTATTTTGAGTAAGAATCTCACTAAATTTTCTAGACTGAACTTGAAGTTGTAATCCTCCTGCCTCAGATTTCTTATTTGCTGAGATTACAGACATAGACTAGCATGCCCACTTTGAATATTATATTATATTTCTGTGTATTGCTTTTGGAGTGAGATAGCAAACAAAATAAGTTAAAAATTAAAATATGTATAAGTCCCAAAATTTGTAGAGGTAGAACATACTAATAAATCTTTGCAGCTTGTTAGGTAAATCAATGTGGCTTAAAATGTACATACTTCCTAAGTAACTGATTATGTTGTTTCAAACAAGGATTATGGGTAAAACTATTTTTCTTTGAGATTGCTGTTGGTGTTACAGATCAGAAGCTTTTGTGTTGCTATAAAATTTCTTAACTTTTTAAACTATTATAATCTAAAATTTTATCATATAGCAACTATTTCCTTGAGTAAGTGAAACCCCTATAAAATGTTATTTAGAAACAAAAATAATTCCCAAGGGCTTTTATTGTTTATGATTATTATATTTGTGATTATTATATTTTCATAACAATAAATACACTGCTTTTTATTCAAATCTGCAATGAGGATAGGTGGCATACTTTTGTCCTCCCAGGGCAGTGGCAGAGCTACTGAAAGTAAAAGCTGACTCTGGCCTTCCTGAGGCTGATGGTTACTCTCATTAGTGATGAAAAAAAAATGAGAAAATACCTTGAATTGCTTTTTATTAAGCATGGTACATAAAGCAGGTGAAAGCTTGAAAGCTCATTGAGTTGCCATAAAGAAATTTAAACATTGTTCATATTGGTATCCATCTGAATTCCACCATAAAAGAATCTAATGAGTCCTTAGTGAAAGATGATGGTATGGCTTGACTTTTTACATTTATAGCTTGTTCATATTATTTTATTACAATATCTTATACCTCTGAGTGAATTTAGTTTCTGTTTCTCTTAGAATATTTTATATGAGCTCAGAGAGATCTGTAAAACATAGTATTAAATATAATTAAGAAATATCATTCTAAAACATAAGTACTGATATTTTACATGAAAAAAGCAAACTTTGTTACTGTTATGAATTGTAACATCTTTCTGAGATGAGCAGCTGTGATTTCTACTCCTTTGTACAATTTTAGAACTGACTCAAAATCTGTACACAGTTGGTACAACTTTTATGTGAATGTGGATGGGCTTTTATTTATTAATATTTCATTCCTTTATTATGTGACAGAGAAGGTGAAATGAAAAATGTGGATAAATTCTGGAAGGAGGCACACATGGTGGACACTTGTTCAAGGAGAATTTGAACATTTGTTACATCCTCACTTGTTCTTATTCCAAAAATTTACTACATCTCTTGCTATAAAAATCATTTTCCATAAAATCTATTTAAAAATCAAGCTTCAGTCAAATGCAATGGTGCATACCTATAATCCCAGTGACTCAGGAAACTTAAGCAGGAGGTCACAAGTTTAAAGCTAGCCTGGGCAATTTAGCAAGACACTGCCTTACAATAAAATAGAAAAGGGTTGGTATGAAAATCAGTGATAGAGCACCCACCCAAATCAGCTTTATAAGAGATTTGTAATCTAAATATTGGTTCATCAACAATACTAGTCAACTAGAAAATTAGAATTTTGAAACCTTTAGGACAGATACACTGGCATATTAGGTAAATAAAATGATAAAAGACAAATTCTATTAAATTAGTTAAAATCTGGTTTGATTTACATCACTGCATCTGTAAATATTTATTCGACCTTTTTTTAAAAATAAAGTTACAAAGATGAAGTAATAAGAAGGTAATTGCTTTCATTTCTAAAAAAATGTAGGTGGTTAGAAGTAGCCATTAATTTATGTTAAAGGTACATACATCTTTAAAAGGCATAGGCTTCAATTGACAAGGAAATTAAGAGTTCTTAATGACTCATACTAAAAAAAAAACTAATATGATATATGATACTTCTTTCCCAATTTAAAGAAAAATTTATTAGTTAAATTACTATTTAATTATGATTATTTAAGAAATACAAATAAAGGATGAAATAGACTTTGGAAATTATCAAGTTTTCTATAGCAGAAATGATCTATCCTGAAATATCTATTTTATTATCCAAATACTTGAAGAGTTACGATTTTATAGTCAAATTTTATTTACTATTATTTATTAATTGCTCAGTCATGGGCATAATGATATGCGGCTGCTTCAATGACTCTAAGGATAAAAAGAATTCCCTTAAAATTTAGTAGATTCTATGTCTGAGAGAGTCATAGAACATATCAAAAGAATACTCTGTGGATACTCTACTTCCTTTGAAAGCTTTTGGGATGTTCAAAACAGTTTTCTGAAGCTACATTGTGTATGAAACTAAACTGGAGGGAACCATTACATTTTCTGTAATATATCTTTCAATCACTCCTGTATTTTTACACTTCTTTTAATTTAATAGTTTCAGTGCTCTTTAGGATGATTTCTGGTTATAAAATTATGTCACAATAGTCTAATATATTGTCTAAGTCTATAAAAGGTGCAAGTTTTTTTTGTTTTGTTTTGTTTTGTGTGTGTGTGTGTGTGTGTGTGTGTGTTTCCAAGAATTTTTCACAGAAAACACCTTTGCTAGTTGTCAAGCGAGGAATTCAGGGTGGCAAATACATTTTCTAGGTAAGCCATAATTCATCTTTATCTCACAGGAAGAACACTGTGAGATAAACACTTCAGGAACACTGAAGAACACAAAGTCTACCTTACATCGGGCACATATATTGCTTCAATGAATATGGCTTCAACGCTCATAGAAGATGAAAATTTGAAAATTGACAAGTGGCAAAGACTGTAAAAGAGTATAGTAAACATCAAAGTTGACCACCTGGTAATAGGACTAGAACCTCAGGGGTCACGATAACATATACATGTGTTCAAGTTATGCTTTCCTGGGACCACTGTGGGACCATAGTCTTCCCTGAGTAAACTATGACTGTGTCACAGCACTGCAGAGTGTACCTACCAAGTTGAGACATTTATCTTGTGGTCTTGAAATATTAATAAATATTTAAATTATGCTTACTTAACTGTAGTAGGGAAATGAAGTCATTATATATTTTACAAAGTTTTCTTCACAGAAAATAAAGATGAAGAGCATCCTTGATTTCTTCAATATAAGTGATATGAATCAGAGGGTCTGGATTTTATCATGGTTGTAGCCTGTGTGATTGTGGGCAAATTACTTACCCACTCTGGGTTCCAGTTTTCTCATCTATAAAAAGAGACAACAAATGCCATTTTTACTATGGTGTTATTGAGAGGATAACGTGAGATGTGTACAAGGTAGTCAATACAGATCATGGCATGGAGCAAGTGCTTAAGTAACTTTTATCATAGTAAGAACAAATCCTTAGTTATGGGGAAATGTAAACTATCTAAAAGTTTATTTCTAAAAGATCCAGGAAGTCAGAGAGCCAAGGGTTTAGCATACATCAAATAAAAGATCAAATTAAACAAAATAAAATTTAAGTAAACAGTACAGAATTTGTCTTAAAATATACAACCTTTCTGTACTATATCTAAATTGAGAAATTTTCAATTCTTAAACATATTTAGAATTTCAACTGATCCATGATTGGATAGTTTTTCAGAATCAAATAACTTTACATGGTTCCATAATTGGTTTTGATGGTCTGTCTAACATGGTTCAGGGTTGTTTCTTTTAAAACAAGTCATGTCATACCATTTGAATTCTTTATAAATTCAGAATTGCCTTTCTGTGATATTCTGTTTTGTTTTTTATTTTCATTTTTAAAACCAGTTCTTATTCAGTACCAGACAACTAGCTACTTCACAAATTGTCATTAAATTTGAAATTTAAGCATGATTACTGAGACTCAATCACATTAAAATCCCTCATCTTCATTTCCTTTAATAGTATTGGAAATACAAAAGGGAGGTGCAGAGTTATGTATGGTAATGTGTGTATGTAAAGGTAGGAAAGCAGAGCAAAGATTTTAATAAGGCAGAGAGAGAGAGAGAGAGAGAGAGAGAGAGAGAGAGAGAACAGCACATATATATTACACAATAAACTTGGTTACTCAAAAGAGAATTCAATGAATTCTGCACTCAGGAGTCCACTGATTTCATATGAAAATTAATGTTCATTCAAATGTATAACTGGTAACGGTCCTCAGTAGCATGTGTATTCATATATGCACTATTATTAAATTGTAGTTTCTAAGTATCTTTATTTATTCCCTTATTTTCAAATAGAAATTCTCCCATTAGGAAATATTGTGACTTCAAATCATTTTTAAGTGAATGGCTTCAAATTGCTATTGAGAAATAAGTAATAGCCTCCTTCTTGGATATTCTGAAATTGACTGAGACTTTGGAGGTAGTCTTATTTGGGCACCGAGAATAAAAGCCCCAGGGATCATTTTCAGGCCTCTGATTCCCCATTTATCAATCATAATTTATTTCCTGTGTGTTTCTTAGGTAAATATTAAATTGAAATAAGGAACTTAAATGTCACCAAAGGTGGAATATTTATGTCAGTGTTCAGTATGTTACAAAAAGTATTTGTGAGTCATGATACAGATTTAAATCCTGGATCTTGGAGCAAAATTTCTCAAGTCCAGGACCCTTTCAGGAACAACATATGAGTTCCCATATTTGTATGTACTCAGGTACTGGAGGCTAATTGATTCATAGCTTTACCTGTGATTTCAGGAGACTGAATATTATTATTTTTATTTACTTAAACACTTCAGGGAAATTTAAAATAATAATTCAGAGTAAGGATATCCCAGAACATGATGGCTATTATTTTGGACAGTTTGTTTTTAATGTCCCATATCCAAGAATGACTAACTCTTGTTTAAGCTGGAAAGGTCAAATGACTTAAGCCTCCAAAAATTCATTTAGTGAATTTCACATTTGCTTTCAGCACTGTGGTTTCTTTCACAAAGTATATACATGTAGGGCTATAAGTACAGTGAATTTACAAGGTTAATTATAGTGTATTCTGCATAACAGTCATTTTGTCAGTAGTTCAATATTATGTTTGGCGTGTATGATAACATTGCAAAGTAGATTTGCTGTAACTTTGACTTTGGTGTACTTAGTTAGAAATGACTGCTCTTAGACATGTAGTCCCCAGATAAAATGCCTACTGAGATTCACTTAAATAACAAAAAACAAAAAAGGTTTCTACTGAGAACACTTCATTTGTTGATGTTCATGGACAGAGTGTGTGTAATTGACCATGTATATTTAAGTGGTGCACAAAATTAGAAAAGAGAAGAATATGAGAGATGAAAACTTGACTGAATTATAGTGTTCATTGAAAAAAACTGTATAAAATAGGAAAGGGACAGTCTACCAACACAGTTACAGTGGATTGATTTGTGTTTTTCATAAATAGACTTAATAAATACAGTATATATATATAAACAGTCATCTTATGCAGTATGCTCTTGTCATTCAACAGGTTAAAGAATAAGTATTAGGAAGCATAAGACCAAGGCAGTGTTAATTTAAAAATTGCTTATGGAACAATCAAAGACACTATAATGTGGCAAAAAATTGACAAGGTGTGTGCTATGTCTGATTGTGATTTTAGGAATTTTTCACGCTATATACACATATTGATTAGTTTTAATTTCAAAGCATATGTAAATCAATGAGAAGTAGGTAACACTTGTGAAGAATGCTCTTATTCTCAAGATACTTGGAACTCAGTGGAGGAGTAACCCCTGAGCACACACACAAGTATATAAGTACCACATAAGTGGAAACATAGTCGGTACCTGTAACCAAGAACACAGATGTTTTCAAACTGAAAAGTTCTCACAAATATCTAGAGCAGCAGTTTTCAAAATGAAGTTCATATATACTGAGAATCCACAGAGACTTTTGAAAGAGATATGTAGGTATTTATATTTTTGAGGAAATCATTTTTTATATCCTCAACTTTCATATGTGGTTAGTTGGACTTGTGTGAGAATCAACTCTTTTAACCCCAAACCCTCAAGTTAGTATTCTTTCCACACTCACCTGTATGAATACCCCTTTCCTTTTTCTTATCTGAAGAAATGCATTCCTCCCTCCTTTCCGATATTTTAGTAAGGCTCTTTGTCCATAGGATATAATCTTTTGCAAAGCAAAAAATTTAAAACTTGGCATTAAAAATGGGAATGGATATCAATTGTATTTCAAGTCAAATGGTTTTTAATTTTTTGCTTTCATATTGAAGAAAGAGCTAATAAAATTGTCATTTGGTAAAGCAGTAAAAATTGCTTTAATGATCAATTACTCTGGTTTTTAACATAAAACCCAAGTTCAAAGAAATAAGTCACACAGTTATAAGAAAACTATTTCCACTCCTAACCACTTATTTATGCAAACAAAAGTTCCAATGTTTACATCTATAGCAATGAAATATAGACAGCCAATTGATGCTCACTACATAGCACTAAGTATTATCTATTTTCAGAAAATAAAGAAAAATTTACCTCATCTTGATAAACATTTCTAATAAAAAACAATAATGTATACATGTATCAAGGCATCAAATGATACTCCAATAATTTGTACAATTTATGTTTTTATGTGTTGAATGGTTAAAAATAAATTAAATTTTAATTAAAAACAGTTTAAAATACATAAAATCTGCATAGTTTTGATCAGTAATTTATTTATCAGTTATTTAATTATAGTTATAATCATACTTCAGGAAAATAATTTGCAACCTTTCAGCATTATAACTTAAAGAAGTAAATTGTAAATTTTAAATTTAATATCTTATTCCAGCAACATATGATAAATTTATCAAAATAAAAAATTTTCAAACATGAAAATATCTTTCCTTAGTATAATAACTTTAGTGGTGTGCTGATTAAAATGATTAACACAAGGAAAATAAAGAAATAATATACAATTTTTGATCAGTAAAAAAGAACTTAATCACTTATTTTTTCATGAATGATATTCAGTATAAAATCACTATGACATTTAGAGTCCACTGGGTGCACTTAAAAAATGGTGTAAATTCTTTATTTTAAAATGTCAATATTTACAATAGGCTGAAAATTACATCATTTCCAATTATTTACACTCATGAGGAAACATTGAAATGTCAACTTAAAATATATGGATCTGCAGATAAAGGCTTTAAATTTTTTATGGTTTATGTGCATAATAAAAGTTTGAAACATACAGAATTAGCCCAATGACTTTGTATTACCATTGATGAGATAAAGACCCAGAGTAGTTAAGTAAATTATCCCAGCTCCCCCAACTTTGTTAGTATCAGATCTTAATTAGAAAGAGGATATACAGAGAAAATAAAGGTTTCAGGACAGGGGTAATTGTTTACTTTAGTTAGAGTCACATAGTTATACATAGTAGTTGGATTCATCCTGATAAACTCACACATGCATGGAAATCCATTTCAGTTCATAATCCCTTTCTCCTCCCATCCTCCATTCACTCTCCCTTTCTCCTTCCTCTACTCTTACTAGACTTCCTTTAGTCATCTACTAATTTATATCTGAGTGTTTCTTTATGTTTTAATTTATCATTCTCTCTCCAGAAAGGGGTAATTTTTAAGCTAAATTTTGGTAGGTGAAAATGATCTCTTAAAGTTTTGAAGACAGGAAATTTGCCTAGACTTATCACATCTATCACCCAACCACAGAAATATTCCAGTTACCTGAACTGTACCATTGTCATATACTTGCATGCAAGGGAGCAAAGTTATGTTGGGGCTGGAGTGAAGGTCAAAGATTTTAATTTTTTTTCAGGCATTCTATTTGGGGTTAAATGTTTGAAAGTTTTTATGTAGCATGCATGAGAAAAGTAGTGTAAAGCTACTGAAGAAATTATGGGTAAGCACAATGTTACATGATTCTGATCATCAAGCCAAAGTTATGATTATCCTAAATCAAAGCAAAATGTTTAGATGCTGTTGTTTGTTTGTTTAGGTTCCTAAAAACTAATGTGCATAATGGATTACCTGGGGCTATTGTTAGAATTGCAGATTCTAAATCCACAGTTCTTACAGGGGGTTTGACACTCTACATTTCTAACAAGCTTTCTGGTAGTGTGGATTACAGGGAGAGAAAAATAATCTTTTCCTCATCCATTGCAAGGTTCATGGTGGACACCCTTATTACAAAAAAATAGATAAATGAGCCAAATAATAACAAATTTATTTAATTAAAATTTCACATGACATAGCAACCTTCAGAAATGGGTATTCCAAAGTCACAGGAGAAACTGTGTATATGTTTGCTTGTATTTTGTGAAGAATGGACAGTCATGTGTTATTGTACCTAAGGGTATGACTAATGATAAGGAGGGAGAAGGTCAGACAGTGGTCTTTCTGCTCACTTCAAAATGCTGTATTTTAGGATACCATGTCCTGAGCCACAACAGGACCACAGTTTAGTAAAACTTAGGAGATAAAAATGACACTTGTTTACTTTTACTTGGAAAAAATATTTAAGAAGTTTAATTCAAATGTTCATATTCCAGAATGGAAATACAAAATCTCAGATGGAGACATAGAAGACCTATGCCTGCCAGGGTAGAAAGACTGAAGAAAGCTTTGTTGCCTAGAGCATTTGGATGCCAGACTAGTAGATGTGAAGAAGCAGGTTACCTGCAAGGTATGTCAGGGTAGTCAGGGAAGGTAGATGGAAAAGAGTACACTGCAAAAAAGGCTTGAAGGACAAATTCATGTTGAAAAGACGAAGATATAAAAGGCTATAAATTATTTTAAAAGGAAGAAAGTCATACTTGTCTTGGATTAGTTTCTTGTAAAAAATGTAAGTGTATCTTCTTTTGACAATATTTTTGACTTTTAGGTTTATGGGAACATTTAAGAACTAGGAGGGAAAGAGCATTTGTAATAATTTGATTTTAGCACAGAAAATATTGCCTAATTTTATGGCACATTAAGTAATGGAAGACAATTAACAATATTAATTATTATATAAAATGGTCCCTCAAACTTGAGAATATTTAAATATCTCCCCTCCAAATAATTGTAAGCACAGTTAAGGTTAAAATAAGTATAATTTTTTTCTAATCCTGTATTTCAGGCTGAAAAAGATTTAGCTGGAGATAAATGTGTTTGAACACAGGGGTGCTAAGCCTCATCTCAGTCCCTTAGGGCCTTGCTACATTTCTGAGGCTGGTCTCAAACTTTCAATTCTCCTGCTTCAGCCTCCACAATGAACTTTCAAGTTCCTGAATTAAGTCCATCAGTGACCTTTGCTTTTTGTACCCAAATTCAATATTTATAAGAGTTGCCATTTCAGGGTATGAAAAAAATGAACCCATACACTATATCCAAAGATGGTCAAGTTTAGGGTTTTTTTTTTTTTTTCTAATGTAGTAATTTATCCTAATATGCAAGACTATAAATATTTTGTGACTAACTATTTATCTTTGGTTGTGGATGAAGCTCAGTGGTATAGTAATTGCCTAACATGTGAAAGGTCCTGGGTTTGATGACTAGAACTGCGAACAAAAATTAAAAAAAAAACATACTAAACAAATAAAAATTAAGAAGACAAATGTTTCCCTCACATGAATATGGTGACAACGAAGATGACAAATAAGATAGAATTTAAGAGGAAAATAAAAATTTTGTCTTGGGTAATTGTCATATATTGTTCTCCTACTCTATATCTAAAGATGCAGTGCTTAAAAAATAGAAGATATTGAAAGGAGAAAGCTGAGGATCTTATTTACTGGTAGCATTTTTTTTAGTGTAGTAGATGTAAGAACAGTGCTATCAAATTAACTGCATTCTTACCCAAAGATCCACATTGTCTTCCCACTTTTCTGTATTTGGCATTGAACTAGCATGTGTAAATGAGGTTGTCTGCCCTTTCTGACCAGTTGTTAAGTCATGAACAGCAGGCCTAGCCTTTGGTACTGAGCCTATTCATAAGATCAAAGCTTTTAAAAATGTTTTCATTGTTATTGTTGTTGACATGACTTTCTGCTTCTACCTCCCTGCTGAGCCAGACCCTAAGAACTTAGCACCGGCTGTTGTTTTTTCTCATGTGCTGAATTGCTGTTGGTTTAAAGACTGCAAAAGAAGAGTGAAAATTCTATAGGGTTCTCAATTCCAGTTGACTATAGGTTTTAGGCAGTTTTGAACTGCAGACTAGAGTATGGTGCTACCTCTGTCTGAGAGAAACAGTGTAATGTACAATTAAGATAAATGAATGCACATTGGATTTGTCAACATGTAAAGGAGGTATTAAGGTTGCTTGAAATTGCTTAATGAGAATAATAATTGGTTTATTATTTAATAATTTATGTTTAATTCTCTAAGTGACTTTGTCAGTAATATTTAAAGAGAATTCACAAGTTATTCAAGTGATATATAAGATGCTTTTCTTTTACTCTAGTATGATTATACTTTAGTATAATCATATAGAATGATTATACTTTAGTATAATCATATAGAAGCTCCATTAAGAAGAAAATAAAATAGTGTTACTGGCCTTCTTTACAAATGCATTTTTACTTAGTCTTATAGCTAGAATGTGAGACATCCTTTCTCTACTCTATAGAAATTCCTTGGTGGAGAAAACATTAAAAGGAGTAGTTCTCCATTATTATTATTCTTCAGGGTGTGCCTATTAAGTTAGTGGACTATGGAATTAGTTATTCCTGTGGCCTACCTTCACCCTCAGGATGGCAAATTATGTATGGGTCAAAATTCACAGACATGAAAGAAAAATAGCTGGTAATTTGTGCCAGGATTTCAATGTCCTGTTAATCTTTAAACCTCCTAAGTGAAATCACTTTGTATTTTTAAACATATATTCATATGGAAAAACACCATGGAATGTGACACTGTGTAGTTCTGTATAATGATGATTTACCATTTCAAAATGTGGTTAGCTACAGGGAATTAAGTTCACTTTCTTTTCCTTTTTATTTTTTCTTTCAAAGGTCTTCCCAAGGCTTATACAACATGTATATACAACAAGTAAATTTCTTACAATAATTAAGTGACTAGGGTTATCTATTGTCTTTTATCCTTTGTGGAGGAAGAAATGTAAGACATTTTGGGAACTTGAAATTGAGATGCTGTGAAATTGGCAGGCAGAACAGTGGAAGGAAGGTTCTGATAAGAGAGCACAAATCTGTGTGGTAAATCTCCATAGTGACAGCTTTAAGGGTTTGACATCTCAGATAAACCCAAGGCAAACATTGTGATGTATAAATTCAACAATGCCATAAAACTAAAGAAGCTGCCACCTTGAAGTGATAATAAATGAAATATCAATTTAAATATAAGTTTATGGTAATAATAATACTCTATAAGAAGTAATAAGAAACACACTAAAATTGTGCTAATAAGGCAATTATATAAGACCTTAATATTAACAGAAAGGAGAATTTGGTGTATAGTAGAGCTTACAAAAAATTTTGAAATTATTCATTTTTTCACGTGACAATTCTTTTCACATTTTGTAATCAATAAAGTCTTGTAAATATCTGTAAAACCATGTAGAAAAGCATTATTTAAACTACACAGCATTGTATAACAATCAATTTGTGTAAAAATTTTGTATCTATATTTCATTGTTTATTTTATGTCTACTTATTATGACTAGATTAAGAAATTTTGGTAGGTTGTACTTTGAACCTGTAGAGATAAATAAAACTTAACATTTTCTTCATTGGAAATGAGGATTACTAATTATGTCTAGAGGTAAATTTCAGTAGTGAATTTTAGTTAGGAGATAGTGAATCTTTTCACAAGATTAGAGTGAATGAATGGGCTTTGTTTGGCCTGTCTTAAAGATAAATGTTCTCCTAATACTTAACAACAGCTTTTTTAATACAAAACTTATCAAAAAAGTATACTCTTGAAGAGTACCTTTTTAGTGATTCTATACATATATATATATACATATATATATATATATATTTTATGTATATATATATGTATATATATATATATATATATATATATATTTTTTTTTCCAGTTGTTGATAGACCTTTATTTTATTTATTTATATGTGGTGCTGAGGATTGAACTCAGTGCATCACACATGCCAGGCAAGTGCACTACCACAGCCCCAACCCTTGAAGAGTACTTTTTTGAGGACTATTTTGACACTGTAAAGAGACAAAATTAAATCATTATAAGACTAGTAATAAGAGATTTAAGCCAACCATCAGATATATTTTACATCAATATATTTAACCCTGTGCCACTAGGTCACTCCCTTAATTACTATAGCTTCATAATGTGTACTAAGATATGAAAGGGCAAGTCTCTCATTCAGTCCATAATATTACTCATAAGTCCCACCTTTATTCTTTCATAGATTAAAGAATAATATATTAGCTGCCATGGAAATCCCTGTTGAGATTTTGATTGGAATTTTTCAATACAGAGGTACATTTAGGAAAAACGGTCTTTTCAATATATTATTCTTATCTATGAACATGGTATATCTCTACACTTATTAAAACTAATATATTTTATTAAGTTATTTCATTTATACTTTAAGGGCCTTGCTCAATTTTTAACATTTAAATATCTTTTATAGAAAATACATATAATTTATCAAAATACATTTTAAGAAAATTTTAAAAATTAAAAACAAATTCTCCAGAATGTATTTTAAACACATTCAATGAATTTTACATTAAATGTAAAATAATTCTACATATTAATAAATAACGGGAGGTAGGCAAAAACCATAAGGTAACATTTCTGCAAAGAACCAATGTGTACATTCAATAAATATGGAAAGAAGTGTTCAATATCATTAATGATAAGTAGGTCAAAAAAGCAGTGAGATATTATAGTCAACTATTTACTTGGAAATATACATGTTGTGGTTCATAAGTCATATATTTAAAAGGTTGAAAAAATGTAAAAATGTGGTTTCACATCTTCTAATCTATTATCAGACAAGCAAACAAAGTAATGAATAAATAGATGGATAAATTTATAAAAAATCTAAACAAATATATATATACATACATATATACATATGATGGCCATATCTGAGCCAACTAAAACAGTTTTTCATAAGCCAATGATTATGAGTATTCTAATTCTAAAAACTCAGTTTCAATGAAAGTAAATTAATGTAAATGTCACAAAGATAATAATTTTGCTTGCTATTGTATAAGCATTTTTACCTATGATTTCAATTGAGTAGTATGAAATTAGTTGTTGGTGGGCAGATATTATTTGCACACAAGAAAAATTATTATTTGTTATGTAAAATCATGGCCAACCTTGAAGTCTGTAAGATGATGTGAGAATAAAGTTGATTTATTTTTTGTTCTTAAAACCTTTTATAAGAAGAAAAGATTAATTGGCATCCATCATAGTAAGGTCAAGAATTCAAAAAATCATTAGAGTAACATCAAGAATTAAAACAAAATTTTTCTTTTTGAGACACTCGAGAGAAGAGTGATGACACTCTCCAGTACATTTTTTAAATACCTGATATTCACTATTCACATCATAGTATGTTGGGTTTCTTCTCAAATACTGAAGAGGAAAGTATATTTTTAAGGGGGGAAAGATTACACAACATGGAGCCACCAGATGGAAAGGTGAGGCCAATTTCTATTCAGTTGGCAGTGAATTCAACATGCTTTGCCAAAGAACCAATTGAAAGAATTTGCATAACAATCTCAATAAAAACAACAGAAGATTGTGAAACTTAAAAAAAAAAATTTTCATTCTAATAGTAGCTTAAAAATCTTGCTATTGCAGGTGAGCCCAATTTTGTAAGTAGATAACTCCAATTTTTTTCCTAAAGAATTCAAAATGAAACTGAATCCCTTTCTCTCGCCATGCACAAAAGTTAATTCAAAATGGATCAAGGAGCTTGATATCAAATCAGAGACACGCCGTCTGATAGAAGAAAAAGTTGGCTACGATCTACATACTGTGGGGTCGGGCTCCAAATTCCTCAATAGGACACCCATAGCATAAAAGTTAATAACTAGAATCAACAAATGGGACTTACTCAAACTAAAAAGTTTTTTCTCAGCAAAAGAAACAATAAGAGAGGTAAATAGAGAGCCTACATCCTGGGAACAAATCTTTACTCCTCACACTTCAGATAGAGCCCTAATATCCAGAGTATACAAAGAACTCCAAAAATTAGACAATAAGAGAACAAACAACCCAATCAACAAGTGGGCCAAGGACCTGAACAGACACTTCTCAGAGGAGGACATACAATCAATCAACAAGTACATGAAAAAATGCTCACCATCTCTAGCAGTCAGAGAAATGCAAATCAAAACCACCCTAAGATACCATCTCACTCCAGTTAGATTGGCAGCCATTATGAAGTCAAACAACAACAAGTGCTGGCGAGGATGTGGGGAAAAGGGTACACTTGTACATTGCTGGTGGGACTGCAAATTGGTGCAGCCAATTTGGAAAGCAGTATGGAGATTTCTTGGAAAGCTGGGAATGGAGCCACCATTTGACCCAGCTATTCCCCTTCTCGGTCTATTCCCTAAAGACCTAAAAAGAGCATGCTACAGGGACACTGCTACATCGATGTTCATAGCAGCACAATTCACAATAGCAAGACTGTGGAACCAACCTAGATGCCCTTCAATAGATGAATGGATAAAAAAAATGTGGCATTTATACACAATGGAGTATTACTCTGCATTAAAAAATGACAAAATCATAGAATTTGCAGGGAAATGGATGGCATTAGAGCAGATTATGCTAAGTGAAGCTAGCCAATCCCTAAAATACAAATGCCAAATGTCTTCTTTGATATAAGGAGAGTAACTAAGAACAGAGTAGGGTTGAAGAGCATGAGAAGAAGATTAACATTAAACAGAGATGAGAGGTGGGAGGGAAAGGGAGAGAGAAGGGAAATTGCATGGAAATGGAAGGAGACCCTCAGAGTTATACAAAAGTACATACAAGAGGAAGTGAGGGGAAAGGGAAAAATAATACAAGGGGGACAAATGAATGTCAGTAGAGGGGGCAGAGAGAGAAGAGGGGAGGGGAGGGGGGATAGTAGAGGATAGGAAAGGCAGCAGAACACAACAGACACTAGTATGGCAATATGTAAATCAATGGATGTGTAACTGATGTGATTCTGCAATCTGTATATGGGGTAAAAATGGGAGCTCATAACCCACTTGAATCAAAGTGTGAAATATGATATATCAAGAACTATGTAATGTTTTGAACAGCCAACAATAAAAAATTAAAAAAAAAAAGAATTCAACATTATATTTTACAGCTATTGCTTTTTGTCAGAATCAAGATTAAGACTGTTCCACAATCAACATCAATTTGTATTTTTACTGCAGATCGCACATAAAAAGTTCATTTAGGGAAGCATTTTATATTACTGTTTATTTACATGTGGACAGTTATCACTCATGGTAATTTATTTATAACCAATGTAGATTGTAGGAATCACTATTTTCCAGGAAAATTTGTGAAGTACTTGTCTGAAATATGGAGTTGATCTTTCTTTATTGCATTCTTAACTTCAACAAATTACTTACTCTATTTCTACAACTTTAAGTAGCAAACACTTGTAAAACAGTTGCAAATATTTAAGATTAAACGATTTCACAAGTGTTTGTAATAAACTAAACCATGGGACTTGATTATATTTGAGGGGGAAAGAAAACTTTCTGAGAGTTATGTGGTAGCAATGAATCTATCCTTTACTATTTTCAGAAATAGAAACCAATTGTATTCTGTCTCAAACAGCTAAGTTTATATTAAGCTAAAAAGAAAAATCATACCCAGCATGGTGTAAATACATGTCAAACTTGGCTATATTTTCTTACTTAAGAATATGATGTAAGAAGTTACACAGCATTCAGAAGTGACTTAACATCTTTAATCTTTGGTCTTTCTAGCCTTTGTGGCTCAAAGTAAAAAAGAAAAACCCTTTTGCTTATAACTACATACATTGAACAATGGAATATCAAAAGCTTTCAGTGCTTACTCAAAGATTATTATGTTCAAAATAATGCTTTCTTATTATAAATTTGACTCTGGAGATAAATTCAAGTGATTGGAAGATAAAGAAACCTAGAAGGATATTTTCCCAATGATTTCATTGCTTTCCACATTTTTAAACACCAATTTTGTATGTGGTATGACTCTCTGTCCCAAGTCATTCTCTTGTTGAAGATGTTCCTTTAAGGAAAGAGCCCACCCAAGCAAACTAAATAATAATAATAATGAGGAGGATGGGGGAGGAGGAGGAGGGGGGAGGAGGAG
>NW_025999968.1:25194908-25224267 GCF_001458135.2 Marmota marmota marmota | reverse complement strand
GGAGGAGGAGGAGGAGGAGGAGGAAGGAGGACAACAACAACAACAACAGTAGTAATGAATCTTACGTTTTAGCAATACTACATGGTTATTGCTGGTACTTTCAGTTTTAAACCAAAGCTATTGTTTGTAACATATATATTTTAAAACTAAAATAAAATGTCACTTTCAAATAAAGAAATGGAAATTCTTAGGAACTTTTTTGAAATCAACTAATCTTTCTGAACCTACAACTTGGGTTTATAAGTCTGAATATATCACAGATATTTATCAACACTACTCCCTTTTTTGTGACCTTTTGAAAGGAGCATAATTCATCAAGAAAACATTTTTCAGTAATCTCTGCAAAGGATGATTTGCCTTTTTTTTCTGATCTTCAAATAACAGATTGCATAATTTGAGTCTCTGTGACTTAAAACACAGACAGTTTCCTGAGTATGCCTCTCTGTCTCTGGCTGACTTGATTTATAATAGTTGTGGTAGTACAAAATTAAAAATTAATTAATTTGAGTGAACCGGTGATAAAGGGAACTGAGAGGATGTATTGAGATGCTAATAGGTCTATTCCAGACCTATTCTGGCAATCTGATCCTCTGGAATAACCAACAGCTGTGGCAGGCAAAACTGACAACTGAGCACATTCAGGGGGAAAGGTCAAGAGTTTGTCATCTAACCCCAGTGGGGCCAAACAGGGGCTGCTCCTCTGGACATTCTAGTTCTGGGAGAAAAGCAGGTCAGATGGTTGAAATAACATATTCCTATGGCATCTGTATGGACTCTCTGTATAGAAGTAGTGATGTGGTCCAGAATGTGATTTTCTATTTGTGTGTAAAACAACTTCCCGAGCAGATTTCTGTCAGGCTTCCAGTAACGATAATGCTTGCTTCATGGACTATTTATTGAGAGAATGTATAATTAATGCAATTAAAACTTGTAGAAAAACAAAGCTTAACTACTGGTAGTTTGAAGTATATATAGTTTTATGAAACTATTCATGCATGTTTGGAATGCAACTTTTAAAAAGCAAAATCCACTCTTGAATAAAAAAATTTAGATTTTATGATACACAATAAAGAATGTTCGGTTTTATGGTAGCCAAATACATAAACTACCCTACTTTTAATGTACTTAATATAGGATGTTTTTATATCTACTACAAATTAAATGTTTTTTTTTTCTAATTATACCCATAGAACATGTTCATTTAAGAGAGTTTTTTGAATTGAGAAAAATGTAAGGAAATAAATAAAATCCATTTACATTCCATCTGGTTAAGATTATAATCCTGTATGTCTAATTAGATGGTAGAAGAAAAATAAAATAATAGGAATTACTGGCAAT
The DNA here is from genome assembly GCF_001458135.2 of Marmota marmota marmota. NCBI lineage: Eukaryota > Metazoa > Chordata > Mammalia > Rodentia > Sciuridae > Marmota > Marmota marmota. The sequence goes on along the minus strand of NW_025999968.1, from coordinate 25,222,929 downwards.
TGCTTATCGATAAAAAGAACTCAAAATACCCCATTTTGAAACTATAAATATTGACAAGCTGATTTGAGACAATGATTTTAATATTATAGAGCAAGTTCTGAGAAAAAAAAATGTTAAAAGGTTAAATTCACAAATATCTAAAACACAATGCTCCTTGAAAACTAAGCAGAAGGATAAAACAAACAAATTTTTAGATTTATTTTACAAAAACACAATTCATCTTTTTCTTTTAAAAATGTATTTTTTTAAAGAATACATTATCACCTTATAACTTCCTATATATGGTACTGTCAGTCTTTAATTTCAAGCAGCCTAGTTTAATCTAAACTTCAAAAAACAAAAATGAATTTTAAAAATCCTTGGATAACAATGTAATTGTCAATAATTCTCCTGCTTCACTTCCTGTTTTTCCTCAGGGAGAGTAAGGAAAAGATGATTGTCTATTTCACTCAGAACCCAAATGACTCCAATTGTCTAGTGGGAATTTTCATACCACATACTAATCAGTGAATCCTCCAATCATTGTTGACATCTAGTAGCTAAAGATTAGTTAATTAGTTAATTGAAAGTAGAGGTCATTTGCCCCTAACCCAATATTCACCTGCTAATATTTACTATGTGTAGTGATTTTTCCATATTTTAGCAATAACTATCCTGAAATAAGTGTTTCTATTTATATCCAGTAGCAACAACAAATAAAATATCTTTACTATTTCTACTTGTATCAAAACCACCACTATCTGTTAATTAATACTACTACCATGGCTAATACCTAGCATTTGTTGGGCTTTACCATAACTTTTTGTTATTCTACCATAGATTTTTTTATGTATGAAGATACATATGTATGCCCTTAATCACAACATCTCTTTTTGCAAAATGCTATTATTTTCTCCTTTATAAATATAAAGATATCTAGAAGGTTTATCAGTCAACTTTTTTAAAGTACTGTCTACATAGTTTCAAGAAAATGCAATGCACACTCTTTCCTTTTTTCTATCTATATAATCCGTTATGCCTTAGAACATATTAAGTAAAAATGTAGTAATGTATTTCATTATGAGTTTGCTTTTCAAAGGCAAATATAAAAAGAAAATATATACCAAGAAACAAACTAAATATTTCCTATAATGATTTAATAATTTGATTGCTTTTCCTCCCTAGAGATAAACTAAACAAGTCATCAAGCAGAATTATAAATCTCAAGACTTAGTCTTATATTGATGGGTCAGTAAATAAAATTATACTTTTCTGCTTCAGAAAACAAGATTAAGTTTGCTTTAGAGCAATAAAACACCAATTTTAAACTTAGGTTGATTCTTCAAAGGTGCTTTCCAATCAATGAGGATATGAAAGGAAATGCATACTTGGCAGAGTTGGTAATCCAGCTCAAAGTCTGAAGAGAGCTGCTTCTGTCTAATTGCTACGAGTGCTGCAATATGAGCTGATGACTGTTAAAGCAATTTCAAGTCAAGATCTGTAATTCTACTGAGACAAACATTCCCGCTACAGGTTAAAATCTATGGACTATTCCTGTTAAAAACAATAGCAATCATTTCTTTAGGAGTCACACATCAATATTAATGCTTCAAGTCGCTTATGAATTGCTGTAAAGTTAAGGGTAAAAAAATGTTCCATTGTACACAGCAACATTAGATTTGGTATTTGTATTGTAAACCATGTTTTCTGTACTGAATGTATTTGAATCAGGGGGTGAGTCAAATCATTTGGATAGATAATAGGTAAGCATTTTCTTACTCCCAAATTTCATTTACTCTACCACTTACGTTTCATGCCCTTTTTTTTTTAACCTATATCATTTAGGAAAAAAAATAAGAATTCCATTTGAGAAGAAAAAGATCCTTTCCTTTGACATTTTTCTTCTATGAGTACTCTAATGATGCTTATTCTTATAATTCACAAGTATGGTACCATGATTGTATCTTAGAAATTTAATAATTTTGCATTAAAAACATGAAAATGTTGTCATCTCATATAAATTTGCATTTTGGTAATAATTATTTTATGTTACATTATTGATATATTAGCTTGAATTCTGAAAAATATTAGGAGGAAGTTGAGTCATAATCAAAGACTTAACTTAAATCTAATAGCTATTTAAGCCAATTATATAACTAGGTTTCCAGAAATGTCCATTTTTTACTAAAACTGAAGGAAAATTAGTAATTTTGTTATATTTTATGTTTATTTATGTGTCTAACCTGAATCAAACTGGATTATATGCCAATATCTTAAAATTTAAATGGTATGATTTTAAAAGGAGTTAATTTTATTACTCATTTTTGTCAATCCGACATAGTTGAAATAATTTTCTCCAGCTAAAGAAAGATAAGAACTTTTGAAAATGTTTTTAAAACTACTAATTCTTGCAACAAATATATTTTATAACATTTAAATTTTTTTATGAAGGCATTCATGTAGTCACTAGAAAGTCTGAATTGTACAATATTATTTTATTTTCTTCAGTACTGGGGATTGAACTCAGATCTTCACCTATGCTAGCAAACTGTCTACTGCTGGGCTATATCCCCAGCCCTTAAAATATTATCTTAGCCAGAATGGTATCAATATCAGTAATAGTGATATTAATATTCAACATCATGGATAACATAATATGAGCTGTTCTTCAGCCAAATACTACCCAATTGAATGATCCTGAAGGAGGTCTTGGCTTCTTAGGTTTTCCCAAATTCTGGTTATGTGTTAAGCATTTGTTTTTTGAAATGATGTGACACTTTGTCTTATGAAATGCAATTGAAGAAATTGGTTTTGGGCAAAGTTCAATTGCAGTTAACCCTCTATATGAACAGTTTGTTCCCGATACTTAGTGTCCCTCAGGTCAATCTGAATTATTAAAGAAGATTGCAGAAAGGGCAAGTGTTGTTGGTCATTCTTAAAGAAACAGATGATGGGCAACCAAACCAGAATGTCAATGTGTGTAGTTGTTCTGATTCACTTTCATATCATTATTTCTTAAGGTGAAACAATTCCACTCTAATAATAATTCCACACTCGGTCTTTTTTTAAAACGTAGGGTATTTAAACATCTTTTATGTCCTCAGGAAAATAGATACATTCACTTAATATATAAATAAAATGTAATACATTGATAAACCCTAGTATTCTATAATATCTAGATGTATACTTATCTGATGAATATTTAAAGTAACAAGAATAGAGGAAGATATGGCAGTGTTTTATTTTTCTTTTGAATCACTTATAATTAATAATAAAATTAGAATTATGCTGTTTTTATATATACATATGTTTATCAACTGTTACATAATGACTTTCTGTATCTTAAAATAGGTTGATATTATAAATATGAAGAATAATATTATCACCAAAGAGGTTATTTGCCATTGATTTTATGAAAGAAGAAAGAAATTAAAAGGTCCTCTCTGTTGATTACTCTGGGAAGGAAAAACAAATATCAAAATTTAGTTTTCTCCCATAATTGTGAACAATCCTATTGCAATGGAAAGATTAATCTGCAACACCTTCTCTGATGTGTGAATTAAATCCAGTATTTCAGAATGATCTGGGGTTGATATGATGCCTGTGTACATCATGGAGGTGGCCATCCAGCTGACAGCTATTGTTATCACAGGGCTAGCCTTCGCTGGTTAAATGGATTTTACTTCAGGTTAAAAAGTCTTTAGGGAAGTGGGTCATATTGTACAAGGACAGTTTTTCTAATTCTTTGCCTTGCTATAAAAGTAAGATCATAATAAGGTTACTAAAAACCGTGTAGTGTATAAGATCATTTAGGAATACTACCATGGAGAATCTCAGGAGAATAAATTAGATCTACTTGAAAATTCTTTTACTGAAATCTCAGTACGTCTCTATTATTTTCTCATGTTGTGTGACTGTGATATGCTCAATTTAAACCATAGAAATGTTGACTTTTCAAAAGAAACCATTTGAGACACTGACATATTTTTCTCACTTGATAAATGATGTTATCAATTTTGCTGTCTTAGCATTTTAAATCATGTGATTCTGAACATTGTAACATGGCAGAGAAACATCACACCTCCAATGCAGTACGAAATTTTGAAGTTTACTTATTATTTAAGATGGGAGATATAATATTTTGGATATGCAAAATCTGACATCCTTTTGGTGATGTATAAAATAAACTCTTGCAATTCATTCAATTCTATTAGGAACTGTTTATTTGATATGCTTTAATATTTAGAAAAAGTAAGGCATGAAGTTGAAATGTTGTTCTTTCTAATGAAACTTTGAAGTTTAAAGAATTATTTCTTTGGAAGACATAGTAACATATTGATGGCTTCCACGCGGTTTTAATGTGTCACAGGACATAGCTGTCTGTACCAAAATCTTCTATTGAATACGTCAGGCCCCTTGCTGACTTAGTTCTTTTACCCTCCCATTAGGTTGTGTCAAAGAGCTTACAGGGAACACAATGAAGTTGCCATCATTTCCATGGGCAATGGCAGTTTAATTATTTGATGTGTGAATCTACTGGATGAAAATTGCTATCGTGTCCTTTGTATAAAACATACCTTCAATCAGTTTTCTTGACAGAAATTTGTATAGCAGCTAAAAAACTGGAATATGGATTATAAGAAAAAGTATACTGGGTTTCTTCACAAATTCATTGCTACTGTGTTTAAATATACTATTCATTTTGTCCCTTACATTCTTTACACTAATCAAAAAGTAATGTTGGTTTAAAGTCCTTTGGAAAGTAGATTCTTTTCTTTGAAGTTCTTATTGCAGAACTCTTTGTTGGTGCTTGACATGAGACTACACACACACACATAGCACATACACAAGAACAAGTGTTAGCATATGGTTGTAAAGCTAATGGTGTTTGATGTGTCTGTGAATAAAAGTACTCAGACTCATTCAACAAATATTAATTGAGCATTTACCCTAGGTACTGGGGATAACTGAAAAAATAGATGAGACCAAGTCACTATTCTTAATGAGTTCCCAGTTTACAAGTTAAAGATTAGGAAGAAGAAAAGCAAACACTATTCTTCCAGCCTGGAAAAAGACTGCCTAAGTTGGAGAATAATTTTAAAGAAAAGATAAGGTTGAACATGAAGAGCTCAGAGGAGATAATCAGACATACAAAAGGTGAAACTATATAAAGGAAACTTAAGTAAAATTATCTCATGGTAAAGTGATTATGTTAAGAAATAACAAGGTAAGCAAAAATAATAAGTTGTTAGTATTCCAGAAACAAAATTTTAAGGGTACAATGATGAAAGATGTTACCTGAGAAAAAGGCAGAGAACTGCTTTAGCATTTTCATATACTATCCTAGGAGCTTTAGTTCTGTGTATCTACAGAGGTGCATTTGGGGGGAAGCAATGTGTTTGGGATTGTGTTTGTATTAAAGCAAACCATTGACATTTTGAAAATGTAGTGGAAGGAAAGACAAAGACAAAAAGTGTGGCTATTATAGTCATCAGATCAAGAAATGGTAAAAGCCTTATCTAGACTGGTTTTATAAAACTAAAAAGTGGCAGACCAAAAAAGTACATAGAATATGATCTCCAGGAAGATAGGTAACTTAAGGGAAAAAGAGGTTTAGGTGATCCAATTTTCTGATAAGAGGAAATAAACATAGAGTGGGGGGAACAAAACTAAAAAAGAGTGTTGAGTTCAGTTTAGGGTATTTTAATTGAAAGACATTTCGGGCCATCCAAATGTAAATATTAAGCTGCCTCAGTCCATTTTCTAATGCTATAATAACATATGGGAAAAAGTTTTTTTGGCTTCTAGTTCTGGAAGCAGGAAAGTTCAAGACTGAGTGGCCAAATGCATGAAGCCCTCATGCTGTTTCAACTCATGGTGGAAAATAGAAAGCAAAGTGAGTGGATCTAGAAGTGAAAGTATACAGAAGAGGCCAGATACTTTATGACAACCCACTCTCAGGATGACTAACAAATTCTCATGGCAACTGCATTAATCTCTTTATGAGGACAGAATCTCTACAACCCAAATACCTCTTTCAAAGTCTTACCACCTCTCAATACTGTTATATTGCAAATGGAGTTTTGTCTTGAGTTTTGGTATTAAAAAAAAAAAAAATATCTAAACCACAGCAAAGCTAGTTTGAAACTTGAGTATAAACTTCAGTGTAAAAGATATGATTGACATGTAGATTTGTGATCTTCATTGAAAATACAGAGATAGATACATTTCTAGACAGAGGACATTGTTCACAGTGCTAACGTAAAAAAAACCTGGGGAATATAGATGCTTAAAGGAATTTTAGCTATTTGATGTCTTTTTTATATTGTTTAATTTTCTTAACTTTACTCTTTCTGCGTGTTCTCTTTGTTGATGAGAAACTGTATCTTCCTAATTAAAATAAAACAAAATATAAAAATACTTTTCTAGAGTGTCTTCTCAAGTTAACCTCCTATTTATCTTACTCTTCAATATAGATTAATAAAAAATATAATCATTTCCTTGCATGAATTGCATCATCTCTTCCTGCACTTTTTTTAAGAGAGAGAGAGAGAGAGAGAGAGAGAGAGAGAGAGAGAGAAGTTTTTTAATATTTATTTTTTAGTTTTCGGTGTACACAACATCTTTATTTTATTTTTATGTAGTGCTGAGGATGGAACCCAGCGCCCTACACATGCCAGGCGAGTGCGTTACCGCTTGAGCCACAACCCCAGCCCCTGCACTTTTTCACCACAAAATTTCTGTTCATTTTTCCTTGAGGTATTGTATATGAAAATAATGTTTTCAGAGTGTATAGCATGTGACCCCCCCACACCAAATTCCTCAAAAATCAAATGCTTTGCTGAGTACCAGACTCATTCTAGAAAGTCTGCCTTTCTGCAGTTCAGTAATTTCTTACTCCCATTCTTTTCTAATCTCCATGATATAGGTCTACAAGACTAGTTTTCCAAGTGGAAATGTGAATTTCTAATAGCCAGTACCTTGTCACCATATTTATTTCTCTTTTATCCTTTGACATTGCCATTCCTCCAAAACTTCTTTAGCATCTGGAATGCATTTGGATATAATAGTAAATAGTTGAACTGGTATAAATGATAAGGAAAATATACATGACTTCATCTGCCAGGAAGCCAGATGTAGTCTATTGTCGCGACCCCTCGCCGGCAAGGGAAAACACGACACAGGATTCTTCTTTCAGCAGTTTATTCAGGCCTTGAGTCATGTATCATCTTCTAGTGCCCGCGCCCGCCATGCCCAAGCACAGCTTAATAAAGCCCCCCCGCATCCCAATCCTAAGCGCCACGTGGATCTCTCTCATAGGGTGGTAAGGGATTGCGCGCCAACTCTCCATAAAAGGAGTTGTTTATCACAGGCCACAGTGGAAGCCGGCGCCATCTTCTAATGGCGGCCACGGTCTATAAGAATGGCTTACCACAGTCTATGTTTCAGGTTGCATTGTTATAAAGGCTCAACAATATGATAGTCAATTCAGATTCTTTTACATTTCTGCCAGAATCCCTGTAGCTTCATCACTAGGAACTGGTAGTAATTCACTTATGGAATTTCCTGAGATTTTTCCAGAAGAGAGATTGACTTTCTAGATAACCCTTTAAATGAATATGCAAATTTGAGTAAAAAACAATTTGTTTTACAGAATTTCTTTTTTTTTTTTTCTTTTTTTAAAGGAAGAATGAGGAATAATGAGCACAAATCCACAACATAGTATATATATCAAGTTCTATTAAACAGGGAAAATAAATTTTCTTCTATCATGAAATAAGTAACTTTGTTAGTTTATTTGCTAGCTCAAGTGACAAACATTTCAAAATGCACCAAAAATCTATTTACAAATCCTTATTTCTTAGTGTCTCTTGCATTTAGATTTGGGTCAAGGGAGTAGTTCTTAGCAACAAGTTGTGAGTATAAATGATCAATGATTCTTGGGGCAGGAAGTTAAAGATGTGCATCTTCTTCATCTGCCTATTGTCCTTACCATGGTGATCTTCCATTGTTGAAACAACTGTCCTCATCTACTACAGTGGAAAGACCCTGTTTTTTTCTTTTCTTTTTTTTTTTGTTTTTGTTTTTGTTTTTGTTTAATCCTTGCTCATTATTTTACAGGATCATATATGCTATGAGTGGCTCTGGATTGGCCTGCTTCATCATCTCATTTTCTAGATTCCTGTTTGGAATTTAATTTCTTTAGGTGTTTAACTGTGACATTCTACTTTGGACTACTAAATTTGGGGTTTCTTTGTCAATATGATTGCATTCTAAAATTGTTGGTTGTGGACCATCCAGTTGTTTAAATGTAGATTTTACCTACTTTATTGTACAGTGATAGGTGACCCTGTTCTGAAATATCTCCTATGAGTATCCTTCTGTAAACTTTAGATTATCTGTAGTTTACCTAAAATATCTAATAAAACTGAAGTAGTATATAAATCATTGCTATATTGTATTGCTTAGGGAATGATGAAAATTAAAAGTCTGTAGATATTCAGTAAAGATGTAATGTTTGGTTTTTTCAAACATATTTGTTCAAAAGTTGGTTGAATCCACGGATGTGGAGCCCACAAACATGAACGGTCAACTGTACTTAAGCCAAACTGGAGAGCCCTCTGAGTTTATCAACGTGGATACACTATTTTGGGGATTTTCTGGAAAGATTCAGCGCTCCTTAAAAGACTATGTCATTACTGACTATTAGTTGGTCCTTTTTCTACTAACTCTTTTATTGGATGATATCTGGATATAAGACTTCTGCCATGTTTTATTTTTTTAATATTTTAAGTCTAAAACCACTCCTATATGAAGCTTCAGCTGACCGTATAACTCCAATAAGTTAGTAAAATTTCATGCAATAAACACCTGGTGATGTGTTCTCTAAGACTGGAAACTTGACAAAGTTCAGTCATGTTCATTCAGGTATGCTCTGCAACCATCTTCATGAGCCTGTATAGTTAGAAAATTTTAATTATCTTTCAATTTAGATGAAGAATTAGTTGTCTGGAATTTTGAAGCAAGATTCAGCCTTCAATATAAGCAGACAAATAAAGTCAGGTATGATGGTGTTTCCTTTGAAAAGCTGAAAGCCTTGAGAAATTCAGTAATCAATGTTATGTACATACTTCTGTCAAACTACTGGTTTTTTGTTTGTTTGTGTTTAAAGTGAAAGTTTCCCAAATAAACAAAATTAAAGCAAAAAAAAAAAAAAAAAAACAGGATAAAAACAAACATTCTTGAATTAGCATATCTTTGGAAAGATACTTATTTTCATGGTTTATAAAAAGTCTGTCTAATAAATGTGGTTATTTCTGTTAAGAAGGTGAAGGTGATGAATGGTGAATATAATAACTCATAGAAAGTGATAAAATATTTAGTCACAGTTAATAACACTCGGCCAAATGAATTTGTCATATGTAAACATTGAAAATAATATATATGAGAAATATTATGAACATTTATGGAGATCTGTTATTGGTTAGAAATAGTTTACATAGCACTTCAACCCTGAATGTAGGTGATAGTAATCTAATTAATAAAGACAAAAACTGTATTCAAGAAATTAAATAATTTATCCCAGGTAACAGAGTCAGGAAGGTATACAACTCTGTTTGAACACAAATCAGTCTGATCACTAAGTCAATACCCAGTCAACTTTTACATGATTGTTAAGATAAAATATATCAAGCAATCAAGTTCAAATCCAGATTCCATTTTTGGGGGTGGGGGTAATGGGAATTGAACGCAGGGATACTAAACTGCTGAGCCATATCTCCAGCCCTATTTTGTATTTTATTTATAGACAGGGTCTTACTGAGTTGCTTAACGCCTCAATTTTGCTGAGTCTGGCTTTGAACTTATGATGCTCCTGCCTCAGTCTCCTGAGTCGCTGGTATGACAGATGTATGCCGCCACACCTAGCCTGTTTTTGTTTTCTAACATTTTAATTTTTATCAATTTGTTTTACAAAGAAGTTAACAAGTTGTCATGATCTTGCTTTACTTCACATATGTGCATAGAAAGGGTACAAAATACAAATGTGAAAATCAATTAACATTGTAGCTATACATTGTATTTAATAGAAAAAAAATGTAATGAGGCAGTTTTATCACTCCAAATATCTCAGGGTATCAATATTTTAATATGTTTTGTATAGTCATTATTAACTGCATTATTTAGTTTTATTTTAATTTTAAATTAAACATATATGGATAAAAATAATCATGACATATATAGTCTAAGAGAAAAATAAAATAAAATCATGAATTTTATTTTGAGTCTAGGTTTTTATAAGATCTTCTATTCAGGAATAATAAATTAAGAAGAAAAACAGGTTAAAGTTATAGGAATTTTTTAAAAGAGAGATATGAAATATTTGCAGGGTAAATGTGATTCCATATACTTCTCATACTGTAAACCATTTCCAAATTTCCACATATGCTTGCCAAGAACAATGATAATTAATGTTTTATTGAATTCTTTGAGAAATGTTGAATTCCTAAACTGGTTTGGACCATTCTTAAATATATATTATGCTAGATTAAATTCCAGAATAAGAGAGATATTTTATATTTTTGGTTATTTGTGTTAGGAAAATCCCTAAAGTACAGATGCAAAATATATTTCTTTAAAAATCCTTATATCATATGTAAAGTGACTCCATCAGAATTTTTTTTCCATTTCAGATACTTTTCAAAGTCTTTTATAATTACAAAACATTGAATTTTATGTCCATTCATGTTTCTCAATATTGTTTGAAATTGCCATATTCTTACCTTAATAAATGTCAACAGAGGGCACAAAATGGTCTGCAGGGAGTTTCATTGTTCATCATTAAGACTTTCATGCATAAATATTCTTTATATTTAAAACATAATTCCTTTTATGTATTTGAATATCATAAAAGAACAAAATTATTTGGTAAAATATTGGTTGCATTTAGCTCCTTTAAGTAGTCAAATTAAAACTTACTTTGCTTTTCCTGCTCCCAACTTAGTCATTCCTATTGCCAGATGTCATTTAGTTATTCCAAGCAATAGAGAAAGATTTATGCATTGACAAGTGGAGAGGTGAAACACCGGTTAAAAGAGTTCTGCAAGTGATACTTCTGATCCCAGTAGGAGTTATAGGCTTATATTTTGGGGTGGGGGGAAGCAGTTTTCCCTGTTAATAACTATAAATTATAGTAAATTTTATTATTATCACTTTTTTCTTTTGCCAATGACTAACTATACCTCACTTTAGGGATAAAATCCCTCAAGTACATGACTAAGATGGACAATACATATGATATGTTTATATTTGAGAAACTCTTTAAGATTTTATTTAAAAAGAATGAATTTATGAGATTGAATGATGCAAAGATTTCACACTAACACTATGCCTTGCTCCCCACCTCAATGCTCTGCTTTCCTTTAAAGTAAAAGAAGGAAAGTTCTCAAATTATGCCCTGTTAGCGTAACCTTTAATCATTAAAGTACTCCACCATTCCCTTAACATCTATGAACATATGTGTTACAGCTTGATCTTTAAAGCATATGCATATGTGAATTGAAAAGGAAGGCTCATCCAGGAGGTGGGGATCAGTTGTCAGTTTCTTGCAAAAATGTAAACTTTAAAGTATTATTTAAAAAACAGGAGCAATTGAGATATTCACATATGTGTATAAATTTTCTTAAGTAACAATTTTATTTTGTATTGACTTAGATACTGAACTTAATGAGTTAAAAGGGAAGTTTCTAGCTAAAGAAAAACTCAAAAATAAAATAATATCTTTTGGTTAGTTGATATAAAAAACAGAAAATAGGAAGACTTTTTTGTAACAGTAGTAAAATTACATGATATGATATCATGCTCTTGAATTTTGATCTTTGTGGGTAGGAGTTGAAATGCTTGTTTCCTTTCCATATTTTAAACATGCTTAAAATTTTAGGGGTAAAATCATAAGAAAGAAAAGAATGTTTACTTTTTAATTAGATCTCTCATAAGTGATACCAAATAAAGCCATTTGTTTGATCACTGATACCTACAATTTGATAGAAATTTTTTCTAAAAAGTGATAAGCAGTATTTAAACTTTTCTTTTAACCTTTTGAATTTATATGATTTTCCTTTCCAAAGCCATCTGCTTAATTTTTACTTATTCCCTGATACTTAATAACAATGTAAAGTTATATAAGCTCCTTTTAAAATGTTTTGGAACTAAACCTGGCAATTTGCTTTACTTAGTTAAAAACTGATGTCAACACATAATAATGTATACCTGAAATCACCTTCGTCTGCATTGATAAAACAGAATAATCTTCATATATTCAGTCTTGTGATGAATATTGTTACCTCTAAATAAAAGGAGAGGTTGTAAAATTCTAAATTTATACTTATATTTTTAGTGACTCTTGAAATTCTTTGTTATGACAGTTTAAAATTTCTTGTCTCTATTGCTTAAAATCTATATAAGTGAATCAAAATATTTTTATGGACCAATATATTGATATCACTTAATAAACTAAGGCCATTTTTCAAAGTGTGAATACCCCATTTATAAATGTCTCTTAATTACTGATGGCCACAAAAGCTGGAAGTTTTACTATCCACTAGAACTGGCAAGAGGTCTCATTTCTATAACAATAAGAGGTTTCATGAAGGGAAAACATATTTTCAAGTTGGGAACAGAATGATGGAAATGAAGGAGATTTTCCTACTTTGCATTTGTAGTTTGTATTTATAAGACAACTTTCCAATTAAACCAGGTCTCTAAACTCACAAGAGTTGTTTAGTAATTCAACAGCATAACAACATAACATTTGTGAACTTGTCTTGAAATTTTTGATTATAACATTATCAAGGGAAAAAATGCTTTCTGAAATCTAAACAATTGACTTGTAAAAGAATTTCCAGTTCAGAAATTTAACAAAAAACAATCCTTGCATAGTAAATGTCCATGTAAAATAACTTTCATAAACTATTCTTATATGTTAGCAGAAACTTTGAAAATTGATTTTAAAAATACTTTACCTGAAGATAAAAGTCTATGGTAGTACATTATTGTATGTATTTTTATGTATTCCATTATCAATGATAAATTTTTGAGGGTTGTTTTTGGCATTCTATCATTCTTACTTCAACTAAATTCTTTGTCAGAGCCACAGAATCAGATGTCAGCTCTCAACCATTCTAATTAATTGAGATTGCCCTTAAATTAGTGCTTGGCAAACTATGGCCAGAGAGCTAAATCCTACCTGCCATAGGTTTTTGTAAACACAAATTTTCTGAAACACAGACATATTAGTTTGTTTATATATTTCCATGGCTGCTCTTACAATAAAATGGCCATATTTATGACAAAGGCCATATGGCCTTCGAAGCTCAAAATATTTACTACCTGGCTTTTATTGAAAAAGTTTGTCCAACTCTGCTTTAAATAAAACTCTACAGTCTAGTCTTCTAAGTATATCTCCAGATATGTTCAATTAGGGCTGAAGGAATTTCTTCTCATTGTATGACTTTTAAATATAGAGTTTTGCTGAGGACCCTCACAAAAATAACATTTAATAGCAATGTTGAACAACATTGTTGTCCTTTTCTTATCTTCCTCTTGTACAGAAATCTATTGTAAAATAGTGGGATAATTGCCAGATCTTAATCCCAGTGGCCTGGGAGGCTGAGGCATGAGAATTTCAAGCTTAAGGTCAGCCTCAGCAACATAGTGAGAACCTCCTACACTTAGCAAGATCCTGTCTCAAAATAAAAGGGTTAAAGATGTCGTTCAGTGGTAAAGTGTTCCTGGGTTAAATCCCTGGTACCAAAAAAAAATTTAAAATATATAAAAAATACTGGGATTACATAGAACAAATTATCATATAACATATGTCAACAAATCTAAATTTCTATGAATCATAATAATTATAAGCACATCCCTTTAGTGAAAAAAATGGACACTATTGACAAATAACTTCTTTTCACAATCTAATGGTGCTTTCCTTACTGACACAGATTATAATTATTGAAGAAACAGTTCACTGTTTCAAGTGTGATACTGAATGCAGTAGAGCTGTGTAGCTCAAATGCTACTTTGTTTCTCTGTGTTTCAACAACTTCAAATGTCTTGAAAAACCAAACATAAGAACACACAACCTTGAAATATTGACTCCATCCATTAACCCCCCAACCACCAATTCCATCCTTCTAGTTGCTTAAGTCCCAAACCTGGAGGTACATTTGCCTCTTCTCTTTCTGTTTGACTCCATATCCAATCTGTGAAGGAATCTACCTTTACAATATAATAAAAACCCAACCATTTCCCTCTGTATGAAATTATGTGACTAGGTCCCAGGTGTCTCTGTGTCTTGTTGTGTCTCTTTGTGTCTTGCAGTGGCTCGCTAACTTGTCTCCCTGATTCTACCCGGTGTGCTTCTCCTCCTGTTCCCTTCTCAAAGCAGTAATCAAGTGTGTCCCTACTACTCTCCACCAGAGGAACAAGAGACTTTCGATAAATAGTTGATTCCATTTCTCAAACAGGTGTTCCTTGAGTACGTGATGGTTCAATAGCCAGAAAATATTCAAAGACCAATGGAAACATAGCAAATGGACTTGAAGTAGCTCCTGCTGGCCAAACCTAGGATTCAGCTGACTAAAGAAAAATGACAGAAAAAAAAAAACAAAACACAACATCTTAAATAATAATAAAAATAACAAACAGCATAAGACTAATGTAAACTTCACCATTACAAAACATCCTCGAATCCATATTGATTCTGAATAAAAGGCCATGGGAATGAGATGAGAAAAAGCACATCTTGATAAAAGGTTGTTTCTTAAATGTGTTATATTTCACCAACCAATGTAATATTCAATGTAGCTAAGTATCAGCAAAATGACCAGTTAGAAGTGGTGAGAACAGAATATGAAATTGAACTTTAGGTATCACTCTAGAGATTTTTTTCTGAAGTTAATTTAAAACGGAAACGTTATTTTTATGAGGAGTGATTCAATAAACACTACCCCAACTTATTCAACAAATTTAGCATAATTCATGAGATAAACTATCACTATATGTTTCATGATATAATGTGGTAGGAAGTAGGCTAATCCTTTATTTCACATTTTTGCAAATGTGTCCAATAGAAAGTTAATCATGAGAAAAAAAATCAGACAAATCCATCCAGATTGTAGGAAATTACATAGGGCAACCAGTCTGTAGGTTTTAAGGCCCTCAAAACAAATGGAACTATAGGGGAAGCAGAGATATTTGTTAGATGAGACAAAGAATGGCAACCAACTGAAATGTGTGATCCTGGTTGGAATTTTGATGTAAAAATTATTACAGAATATTCTTAAGAGAATTGGAAAATTTGTGCCATCTGTTAGCTAATACAGTATCAATACATTTATTTTTGAATGTGATAATAATGTGCTTATGAGAATACCCTTGTACTTAGATTGTTCATATATTTAGTTTTAATTGTGATGATGTATACACATTGTTTTCAAATGATTCAGCAAAAAGAGAAAAAAAAGAACAACAGAGTATCTATAAAATCAGTATAGAATTATGAAGCAAGTAAAGTAAAATGTCATATTTGGAAAAACAAAAGATATATCTATATATGTCTATATAGATATATATGTATATCTACCTATCTATCTATCCCAAAGTTTGATTTTATTTTTCTTCAAACATTCTATAAATTTGAAGTGTAGTTCTGGGGATCAAACTCAGGGTCTCATGATAGAAATATGTTTGGAATCTAATAGGCATCCTTTGTAATGGAAGTTTCTGTGTGATAAGTAGGACACATTCTATTTGAAGAATATATTCTTACTTCTTATAAAGTAAATTTTACTGTGTATATTTGAGGATTACATATATTTGTGGATATATTTAATAATAAATACCATCAATCTATAGTGAAACTGATTATTATAACTGTCATTTTCCATGGTCTCTTTCTTTCTTTCTGTTGTAATGAGCAACTAAATGATTTTAGTTGATTTTTAAAGATTTTTAGCAAGGGTCCTTAAGAGTACAATTGTTCTAACTGTAATCTTCATGCCATAATTTAGACCTCTAGATTTGTTCCTTCTACCTATCTGTATATCCTTTGACCTACATTTCTCTATTTTCTCCTCCAGCTTGCCCATGGTGAGTGCTAAATTTGGCCATTTGTTGTTATCCTTGTTTCCATAGATAAGTGAGATGATACAATGTACTATGAGATAAATAGATAATGCAATCTTGTTCTTTATTTCACTTAATGTGATATATTCCAGGTCTATCCATGTGGTGGCAAATGACAAGATATTTTTTGAGGTCAAATAATATTGTTTCTCTAAGTGTGCATGTGTGTGCGCGTGTGTGTGTGTGTGTGTGTGATAACAGTGGATATATACACACACACACACACACACAAGTCCTTCACTCTTTTAGTCTCTTGAAGACTGACACTGATCCACCAGTAATTCTTCATCCCATACATATATATACACATATCCACAAAAGTTCAGAGATATCTGTACCAGGTGGTGTTTTTTTGTTTTTTGTTTTTTCCTCACTTTTTGAATACCCAAAAAGGATTTCTGGGTCCTAAAATTGTTTGTGTTTTTTTTTCTTTTAATTTCTTAAGGATCCTTCATACCGTTTTCCATAATGACTATACCAATTTGCATTCCTACCAACAGTTACACCATGGATCCCTTTCCTTTATACCCTCACCAACATTTGTTATCTCTTGTCTTTATTATAAAAGTCATAATAGATGTGAGATAATAGTAGGTATGAGATAATAATACTTTTAGTGATTTTAATTTACATTTCCTTGATAAATTATAATATCCAGCACATTTTCCCTTATCTGTTGACTATGTTTTTATGTCTTCTTTGGAGAAATGGCTGTTCAGCTCCATTGCCTATTCTTTAATTGGAATATTTGTTCCTCTGCTATTAAATTCTAAGAGTTCTTTATAAATTTTGGATATTAATTGCTTGTCAGATATGTGATTTGAAAATATCTTTCCAGTCCATAAGTTACCCTTTGCTTTTGTTAGTTTTATTCTTTTGCTGTGCAAAATCTCTTTGTATAAGACTGAGTTAAAACTCCAACAAGAGCAAAATAAATAGATAGTATTCTTCAGCTCGCCGCTGCAGGCACTATTGATAGAACATAATACTACGTCTTTCTTTGCCTTTTTATTTTGCACACAGTCAAAATCTCCCTCTGTGCTGACTTCCACACCAGGGTGATTCATGAAAGGCTGTTGTCCCCCATTGTTTCCAGTTAGAACTCTTTGGGCATCCACAATATTTCTCCTGAAATCTTTGAGGCTGTCCTGCTATTGCCCAATACATCACAGCTGCTAAGGTGTCCTGCTGTCATCCATTCTTTGCACGTTTCCTTCTGTGGTGTTATATTCCAACAAAGGACACTGGCATGCTGGCTCAGCTTGCTCTTCTTACCATGCCATTTAATTTTCAGTGAGGATTACTGGTGGATGATGAGATGGCAAAGGAAGCCAGTTACGTTGTTGCTATCAGGCTCAGTCACCAGGAGACTGAAGGACATTCTTTTTTGAAAAATTGAAAATAGTCTAAAGATGATTTTTTACATTTACTGTTTTAGAATTATTAGATTTTATTATTTTAACTTTAGTATATTCTTTTCTCTTGATGCATTTAGAAATTAACTCATGGTTCAGACTTTTTGCACCAGTACTTTTTTTCCATCAGAATGCTGACCTACTACATTGTTCTTTATATGTTCAGCACCTTTTAACACTTCAGCCTTCAGTTAAAAGCCATCTGTCTGCAAAGAGAGCTGTTCCCTGACCCCTGAATTGAATATGAACTCTTATTTGTTCTTCTCCATTTCTGCACTCTGTGTAGAACTTACAATTTTACGTGTTTCTAAATTATGTGGATTGTCTCCTCTCCATTGACACACATGCTCTGTGAAGGCCAGGATAAAAATCTCTTTTGTTTTCTCCTGTGGCCTTGTACCTGGCCAGAGGCCCATATCTGATAAGTGCTCAAAATAAATATTTTGTAAGTAAAATTAATTTCTACAAACTGATAAAATAAATTCAATTACCCAGAGAATAATTATTCAAAGGAAAATAGCCACAAATATTAGTTATCAACTCATTGACAACTCTGGTGTATTGTACTTACATTTTTCTTTGAAAATAATTTTCAGTCATTTTTTAAATTCAGTCATTTTTTAAAGCTATGCTACTGTTAAACATTAAACACCAAACACACACACACACACACACACACAAATGCACAATGCCTTTTCAATAAATTGTTGAGGTTATTTAACTTGTTTATCCTGTTAAATGTCCAAACAAACTGATTACACACAAAATATGCAACATGTGAAAGTCAAATGTTTTAATACCCAATTAATATTATAACTAACCTCAGAAGAAACTGTCCTATTTTCATCTGCTTAGCCTCCCAAAGAAAGTCAATTCTTATTCTCCACAGACCCTGCAGTCACTTTCTACTCTGATGTCAATAAAAATATTTCTAAGTATTTACTCTGCTGAGAAGCTGTATAATTATTTTACTAGGGAAGCTGTAACAACGACTACAAACCCAGTGACTTAAAACAACAGAAATTAGTCTCTCACAGCTTTGGATGCTAAAAGTCTGAACTTGAAGGATGGGCACAGCTATGCTTCCTCTGAAAATTCTAAAGAGCTCTTCCTTGTCACTTTCTAGGTTCATGTGGTTGCTGGCAATTGGCATACTAGGCTTCAGCTATTATCACTCTAGTTTTTGCCTCAGTCTTCATATGGCCTTCTTTCAAACATCATGTGGTAATCACATGACCAATTTGAAAGGACATCATTACATTTATTGGTCACCCTACTATGACCTTTTATTAACTTCTATATTTACCCTGGCAAAGACAATTTCCAAATATTGTTAAATTCTGAAGTTCCATTTGTATATGAATTTTTAGAGGGATGTTATTCAACCTCGTAGAGTCTGCCTTCTGGGTCCCCAATTCACATCCAATCCATTCCATATGCAACTCATCCCAACATTCCGAAATGTCTTGATTCATTCCAGTATCAAATCTTAAGTCCAAAATTTTAATCTAAATAGCAACCACTCAAGAATCCCCAAATCTCTTCTAAATCAATGGTGGATGAGACTCTGAGAATGATCTATCCTGGGGCATCAGTGGACCTCTGAACATGGTAAGCATGTTAACTGCTTTTGAAATACAATGCTGGAACTGGCATGGGATTGACACTCCCCTTGTCCTAGGGAGAAATTGGAAGGAAGAAAGGGATCACTTCTCCCAAGCACATCCAAAACACAGCAGGGATAATTTTATTGGATTCCAGACCTGAGACTCATCCTCTGTAGCATAATGTTCAGTCCCCTGAGCATGCAGATACCTGGTCAGCCCTGCTATAGTTTCCCCTTCTCACCAGATTCCTCTTCCACCTTACCCAGGCTCAGGGAAATATCACTCATATTTATTCTTAATTGAACTATTACTTACATGTTCCAAAGAAGATGGGTTCCCTTTGTTTATATTCTCATCTAAATGCTCATTTGCATTTTTGTTTACTGGAATTTATAAATTAAATATTTTCTGGAATGAATTGATTACATTTTATTCCTCCAAGTAGAATTCACACTACTAGAACGCAAGCAGTGTATATATTATTTATTATTTTATCTCTAAAGCATGCATGCTTGGCATATACTGAGCTGTCATGAAATACTAATTGAATTAATGAATAAAAACACGATTGGAATTTTGCCTTTATAAAATATATGACTCTAATCTAAGTTAAAGTAATGTCATAGACAAAAATACCTGATTTTGTATTAAATAATATAGATAAAATGGAAGCTAGCTATCATATGATATGTATTAATTATTTAAATTTTTAGAATTAAGGAGTTAAAATTTTCAGCATATATTTAGGAAATTGATTTAAAATTAAAAGCTATTTTCATCAAAACCAGGCACAGACTATCAATTTGGTTCTTGAGACATTTTTTGTTGTTGTTAGTATACTCTAATTTCTAGTGTAAATTCATCACCAAAATTATAATTGTAATAAATAAAAAATGCAACAAAATTTTCTTATGACTAAATATCTCAAAACTTGTATTATAATATTATTAATTTAGAGCTACATCAACAGAAATGGTAAATCCCCGTCCAGATAATTTTGTGAAAACTTTCTATTCAATATTCCCCTTCGAACATTAGCATTCAAGATCATATTAACGAGGTAGCAACTTGATAGAAAGTCTATGAAATAAATGTTTTTATTCGTTTCATGTTACAGATAAGGAAACTAATAGCTAGAGCTTAAGTCACTTATCCTAGGTCACAGTTACTAAAATAAAACAGATGGGATTTGAACCTATGTTGACTGGCTCCCTACATACTTTTATTGACTATCTCGTATTCAGTCATCATTTTAATTGGAAGTTATTGTTTGTTGAAACAGCTTAGTGCTCATGTAGCTGGATTTATTTTCATCTTATTAAACCTCAAAATGTTCTGTTTTACATTTTAGGTATGTCAATGTTGAATTAAAGATTTTAAATTCAATTGTGGCACAACATGTAAATCAGTGATTTCGATTGCCCCTACAGATTTTAACTGAAAGTCTCCTTATTTTTTATGCAAATGTTTATAAATGACCTCCTATTCTTCCTCCAATCTTAACAATATAAGTTTTACTTAAGTAAATAGCACATTCAATCATCATGGATGATTTTCTTTTTCTTAAATATTTTTATCTTATTAATCTCTTCATACTTCTTGTTTTCTTACTCTTCTGATTATAAAAATATGACTATATTAAAGGCAATTGCTAAAAATACCTTAATTCAAAACAAAGGAGAATATAGAACAAAAATTAACAATGAAAATATGATCATTTACTAAATACAAAATGATATTCTTGAAACCATTTTAATGTATTCCTGAACCATTTTATTAAGAAACAGACATTCACCTATCCAACTATCCTATGAAAGTGCTAAGGCTTTTGGAAGCCAATGGCCTTTTAAAAAAATTTAAAAATAGCATTTCATTTTAAAAAATTGAAAATTCCTATGATCCCCTACAAATTTCTTCTGCTTTGATCCACTTTTCATTTCCTCAGAGAGCACAAGACAATTTGCAGAGTATACATAAATTGGTCAAGAAAAATTAAATGTTTTCTATGACAGAGATAAAATTGAAATGGAATAAAACATATAATAGAAGTTGAAGGGAACAAAACAGAATCAGTGAATAAAGTAAGTTTATCTTACCAAAGATTATAACATAAAAGTTATAGTAAATAATAATAGAAACTTCAAGAAACTTAAGAAGATGTTGAGCATCACCATAATGTTCTTTGGAACTACATTATAAAAAAGATGCTGTGTACTTGAATTAGAAGTGAATGAGGACTGTCTCAAGGCATATAATTAATTATCCCTGGTTATTTTACACTGTGGCTAATTCAGATGTTACTCTCTCAGGCAGGCAGGGAGAAACTTGATTTATTCAGTCTGGAATCCCATTCTCATTAAAAAGAAAGGCTTTGGCACCTACTGACTGACACTTAGAAGTCACAGCCCTGCCATTCCTCCTAGAAGCAGGGAAGCAGAATTGCAAAGAAAGGATGTTTCTAAATGAGCATTCAGAGTCCTTCACTTTGGAGGGAGATACATTAATGGTAAAGCCTGGGAAAAGTCAATTAATGTTTTTAAATGATGTTACAAAAATTCTACTGGTTATGTCCAAATAATACAAAGTCAATCACTGATTTATTTGTCCTTGAGTTTATACCTATTTTTTAAATTAAATAAATTTTAAAAATCTGCAAAAATAAGAAAAGAGGAATAAATGGGGACCAAGAAAAGATTTAAAATTTTATACTGGAATGTTATTTATCAGTTTCTGAGATGATCCTGAGTTTAAGTTTGAGAAAAGAATACCAGATAAATTGATATGATAACATTTTATTTTGAAACAGTGTATTCCATTAGGCCATGAGTATGTTTTGTTAGTAATTTTAACTGATTTGAAGCTTTCTTTGTTACTGGTCTCATTTCAGTTAACCTTCAGAAAAGTTTCCAAATGGTTACAATAATGGAAAAGTTAATGTGCAGTTTCTAATGGCTTCGATGTGATTACTGATGCAGGTTAAGAAAAAAATATGAAGTTAATTATTTGTGGTAGGTTAATGTAACTTTATCCATTTTTCCTAAGGATGCATTTAAATGCCAAAAGAAACAATTCACTTGCCCTGGGCCACACAAGTCAGTAGCACAGGGTAGGGTTTGAAGGGATTAAAATTCACAACTTCTGACACTTAGTTTAATAAGCCACACCAGCTTCAAACTGCCCGTAGTAGATTGACTTTCTTCTTTCTGGAAACACATGTTTCCTAAAGCTATTGCTGCTGAAAGATATGTCTGTTCATGTGGCTAATCTTCATTGCTTAGAATAAGAAAGGATCACTCACCTTTAAGAAGTTCACTACATTCTCAAAAATTTTAAAGAGATACTTCATGTTTCTAATCCCTCCAAATTTGACTTTTTTCCTTTATTAAATTTTTTCATATATGTGGTCTACCTGGTTTTTCATAGTTTTTTATTGTTGTTATTGTTGTCATTATTATTATAGATTATTATTATTATTATTATTATTATAAACCACTACAATTTTCATTCTATAATTGATGTGTTTAAAAGTGAGGAAATTGAATGTATTTTCAGGATTGTAGACAATTAGATCATTATATATTGTATAGATGACATATTAATATAATAGCTGATTTTTTTTTTCAGAAAAAAATCTTGTGTATACCTTTAGCACTTTAGCTATAGCAATAAATCAGCTGAAGTATTAGAATTTTACAGCGTTCTTTGAGGAAGGTGAGATTTATTATTAGCTTTTATGTACTCCATTATTTTCACAAAGTGCTGTAAAAATTTTTACAAGTTATGTTTTCAACCTTCCTGTGTTGTGGTGAATGATATGATTTTTCTTATTTATAAGTTAGAAAAAAACAACCTGAGGTCAAAGTAAGGCTGTATTTTTTTATATACAAGGTTATAAGATAAGCCCAAGAGCATTGGTTAGAATTGAAAGAATATTATAGTTATATGGCATGACTATTTCTACTTCTCTACTGTTTTAAACATCATAACCTAATTAAAATATTACATTTGTAAGACTGCTCACTAATAATAAGATATCTTAAGTATTTAATATTGATCATGTGCCAGATCCAATTTTAAGAACTACATGGGAAAATTATTTAATCCTTCAAACAATCCTATAAGAAAAACTCATTTTGTCCATTTTACAAAGAAAGATTGAGAGGTACAGAGAATTCAAATGATGCAGCCAAACTCAAGAAAGAGGATTGAGTAGTGATTTTGGAGCAATGCTCTCTAAGTATGAATCAATCTCACACCAGCAGCACTGGCCTTACCAGGGATCATATTAAAATTGCAAATCTTTGATTTCTACCTAGATTGACTAAGTTAGAAATTTAAGATTAGGGCCCAGCTCTGTGTGTTTTAACCAGTGACTTTGACATGCTATAGCCTGAGTGGCACTGTTTTAGAACATCATTTCTAGAGTAGACATCCAGATTTCAAATCACAGAACTCTCAGTTATGAAGTGTGTGTTTTCAAGTCCCTAATCTTTCAGGGTCTGCATTGGGTTATCTCTAAAACTTGACTGCCAGTCATAGCACATAGCCCCTTGATGGGGTTGACAAGAGAACTAAAAGTTTACATAAAGTAGACTTCAGATCACTAGTTATCTGTGAATAGGAAACCCAAAATTCAATCTTACTATCTATGGTATTGCAATAAGTAAATATATGTAAATTCATTGACTTTAATATATTTAAGCATTCTGCATGGCACCTAACAGTGAATTGTCAGTATTCGGGATCTCCTCAGTATTTTTATTAATACCACTATTATTAATCATTATTATGGCCAGTCATTAATTGACATAAGACCAGGTTATTGGTTTATCTGTGAATTTTATGCTCAGAAATCCCTTCCCACCCTTCTTTTGACAGGGACTCTTCTCTTTCCCCTACTTGTTTGTGCTTGTCTGTCTTGGGCCAGCTGTTGGCCCACCTGTTCTTTTATACTAACAGTGTTAACTATGTGGACAACTTCTGCTGATCTACAGCCAGCCTGACCCTCTGTGCCTTGTTTCCTTAGGAAGAGATGCGTACTGTATTAAGTTATGTAGCTTGAACATGAATTCAGCTCCCCATAACCATTTAAATGTGTGCCCCTCTTGAGTGGCTTTCATTTAGTTAAAGTCAGTAAAACATGACTAAAGATATACACATGACCAATTTGTTTCTGTGTCTCATTCAATAAGTTCAATATCAACTTTCAAATATTATTTCTGCAAATTTTCCTTGTCATTTTTTCCTACTTTTTGATAAAAATTATCAGTACTTCAATTAAAAAGCAAACAAATCCATGTGCTCTTCCCTAAGAATATTTCTTGGGCTATAGCAATAACACTTTTTTAAAAATTAATTAAGTAGGCAAACTAATATGATAATTATAATGTGTATTTGTGGTTTATGCATACACAAAATATAAACTAATCACATATTACTTCTGACTGATATTATTATATATTCTGGTTGAGTGTTGAAACAACAAAATCTTTACTTTTATTCTTTAGGAATCATTAAGTCCAACAATATTAAGGAAATTATAACTTTAAAAATAAAGCCACTTTACTACCCTTTTGTATCTCCAAGAAGATACCAGAAGTTAGAAAAAAAAAACTTTAAAAAGAAAGAAAGAGAAAGAGAGAAAAAAGAAAAGGAAAGGAAAAGAGAAGAGAAGAAAAAAAAGGCTTAATTAGAAATGACAAACCAGGATGATGTTTTAAAACAATCAAAAGAAAGGTTTATGTCTTTGCAGCATGTAACACAGTTGAGTATTTTCCTGAATGGTGTCCATAGAAAATGTCTTTCCAATTTTTTTAATGGCTGAAATTCTGTAAAGCTGGTTTTCATGTGGAGGAGTCTAGAGACCTTCAGGAGCTTGGCTTTGACTCAACCTTGGTGTTCCAGGACCTCAACATCTCTAACATGCCTTAGATTCCCGGATTGAAGTTTAAAACAGCCATTTCACTGGTAATATATAAAATCAAAATATGTACTATTTTTATCTACCTTTATTTTTTCTCACCCATTGAGATAGTTGATATTTGAATATAATATGTTAAAATAGAAAAACAACAAAAGAAGCATATGGAATAGGGGGAAAGGTGGGTGAGGGAGGAAGATAAAAGAAAAAGGAGAAAGAAATAACTTCATATAACAAAGAGAAAATATGAGAAATAAAAGCAAAGAAAACACTATTAAATGAGTCACTTTGTACTTATGATTTTTGACTACTATCTTAAAGACTAAACCATAAATTTTACTTAAAATTTAAATATAAATGTGATTAGTTATGTAATTTAGCTATTATGCCACACAAGAGTGGTTCTGGAGGCATACAAAAAATAGATCAGCCTTTAAACAAAAACTATCTCTTTTACAATGTGTTGTGATTTTTGTCTGTTGAAAGTGTCAAGGAATTTTAATCCATTGACAGATATTAAAAAGTAAAAACGAGGCAGGTAGTGTGCCACAATGTTAAGTGTTCTTGTGTGTTTGTAATTGTGCAGAGGAAAAAAATAAGGGGAAACATACTTCCCATTTTTCTAGTTGCACATGAGAATTGCATCTTAAATACTCTAAAATAATTTATATGTAACATGGCTCCACTCTTTTACCTATCCATATTTATGTTTACTCTCCTTGTCCATGTTCTCACTCACCATCTGCCACGTAAAGTAACCAGGAAAAACAGGGGGTAGTCTGAATATTATGGAGAGAATAAAGGAACTTGATTTTTACCACTTAGAAACAGGTTTCAAAGTAAACTTACAGATCTTGGAGGTATTTTATAAAATTAATGTCCTCTGATGGTCACTGTGAAAGATTTGAGGAACCATTATGTCTGGCTTGAAATGAATTCTGACTTAATTATTTATTATAAAATGACAATCCAAGTGAAATGATTATATGCTCCTTAAAGAAAGTGAATGTGTTCCTTATCTATTTTATAGGACAAATTACAGTTTTCATAGGACTATGAATATTCAAGTAATCTCTGAATATTTGTAAGCATTGTGAGCCAAAAGATTTGATTTCTATATTTTTTTCATTTTTATTTGTTATTATTAGTTATGCATGGCAGTGGAATATATTTTGACATATTATAAACATGTGGAGTATAACTTCCCTTCTTCTGGTTGTACATGATGTAGAATTACATAGTCATGTATTCATATATGCATATAGGAAAGTAATGTCCAATGCATTCTGTCTTTCCTATTCTCATTCCCCCTCCCTTCCCTTCATTCCCCTTTGTCTAATCCTATGTACTTCTATTCTTCATTACTCTACCCTCCTTATTGTGAGTTAGCATCAGTATATCAGACAGAACATTCAGTCTTTGGTTTTTAGGGATTGGCTTATTTCACTTAGCATTGTAGTCTCCAGTTCCATCCATTTACTGGCAAATGTCATAATTTCATTCTTCTTTGTGGTTGAGTAATATTCCATTGTACTTATTCTAACTCCTTTAGCTCTAGCCATATTCTCTTAAAAATATTGCTTTATCATTCTATGTCTCTCATTGTTTTTCTTTTTTTCTTGAAGATGGAAATACTGGTAAATACCTAACAAAGAGGTTCAAATAAGGATTAGTAAGGGGCTTTAATAGGCTATAAGAATATAAGTTATTGTCGTTTTCTCTATCAAGTTTATTTCTGCATTCATTTTATATATTTCACTGCTCATATTTAGATAAAACCATATGTAACAGAAAAATAGACAACTTATTTTGTATTGCCTATTTCCATTAAAAATTGCTCATCTTTAAAATCTAGCTTAGAAAAAAACTTTTGATAAGCCTGATTGATATTAATAGATGGTTTAAAATGGAAACCAGAATGGTTAAAACTATGCTTATAGTTTACAAATACACAGTTATAGCATACATGATCAATTGTCATTATTCTTGGTATTTATTTTATATAGAGTCACAAAACTTTAAATTGCTGCTTCTATGGTGAAATACACCATTAGATTCCTGACAGCATCTGGTCCCAACATTTTTGGCAACCAATTAGCATATAGCCTTGTTTACGTATATTTATATTTAAAATACCTTATATAATATATAGTTGACTCGTTAACATTAAACTATAGTATAAATCATATATAAAACTCATGCAAGATAAAATATTTTCTTTCTATTTTTTAAATTAAGTTTATTTTAACTGTTAAATAAAAATATAAAACTGTGTATTAAAACTGTGAGGTATTGTGTGATCCTTTGAAATATCACACCAGCTGTCTACAATCACGTTCTGGGGAAATCCACGTTCTCTGCCCAAATCCACCTCCACTGGGCTTCTGTCTCCCAAAAAATACTGTCTGAATCCCGTGAGAACTCAAGGGGAACTCAGGCAGCAGGATACGCCCTATTCCCAGCAGGAATAATCTTAAACCTTAAACCTGGAACCTAAACTGGGAAGGCCCTAAACCCGATTATCTTAAACCGGGAACACCCTAATCCGCCCTGGTCCTTGAGCAAGGTCACCTACATTCAATGTCACTGCAAAATGTCAGCAACATGGGGTACGCTGGCAAGGAAATTGTCATACCTACTTGGCTAATGGCTCCCAGCATCTCCCCCCTTCTGATTAATTAAACAACAAGCAATGTGGCTTAAGGACCGTGCCTGGTAGGTTGTCCAATTCGGAAAACTGACCTTTAGGCGTCAGCCTCCTGTCTTAGGTTGATACCACTGCAATTGAATCATACCCGTCACTGACTACTGGTCCAACATAAGCCATTGGCCCCCAAATTTTAGACCATCACTAGCAGAAGGGAGGAGGATACAGAAATGCCACAACACCAAGCCAATTGAGGGCTCCTTGGGAAAAA
>NW_025999968.1:25110202-25194174 GCF_001458135.2 Marmota marmota marmota | reverse complement strand
TTTTTTTTTTTTTTTTTTTTTAATCACTGACATTTCCAACATCACGAAACCAGGAAAAAAGAAAGAAAAAATTTATCAGCACCAGAACTATGATTGTCCAAGATGCAGCATCCTCATAATTAAGGAAACGAGATTGCCCTAAATCTTTATAGTGTGCATCAGGGAAAACGTGGATCTTAAATATAAATATGTATTTATTTATATAAATTTACTTATATAAATACATATTTATATTTAATTTATATTTATTGTAAGAACTGCAAGTCTTCATCTATAAAATGTGAGGATTAGGATTCTTATCTCTCCTGGATGCTAAGAGATTCAAATTTGATGTTATAAGTGAAAATGTTTTTCAAAATGCAAATATGTACACTTCCATCAATGTTTTTGTCCCAAGCCCAAATTTTCTCATAAATGTTGAAATGTTTCAATATTTTATATAACTGAGAACTGACAGAATAAAATCTGTACTTTGTGCATTTTTTATACAACTTTTCATATTTGATTTAAGTGTTTGGAACCTGTATCATGGAAGCATCCTGATTGCCTTTATTTATTGAATAAATATCCATTGAGGGCATACTAAAGAGTTATGACCTTTGCTGGGAGCTGGTACTAAAATAATGGGTGCAGCAAAATCTCTTTCTTCAATTAAAAGGAATATAGTACAGTTCAATACAAGACAGCATTTTTTTTTCTACAAAAACAGGATATAAATTTAACCACGAGGCTTGTTGAAGGTGTCTGAAGTGAAATCCATAGCATAGGTAGCAGATAGTAGTAGGACTGAGGAGAAAAGGCAGAGGAAAAACCTTTCATGGAGGCCACAAGAATACACACTTGGGAGATGAAAATATAGCCATGCCTACATTTTAAAAGTAGATGTATTCAAGTACATGCATCTTCTATAAATGTTCTCAAATTGTATATAGGTAATTTCTACTTCAGAACATATTTTGATTGATTTATCAAAGTTACAGAGTGCCATCCATAAAAATGCATCATCCTTTTAAATAATAAGCATGAAAAGGCTCATAACACCTTTTCTTAATTCCCTTCCTTATCAGATAGGATGTCTATAAAGCATTGTATGGTACCCAATGGGAATGCCTTAAATTATTGATTGAACCTGTCACTAGCAAATTCTTTAACCTGGATACATTTTGATTGAGTAGGAAGGAGTGTTTAAATGGATGCCTGACGGTGAAGAGAATGGTTTTGCAAATTTCTCCACAGTGCTCCTAATTAAAGTTCTGATAATACAGTATTGCAAGATAACTTATTCTCTTCTATTTTTAATATGGCAATTTAAAATGTGCATATAAATTAAAAACACAGGAGTCAAAAGCATCAGAGATTGATAAGAGTCGTTTCGCTTCCATTTAGATGTTATTTGGAGAAAAAATATGAAATGGGTTTGATTGAGTAAGAAAGTAAGCTTTACCAGGCTTTCTGTAGAGAAAGATTTATGATTCTAATCTGAATAGCCCTCTCAGGAAGCCTAGGTTCCCACAGAACACAGGAAATGATGTATTTTTCTGTAGCACTAAAGGACACATTATGTATTAAAGAGGATATCTGAAAGTCAGTCACTTTCAAAGCTACCCAGCTACAATATTAACTTAAATAGATCATAGCAACTTTTCTCTTTTACTTTCCAGAGTGATATTGTGGATCAACAGTTTTCAACAAGTATATTCCTTTTAAGATGTCATCTTATAAAACTCATGATTTATTGCATGAAATAGCACTGCCTGTCCCATTGCACTCCTTCCCAAGAAAAAGCTAGTTGCATGTAGAATAAGGAATACTTCAGAGGTCATATGATCTTTCTCTTTGCTACTGGGTTACCAAGTTTTATGTCCTAGGAGTAGACTAATATGAAAGTATACATTTTCTCTGAAAACTGGTACTTTGTTTTTCCATATAAATGGTTTCAGCCTCTTATTGAAAATAATAATAATTATTATTATAAACTAAAAACACTCTTTAATTAGGAGCTTTAAAGTGAAATAATTAATGTACATGTAAAGATGTAATGGTATCTAAACTAACTATAATATAATCCTCTAAAAAGATTCTTTAAGCTTTTGAATACTTTGTAGCCAACATTACAATGGATATTTCATTTATTGAAACCTTTATTATGTGGATTTGGTAGTTGACAATGTTTGCTATTTAAAAATGTTTAAATCCAAATTTGCAGAAAAGTCTGAAGGACAAAAAGGTAAGCTTGTACTATAAAACTTTAGCTGAGAACTAGATGGCAATACTAGAATTGTTCTGGTATTTTTACTGCTGCATTTCAAGAAACATTTCTAAGACTATAGCACACTACAGCACACCCTTACATGCATTTATTTTACAGGTTTATATTAAAATTCTAAACCACCCATTTATATGTATATAATGATACCATTATATTCTAATTGTTATCATAATGTGATGATTTAGAGTTCTGGTGCCTTTTCTCTAAAAATGTCCTGAGACTGTTCATTTTCCTAGTTATGAAAATTCCCTGTGCATTAGCTAATATTATTTAAAACTTTTTTTTTCGTTTTCACCTTTTAAAAAATCTTTTACACAATAATTCTCTATTGGGCCCTACTTGGAGGGTGAATGTAGTTTCAATGGAGTGTTCAGCTCTTACTTTTCATACCACCATCAGGAGGTTGGCTGCAGCTGTCTTTACAAAATGGTTCATGAGGTTTGTTTCAAATATATTTTATTTTTTTGACAAAGATCTTTGCTTTTACAAGCTTTATGATGGGCTTCAACTTTTTACAAGATGCCTTTCTAAAAACATGTATAATTCCCCAGCAGTCCTTTAAAATAGAGTCAAAATACTTCTCTTTTAGAGGAGTTTTACCCCAAAGGCTAGTATGTTATATATATTTCCTGCTTTCCTTTTCATTTTAAAAGATTTATTCTTAATCCCAGGCATATTGGAACCTTATTCAGACAGGGTATCAGGTTTGCTGGGGTCAAGGGCACACTGTCAGCCTGCATCTTGCCACAAGAGTCCTGAGAAGCAGGTCTCCGCCCTGTAGGTGGTTGAAGCCAGAGAAGCTTGGCTCTTTCAGGTGGGAAATCAAGCTGTCAGGAAGAGTCATGGAAACATGATTAGTTTACTAACTTCATTAAATGAAAACGTTTGCAGCACAGGGTTCCCTTTGCTCTCAGTGTCTGCCATTGCTAAACAATCCGGTGCTTCATGGACTGAGTGGAATGCCATGTGTGTCCCAGCAGGAGGACATTCCAGGAGGCCTGTGGACTTCCCTTACTTTGTGGACTTCATCTGAAATGTCCTATTTCTGTGATTCCTACTCTCTGCTGCCACTAACCCACAACCTCAGGTATAGAAATTTGAAATGAAATGAAACAGAGGTTGCTTCACTCTTTTCAGACCTTGACAAATCTGGCTGAAGATTTGAATCTATAAGCTATCAGCTTTTTGGGTAGAGAATATCTAATGACTAGGCTCATTGCCCCAGAGGTTTGCTTTAATTTCCCAGAAGGAATGCTCTAAAATGAATGCAAATTAACTTTTTAAGAAAGGATAGATTTCATTACTCTAAGTGCCACTTAGAGGGGGAAGGGTGCTGCTGAGCTCATATTTAAGTGTGTTT
Organism: Marmota marmota marmota; assembly: GCF_001458135.2. Lineage (NCBI taxonomy): Eukaryota > Metazoa > Chordata > Mammalia > Rodentia > Sciuridae > Marmota > Marmota marmota. Next base: position 25,190,545 of record NW_025999968.1, on the reverse strand, counting down.
AGAACTGCATCCTCATAACTTGAGGAGTCTTATGACTGTATTCAACTTGCTTGGTGTTAGTTTAAACTGGAGAAAATTTGAACCAAATGTGTATATAGTTGGATTTGTGTGTGTGTGTGTGTGTGTGTATGTGTTTGTGTATGGGGGTTAACAGAGTAGACCTTGGATCATTTAAATTCCAGGAGTATCCTTTTATTTTAAATTTTAAATGTTTTTTTTTTTTGAAAGTGAATAGCTGTGTCAAATATAGTCAAATCATTTTGCAATTAAGTAGTTATACCATTGTTTTCTTGGAATTTGATTTGTTTTGCTTTGTTTGATTTTATATTAACACATATGTTGCACAAAATCTCATTCAAGTAGAAAAAAAAATATGTTCTCTTGTCCTCAGGAAGGAATTTTAAAGAAAGTATTTTTAGTTAATGAAATTGACATATTTTGTTTACCACTCTAAAGATAGATAGATGATAGGTTAGTAACAAATATTTGTTCTATGCTTTAATATTTATATCTCTTGAATTAGCTATATCTATGTACATTAGTGATCAATTAGGTTACTGCCTTAGAAATGTGTTCAAGAGATAGTAAAAATAAATGGTACTAAAGTTTTAAAGATATTACTCCATGTGCTTAGTATTCAGTGAAGTTATCTAACATATAAACTGATTCTTAATGCAAGACTTTGGTTAATTGACTTAAAAAAACAAACAAAAACAAATGAGGGCACCTTCTTGCAACCATCTGTTGCAAGAATGCATGCTCCAATATTGATCTGATAAAATTTTACAATAAGGGATGGGCAGCCATGTTACATATTTGACTACTGATTCATCTCCTTATTAGCTTTTGATTATGTTTCTCTTTGCTAAGGATTTAAAGAGAAATAACAATAACTAATATCAAGTTCTCATTTTTACTATGTGATGCAATGGGAAACGTAGTTCTAAACAAAAATAATATGAACAGGAGTCATTTAGTTCAATAATAGAAATAACATTTTTAAACATATTGAGCTATCATATCTGGCAATATTCTGTTATTATCCTAATAGGTGAACTGTTTCATTCCTTCCACATATAAACACAAGGAAAAATAAAATTACGTGAAGAATATTTCAACAACTCTTATTGTGTGTGTGCACATGTGCATATTGAGAAACAGAGTAAATAATATATCAAATTGTCAAGAAACAGAGTAAATAATATATCAAATTAGCTATATATAAGTTTGATACAATGGCATAAATTATTAAAATTACAGACATTTGTTTCCTGGAAAAAAAGAATGGAGTATTGTTAATAATCCTACTTCATAATTGCTTCTGAATATTACCTTATAAAAATACTGTTTCAGGTAAGAAACAAATTAACTTCTAAATAGGACTTCAAAAATAAATGGTTATAGACTCTCTGTCTACAGCTCTGTGATTCAGGTGGAAAGAGCATCTCACAGTTAATAGTAATCAATGAAAAGGCTCCAGAGGATCGAAGAGAAAAATGGAGCTGGCCTTGGGTGAAGAGGGACACTGTCATCAAGAGTCTTGTTATACAGGTTATACAAATCAAAGCCCTTGAAGAGTGACAAGAAATGTTTCCATTTCCATCGGTCAGTACTGAGAAAACTACTCTGTAGAGGATGATTGCTTTTTAGAGTTGCATGTGGTATAATAAGGTTTCAGTTGTGCTGAATATTGCATTAACGTAGGTACATGGCAGGGCTTTGGTGCACAAAACTGTCTGCATGATATTTGTGCCTGCTGCACCTATGTGCAAAGCCATAAAGTAGACCAAAGGCATACCACTTACTAGTAAAGATGACACAGTAATATGTATTATACTTACTGGTAATGCTGACTTCAAAATACTGCAATTTGATTTCTAACACTAATTGGCATAAATTTTGAGTTATTTTCCCAGAAGTAGAAATAGAATATTGTTAAAACAGCTAGGTCCTGTTATACAATCATGATTCTTGTGATTAAATGTGTATATTTTATTTAGAAGAATAGCTTGTGATAACAATAGGTATTGTTTATTAAACATCTGACATTGTGATCACATATTATCTAAGCATATGAAAAAGGTCTCATCCATTCCCTCCCTCCCTCCCTCCCTCCCTTCATCCTTACCTCCCTTCATCATTTCTTCCCTTTCTTCCTTCCTTCCTTCCTTTCTTCCCTCCCTTTTTGTGGTGCTGGATTCAAGCTTACCACCTCATACATACTAGGCAAGCATTCTAGCTTGGAGCTATCACCCCATTTCTACAATAGTCAATTTCTGAGCCAAGGTATGAATGCAATTCTGTTTAACCTAGAAATTGTTGCCACTTCTATTACAGTAGGTGGTCTCAATTATTAATATTGTTCTCTAAAATATGCACCAACCATACTTTATTTACACATCTAAAGATTGATTCTTTAGTGCATTATTTCTTTACCCAAATATTTACTGTTGAATAACATGAATTTTATTGTATTTAATATAAAGAGTAAACATAATTTTAATATAAAAATAATATTCCCAACATGCTTAGTTGCAGATCCAACTTTTTTCTCTAATATGTGGGATATGAGGGGAATTTAGATCCGCTTAAATTTTCCACTTTACCCTACTGCTGCAAATCTTACATACCCTGAATATCTCCAATAGTAGTAGTGAACTGAGAAGGTACTATACTAAATAACACTTTGGATTTCAGATCTGCTGTAAAGGAAATAGACCTATGACTATTTCTAAACACTGCATATATGTGTAAGAAAATGATAACAAAGTCTTTTCGATTCCTGTTCCTAACTGTTGTTAGATGTATAAATTTTAATGTGTGTAAATTTTAATGAAGCTGATAAAATTATAATGATTTTCTGAGGCACAGATGATATAGTTTACCTTTGAAGGTTCATTCTGCAGTCTTTCACCCAACAGAGTTGTACTGAACATTTACTGTGGGCCAAATATACATGTAGAGTCCAATATTATGGTAAATACTTAAACAAGCACCATCTTGGCTTCTGGGGCATTGTCAGTGTTTGAGAAAAAAATACCTGAATAATGATTTCATCAGAGTTGTTATAATTACTATGAATAACATATTCTGAAAGGTTGCTGAGAAGTGATACTTAGGTTGATACTCTACAAATATTTAGGGAGCACTTACTTCATGCCATTCACTGTTTTGGGTTATGGGGAAATAACTATGAACATTGATTTATTTTCCTTAATATAGAAGTTATTCTTATTGAACAGTTAGAAGCATTTTTTACTGGGGTCAAGGTACATGAAGTGTAGGTCATCTGATGCATACTTTGCATTTAAGAATTCCTTTCTTGCCTTTTTCTGTCTTTTTCTCCTCCATCCTCTTTCTACACAGTGGAAGAACAATTCTGTTTTATCTATTCTCTTGGGAATTCATCATTCACTAGCTTTACAGGCAGGTCATAATTCCATGTAATTGCATTCTGTGTTTCCCTTATGATTTTATTTACTATATTGGCATTTTAAGTGATTCATAATCAATTTTAAGTGTCAATACAAGAATTTAAATATAACAAGTAAATAAATGTGGAAAATGAGTGAATTATTGAAACATGCATGGATGGCAGCCAATAAACTACTTTTATGGAGAAATATAATACTCCACACAAAAGTAAAATGTATTATGATTTTTTAAATGTAACAGTGTAGGTTCTTGGAGTCATGATTTTTTTTTTTTTTTGGTCAAGTTAAGTGACACATGAATAATAACAGTCATTGAAAGTCTATGCCTTCATTTCATGGAATTTGAGTCATATCAGTGTTTATATAAATATCAGCTTAACAAGTGACAGACAGTTCATGTACTTTATTTGATGCAGAAGTAGCCTGGCAAAATAATTTTTAAAAAGTCCAATCAATACAAGTACCTATGCTTGGAGTGCAATGTAAGAAATTCAATTGCAGAAGAAATAGCAGGACATGAACAAGTTTGGACTAATCATTATGGGTAGTAGGAAGAATTTGTTGTAAATGAAGTAAAATCAACAGGATAAAAAATAAACTGATGAGTGGCATCAGGTTTTCTGAAGATGTATGCTCTTTTGCATCTGACGTGTCATGCATTTTCTATAGGCAGCTTCCTGAAGCAAAGGAAAAACAGAGTGTCTCATTGTTACTGATTTCTCTCCAGTAGGGACTAGCCAGGGAAGACAGTGAGGAAAGAGAGCCCCTGAAAGTGAGAGAGTAGCAAAATGACCCATATGTGTTTCCACAGATCTTCACTAAGTACACTACCAGTAATAATGCTGGAAAAAGGAAAATCCAATTATGTATTTCTACTTTGCAGTAAACATCTCTGCTAAATTTTGGATGGAAGAATTAACAAATCCTCATGTGTCAGAGAACTTATGTAAATGTGCATTTTTTCCATACTGAAAAGTGAAAATATATAATTCAGTTTTTGCTCCCACAATGTAATCATTGGTAGTTTACCTAGTGAACATCTGTGGGAGCATATGTGGGTCTTTTTGAAACTCTTAGATTCAGATGCCCTATTTCCTCACTGCCCCACCTGGCAGGCCACACTGGTAGGCCCCACCTCCAAGACATGAGTGAAAATGAGACACTACTTCAGGAAGCTACCTGCAGAGAACTCAGGACAGTTGAGTGACACAAGAGCTTCCATCTTGAGAACACTTGATGCCACTTACCAGTTCACTTTTTTTTTCTTTAAAAAAAAAACTCCCCCTACCCTGAAATATAGTTTGGAATCAGATTAAGTTAATTCTGAGGTAGAAGGAGAAATCAGGGTCTGGCATAAATCATGTTAGGAATTGTAGGAAAATATACAATTTCTATTCTTAACTCCTACGATGACTTACTTTAAGATTGTTGAATGTGGCACTGAGCCCCAGCAGAGCACTTCTATGATGCTGACCTGACCTATATTTGACAAGGAAACTCATTTTACACATGCATTGCCACAAAAGGTAAAGAAGAGCTCTTGTGCAGCTGAAGAACAATAGCTGGATCACCCAAGGAAATTTTCTTCCTTCTTCTCCCTTTCTTTTCTTTCATATTTAGACTCTTTAAATGCAAATTGTTATTATATAGCACAGTGAGATAAAAAACAAAGTGTTCCATAAACATATAGTTGTGCTCACTTGGTTGAGTCTACAGACTTGAAAATTATTTTTCCCCTTATACAAAAATATTCACTAAAATTGAACAAAAAATATAGTGAAACAAATGGACTACATTTAGTCATCTCTTTTTTAATTCTTTAAAATAAAATTTTACATTTTACACAACTTTCATTAACAAATATTCCCAGAGAGCGAGAGCTATAGCTCAGAAGCAGAGTGCTCGTCTACCATGTGTGAAGCACTGGCTTTGATCCTTAGCATCACATACAACAAATAGACAAAAGAAAATATTTTTTTAAAGAATTCAAGAAACATCCATGGGTTTTCATACCACTATTCCATGTCAGATTTATAATAAAGATCTTTTATTTATGTATGTAAGTTGTATATTAGCACAATTTCAGTGATATCCATAGTCTACTCAAAAGTTTAAATTTATACTGATATACCAACAAAATTTAATTTGAACGTATATAAAATTGTTTTCAAAGTAATTCCAAATTTAAAAAAGTCATATTTGTATCCCAAACCCACATTTATTGTTATAGGAATGTATTCTTTATAAGATAATACCAATTTTGATTTTTTTATATTCCAAAGAAAATGAATAGAGTTATTTAATTAGAAGCCTTCAGCAAAATAAACCATTACTAGCTATGAAAATATCTATAACTAACTTACAATATTCAGAAATATTTAGATTAAAAGAAAAAATACTAAATTCAAACGGTGAAATGTTTATAGACAGTTCATTTTTTTCAGATATGAAATCTTAGCAACCTAATTTTATAATTTTCATTTTCCTGACTTTAAAACCTTCTGACCACAGCCTAGCAATCCTCAAATGAACTCTGTGTCTTCACTCCTTCTCAGAACTTACTATTTATCTTTTATCTTCTCACTTAATCTACTCAAACCAGTTTTCTTCCTGTTTGCTAATATGCAGATTAAAATAACTATTCTAAAATTGAACTATTTTTGATGACACTCTTCTCTCTGTTCAATGACCAACAATTTCCAAGGTCACTCGATCTGCCTAAAATACTCTCTTCAGATTGTCTAATGGTTCTTTCCCTCTCTGTCCTTCTCTACCTCCCTCCCTCCCCCAATGCTTAGTGCTTAGAAGAAATGTTATTTCTCAGAGAAGCTTTCCTGGTCTATGTTATATTTTTTAAAAAAATATTCAATAAATATCGTGAAGACATTTGCATGCTAGGCAAATATCTATGCAATCTCAATACAGCATGGAATGACATAGGCAACTCTCTACTAGTATGATGCTTAGATCTTCAGTGAGAAGAAATATCAATACAACAAAATAGATTAGCAGGTGATAAATATTGTAAAGAAAAGTAAAGCATTCATGGCGAACAGGAAGTTTTAGGAACTGAGGATGAAATTTAAGAGAGATTATCAAGGAAGCCTTCACTGAAATCTCATACATTTGTTAGTTTCCTTGGTAGCATCCTTTTGCTTCCACTGGAAGGTAAGTGTTAAGAGAGCAGGAACATGGTCTGCATTATTGATAGAACCCAATTCATTGTTAACCTAAAAACAATTGTTAAGCTAACAATTTGTCAATATATGGTTGGTTTTAGAAAACATATATAATTGCAGATCATTTATGAATAGGAAAAGTAATAGCTAATATTTATTGAGTGCCAAAAGCAGTTTGGATAAGCATTATTCTTATCCTCACTTACAGATAGGACAATGGAGGCACATAGATGCTGAATGCCTTGGAGAAAAATGAGAGAAGTGAGATTATATACCAATCTGACCAAAGTTGGTATCCACTGAGCACCAAAGTTGGTGTCCTTTAATCATTATGTAGATAATCCTCAGTAGGAAAAAAAATAAAGGATGAGTTTAATAAAAGTGTGATATCTACAGAATTTGGAGGAGTTCACAGGCTGACCCAGATAAGGTATGGCACAGGATCAGCTCAGAAGGAGAGATCTACTACAGTTTGTAGTAACCATGTTATTCTGGGAGTAAATATTGTACAGGCAAACAAATTTACTAAACTCCCTTTCAAAATAACAAAAGTCACAAGAAAGAATTTTTTTAAGTAAGCAAGTATATTTATGTTAGCATTTCATTTTTTTTAAATTAGAAAAGTAAATTAATATTGAGGTCCACACCTACAGGATAAAGAACTGAGGACATTGCTCAAAGTTTCCTAAGTAGCTATTGACACAAATGGGTCTTGAATCCTACCTCAATCATTTCTTTTTTCCAACTCAGTATTCTCCCTGAGTGAGATATTGACCTTGAGTTTTCCATAGAAGAGGAAGAAAACAGCACCAAATTGTCCATCTTCCATTTTTCTATGACAGCTAGAAATATGTCTGAATATGGTAATATAACTTAGGTTACTATTCCAGTTACACAGCTATGCCTGCTTGACAGCAGAACATGCCAGAATTGATAATTTTAAAATAAAATAGAAAATGTCCAACAGTGTGCATGCTTTCCAACACAATATGACTACCAAAGGCTACAAAAAAATAAAATTTAAAGAAAGCATGTGTGTTCAATGTTTCATCTAAGAGTTACCATGGTGCAAAATAATTTCTCACATACATTCCTGAGGTTGTATATAGAGTGTATGCACATTTATTTATTTTTTTTTCAATACAATGGTCTCTTTGAGCAAAACATCTTTCTAAATGGATGTTTCATACCACTACTTGGTAGGACAGAAATGATTATAGCCTTAAACTGGTAATATGCCTTCCTGATACAACTATGGGACTATGATGCTGTATAATGTTGACGTTTATAGTCACTTTCATACTTTATCTCAAATCCTTGAAAGGATACAGAGCATATGGTATATCTGTTGTAAGGGGTGAGCATGTGAACAACACAGCAGCTACTGTGTGATGAAAAGTTTTACATACTTCAGGATTCCATTATTGTAGGTATTTTAAAGTCAATGGAGGTACACACTTGAACAATACTTCTGGGCCAAAGGAAAATGTCTACTATTAAGTAGCAGTGTTCTCAGATGACAACTCAATAAAAGGTCCCTATCATTAGTTATAAAAACTTTTTATAAAAGCCTTTGAACATTACTATGCATTTTAAACTCAAAAGCACCATTACAGTTGCATAAATGATATTGCATTTCTTTAGCATTACAGGAAAATGAGACGTTATGGTGTAGAAAATTGTCAGGATAAATTTAAGCCTCAAAATAGAAAGTCAGTTTATTTAACCTGAGAATGATGGAAATACTTCCAGACAGTTTTAAATGTTCTTTGGTATTAATAATTGTGTTTTTGATACCCAGGGTCTTCCACATGCTATTCAAGTGCTTTACCACTGAGCTACATTCCCAGCCTTTGATCAAAAACTCTAAAGATACTTTCAACCTATGCTGATAACAAAGCACCCCTTATGGGATGTACTTGTTAATCTTCACTTAACAAGTACATAGTAACAGGTAACATTAAATTAATGTCACCAACTATGTGACAGACAATGTTCCACGTTTTGTTGTTTTCTTTTCTTTTTGGGGGGAGAGGTACAGGATTTAACTCAGGGGCACTTGACCACTGAGCCACATCCCCAGCCCTATTTGTATTTTATTTAGAGACAGGGTCTCACTGACTAACTTAGTGCTTAGCTTTTACTGAGGCTGGCTTTGAACTTATGATCCTTCTGCCTCAGCCTCCCTCGATGCTGGGATTACAGGCTTGTGCCACCGTGCCCGGCTTGTTTTGTTTTGTTTTACTTGTTAATGGGTCTCACCGTGTTTCCCAGTCTGGCTCTGAACACTTGGGCTAAAGCAATCCTCCTGCCATAGGTGCACACTATAGCTGCTATCCAGGGCTAAGTTTCCAATTCTTTACCTGTTTGATCCCTGTAGTCATCAGAACAACCCTATGAGGTAACTACAATGTGACAACTATTTTACAAGCTAAGGAACTGTGAAACAAAGAAGTGGTGCACATGATCTTGGTAGTAGAGTGAGGAAGTTGTATACACATATCATCAAGGATAATTCAGATGCACAGAGCTTAACTTTTCTGTATCTGGTGTTCTTTAGTGTGGAGAAGCTAAGTAGAAAGAAGCTTTTTTTTTTTTTTTTGGTTTTTACCTCATATTCTTTATTCTTACTGATAGCCTGGAATACTAATTAAGTTGCCCTATTGTGGGCCAAATTAGTATCAAAGTTGGTACTCAATATTGGCTGAAAATTAATAGTTTCAGAATTTACTCCTGGGGGTGTCCTATGAAAATGAAAAAAAAATGAAATATAGTATATTAAAGTAACACATCCTATTTTATAATGGGATTCTGAAGCAGATGACTGTGCCAGGCAAGTTTTTCAAGAGCCTTGAGCCAACTTGTTAAATTTCTCTAAATTTTTATTTATAGGTGCCGCAGCCCGGCTGGCTGGGCAAAATAACCGGGGGGGGTGACGAATAACTTGTGTACTTGATACAGCAGGAGTGGAAGCCGTTTATTGCAGGACAGGAGCAGTATTTATACATTCCACACAGCTTATCTAATTAGCATAAACTAGATACATCAGTCAACCAATAAGGAATCTCTACACCTAATGGCTCGGTTTTGTTACTTCTCAAACCACTCCCTCTGACATTTTGCCAGGCACCATCCAGACTTGTTTACGAACTTTAACATTCCCCTGGCAAAATGCCAGGTGTTATTTTGACTTGTTTACAGACTCTAACATATAGGACTTCATGCTATGAATTAAAATTTTATCTAATCCCTGAATTCTCCCAAGTGACAGGGAATAACTCAGAAGGTTAACTATGTGTGAGTATGTACACGTACTCATAGGACAGGGTGACAGGGCCAACAGAGAAACACACAGACAAAGAGTAATGTGCAGCAGGAGCAAAATGTTCTGATTCTAACCCTTGACTGTCTGACATTTTTTCTGTTTCCACTCAGGTTTGATTAATAGAAGTGAAACCCTTTGTATTACATGTTAGCAAATGGCCTTTCTGGTGAGTGAAATCATAGTGTGTAAAATTAGGTTTCTGGGTTAGAAGCAGCAGGGAATGCCCAGTCTAGGACTACCTGGTGGAACAGACCATGCTGCTTTGCCTTCAGTTGGAGACTCCTCCTTTGAATACTTTCCAGTATTTTATCAAGCATAGTGTCAAATCATATATATTATGAGGCTGCCATCAGTGTCTTGTTGACAGGTCTTATGCTTTGTTCTACAAGTTTCTTTCTGGAAGTTTTGTCACTGTTTTTGTATTCTGACTGGAAACTTGTTGCTGAGGTTTTATTATTCAAGTATTGATAAAAAAAAAAAAGTTATATCTTCCCTTAAGAGATTATTAAAATAGTGAATATCTAATTACTTTAAACAATTAGATCTGATTCAACAATATTTTGAGTATTTCTGCCAAACTTCCTCTAATATGCTCCTCACTCCTGTCTGATGGACCAACAAATAAAAATAGTGTTAAAAGTGTGGTCCTGTCAGAGTTGTGTGTCCAGGAAATGATGTTACTATACAGGCAGCATATGAGGTATATAAAGAATGGGCACACATACCCCCACCCCTACCTGCTGGCATTAAACTTGCAAAGGGTATAATAATAAGTTAGGAAAATGGAAGTATAACTAGTGCTAATTAAAAGCTCCTGAGTCTTATTCTTGTTTTGGGTTTTTTTTTTGTCATAATTTAAGCACTTTATAATCAATAGTTTGATAACAGCAAAACTATCTTTGTGAATATGAGGCTGAAAGCCTATCTGTATATAAGAACCACCATTACTTATCAATTGCAGCCCTGATTTTAAAAGTTTTGGAACCATAAGATGAATTTGTCTCATTGTTGCCCTGTCATGTATGGATTGGTTTAAAATCTAGACAAAATGCATTTCCTTATCAAAGGATTTATCAGGCATTTTTCCCTCCTTTTTATATTTATTGAATGGATTTTGTAATTGAAATAAATTGAGCTCAACCCATAGCCCTTTATTATTAAATGTGATGTCATGAATATTTTGTTTATTATGTATTTTAATGAAATATTTATTTGCAAAATGAAGTGTGAATACCCAGAACCAATCAAGTTGAATGATATTTGGCTAGCTCTTATCTCTGTCAGGTTTCAGTCTCCTGAATGACTAGATTTCTTCCCACTTCTCTGTGTAACCCTTGTAATTAGCATAATGCATGACTCATCACAGAACTTTTTAATGAATGAAGAAGTAAAGATAGACTCAGTGTGAGCTCCACTAGAGCATGTAGTCATTCTGAATTATTTACTTACAGGTGAAACACATAATTACCTTGAGTAAATCACCAAAACTCTTTATCATAATGCTAATACTGTCATTTAAACATTATGGGGTTGGTATATATTACTCCTTGTATGTCCTTCCAACTTTTGATTTTAGGATTTTCTGTGTATGATCTATGAAATAATTAGAAAGCTGAACAATTGCGTTGCACACATTTGCATTCTTCATTGGTATTATAGAGGAAAATAAATCTATACTAAACTCATTTATACAGTAAAATAAATCTGCAGTATTTTTCGATTTAGAAATACTCTGAAAATTTTGTGTTGTGGAAAAGAGAAAGAGGAGTAGGCAAATACATATCAGAGAGAAAAGATGTATATGTGTTTTATAAATTAATGCCAAATAGATCAGCCTGCCATAATAATAAAAAGATGAAAAAGGATGAAAGTTATTTACAGAGTTCTTGAGTAATAAAATCAATAAGAGAGGGCAGATGAAACATAGCTTATGGTCAATTTTGGGCACTTAAAACCGAAGAGTTATTACTGTAACTACCTGAGGACCTTAAAGTGTGATGTAGCATGAGATTACACATAAGGACCATTTGCTCCACTTTATGACTTATCACTTAAAAGATCAGAAATTTCCACCAGTGAGGCTGAAGTTTAGTCAGGTTTATGTGCCAGCAGAACAAGCTAAATGACAATATCAGTCTGCTTCCTCAACAAACTTGTGAAACTCTAATGATCCTTGGTCTAATTTTAAAGAACGATGACTCTGGATGTATAGTGGCATCAGTGCCTATAGAAAGGAGATGATGCAACCCATCTGTCAATCAGATTAACACAGCTGATGGATCCTCATGCTCAGGTTCCCAGTGAGGATTTTCTACTCTCTGAGACTAGTAAGACTAAGTACTTCTGCTATTTCAAAAAAAATTGGTAGGTAGACACTAATCCCTTCCAGAAATCCCTATAATAAAGACAAAAGATTATTACTGGACTAAAAGAAGAATAAGGAACTTAGAAAAATGAATTTACGGAGGACTTCACATGAAAACAGAAGACACCTCACATAGTGTAAAATTTCTTGCTTGCTCCGGTTATTTATTAACCCAATATTTTGTTTTTCAACCATGTTAAAAATTCTTAGCAACATTTAGTCTATAGAAAGTGTAGTACATCACTTCAAGTTCCTGCACTTCCCATTGAAACTCTCTGCAAAGTTCCCAATATTTCATTTTATTCTTTTCAATTTTCCTCTCTTCCTTTTACACACACTTGTGCACGTGAGCGCGCGCACACACACACACACACACAAAGAGAGAGAGAGAGAGAGAGGTGAAAATGCAAATTCTGGTTTCTTTATGTCCTCACCATTGCTTAATATGGTTAGTCTTTTTAATTTTTGCCAATCTAATATATGTGAAATGGTATCTCATTGTGGTTTAAATTTGAATTTCCATAAAACTGAAGATGATAATTGTCTTTCATGTGCTTCTTTTCCATTTGTATTTTTTTCACATGTCTATTCATTTATTTGGAGAAGAACTTTAAAATCAGGCAATTTTGAAAGTTCTTTATTAATTATTTACACAAGTTGTTTACCGAATATTGATTTTCATTTATATGTCTTCACTCTATTGATTGCTATTCATTCTCTTTAAAGAATCTTTAAGAACAGAATTTAAAATTTTGATGAAATCCAGTTCATCAATTAAAGTTCAATTTCTTTTGCTGTCATAGACTTGCTTAGCCAATTATTTGACAAACTTTATTTTGAAGGGCAAGATAGTAAATACTTTAGACTTTGTGCTCTTTACATATCTATGCAGTTGTGTGAAAACAGTCATGAAATATGTATGCATGATTATGTTCTAAAAATCATTTACTAAAATTCAAATTTCATGTTATAGAATAACATTTTTTTTTCATTTCTTCAATCATTTAAAATTTTAAAGAAATTTTTCAGTTCACAATCAAAGACACACAATTGGAGTTTCAGATTTAACCTGTGGACCATAGATGGAAAACTCCTCTCCTAACTTAAGAGGACAATAATATTTTCCTATGTTTTCTTCCAAAAGTTTTATAATTTTAGGTTTTAACATTAACTATATGATTTATTTGGACTGATTTTGTCATGAGTTTTAAAGTATGCACTTAAGTTCATCTTTTGCAAATGGCTAATTGTTTCACAGTGATTTGTTGAATTCATTTTCCTTTCCCCACTTATTTACCTTTGCACATTTGTAAAAAAAAAAAACATTCATTCAAATATTTCCTTCCCTCCAGTTGCAAACTCACACAATACTGGAACTCATGGGTTCTCTTTATATTTTTAAATTGTTTTTCCCTTTGGACTTCATTTCAGGTAGTATCTATTGCTGTGCATTCAAGTTCATGAAAGATTTCCATTATCATCTAATCTGCCACTAATCCAATTTAATATATTTTTCATATCCAAGATCACTGTTTTTATCTCTAGAAGTTTTATTTGGGTCTTCTTGGTATCTTTTCTATTTGTATTTAACTCTTTAATCATATGAAGCACATTAATTGTTCTGATGTCCATCCTACTATATATCACATCTGTGATGGGTCTGGTTTTCCTCTGCTGAATGAGTTATATTTTACCATATTCCTTGTAATGATAAACATTGTGAATTTTGCCTATTAGATGTTGAATAATTTTGTGTCTGTAAATATACTTGGAGTTTTGAAGGAAGACATAAATTATTGGGAAAAAATTTGATCCTTGTGAGTTTTGCTTTTTATATTTGGCAAGTGGAATCAGAGCAGTATTTAATCAAGTATTGAGGCAAGGCACTTCTGTATACCTCATGCCCCATGAATCTTGTGGTTTCCCAATTTGGCTAGTGGGAACAAGTGTTTTTCCTGCCTTGTGAAAGCACCAAACCTAATCCTTCCTGTACATTTGGGTTTCTTTCTTTCTTTCTTTCTTTCTTTCTTTCTTTCTTTCTTTCTTTCTTTCTTTCTTTCTTTCTTTCTTTCTCTCTCTCTCTCTCTCTCTCTCTCTCTCTTTCTTTCTTTCTTTCTTTCTTTCTTNTTTCTCTCTCTCTCTCTCTCTCTCTCTCTCTCTCTCTCTCTCTCTCTCTCTCTCTCTCTTTCTTTCTTTCTTTCCTTTTTTTCCCCAGTGGCCTCAGGAGGTTTTCTCCCCCATGGATTGAATGGTGCTCTCCTGGAAAATGAAGGAGGATCTTTTCCATATGCCCTTTATTTTTATCTGTGCCACTCTCTCCTCTCTGGTGTTCTAGTCAGAGAACCCTCATCACCTTGCTCTCCCTAGACTTTACCTCCTGAAATGAGGGAATTTTTTTGAATCCTATTTGGGTTCCTTTTCCCTGTGTAACAGCCTGGAAGTGCTCAAGGCTGTCAAATGTTGCACCATAAGGCTTTTCATTTCCATTTCCCTGTCTTAAGGATCACTGTTCTTTGTTGTTTGAAATTCAGATCTTGAAAACTGCTTAATACATTTTTTGGTTGTTGCTCTGTTTCTTGCTTTGTTGTTTCATTTATAGTAATGAATTCATTCCCTGTTACTTTGTCTTGGCAAATAACCAAGAAGTAAGTTTGAAATGTATTATTAATTCCCTTAAAAATAGTTGTTGTGTTTTTTAAAAAAGAAATCTATATTAGAGATGTTGAGAGAGAAAAAATGCTATAAAATAAATAAATGTGTTGAAAATAATCTTAAAATGGAGTAAAATGCATGGGATATGTCAATTACATATTACAGAAAAAATTAAGTCAATATACAATTAACTGTCAAATGGATTATAAGACAAAAGTTCAACATAAGAAGAACGTAAGGTAATTATATATTTAGAGATGCCTTGCAGTGATGGTTGTAGTTGGCAAGATTTTGGGAGGTTGTATGGTATATTTAAAGAATGTCTCTTCTTGTAGTTTAATACTGTCATACAAAGGTATGTTTTACAAATGATCAATGAAAAGACCATTTTAAGTCACAGAATAAGGAAAGATGATGATAAATTTGAACAAGAATAATTAAATACCAGATTTCAGAAATTTTGTTTGTTTTTATAGAGAGGCAAAAGTAAATTATTATCATTCTTTGGAATAAGCTTGCAATATGATGATGAAATCCATTTTGAAAAGAATTTTCAGGAATATGTAACAAGGAAAATTATTGTGAAGGCTAGTAAAAAAATAACTATTATGCCTATCCACATTGGATTAATATATTGCTAATGCATTGAAAAGACAGATGTAAGAGGCATTGTATTACATTAAATTAATAGTAGTTGATGACTGATTACATGTAGTAATAAGAAAAGGAAATATTTCTAACAGAACTAAAATTTTAATGAAAAAGTATATGAAAATATTAACAGGAAAGTGGAACATCCATACAACATAGTCTGGAAAAGCAAAATGAATGAATTAAAAAAGAAATGATGACAGCACAATAAAATATCAATAAATGAAAACACTTAAATGTGTAGTATATGTAGGTACTGTGCAAAAGTCATTTATTTCATTACAGCTCTTTTATAATCCTTATAATTGTCTACAGTTTACAAATAAGGACATTCACACAAGTCTTCTACTCATTATGAGAGAAAGAAAGTGTTGGGAACAAGATTTTAATTTCAACATATTCAACAGCAGAACATAGTTTCTTACATAGATAATTACTAATAAAGTGTAACAGGCATAGTTTTAAAGAAAACATGTTGAACAGGAGCCGGACATTTTATATCAATGGGAAAATGTAACTGATATTTTCCTTCTGGAAAAATTTTGATAGCCTTAAATAAAAAGCATTTCCATAGCTATGCCTGTCTAGAGTCTCAGAGAGTGTTTACATATAGTGTGATTAAACATTTCTCCATCAATTATATCAGTTTTTCTTTTGGGCATTGAAGATGTTTTGGTTTTGTTGTCACATCATGTTTCATCCCCTAATCTAAGTGAAAAAAGAGTTTAAAAACGTGAACATTAGTATTTACGGCTTACTTGATCCAAAATGGATTTATGTTTTGAGTAATTATGATTGCTTCATTTTGTTTATTATCTAGGCATTCAGTAAATCTTTTAATTGACAAGGAACACTCACAGCCTCAAATCCTGTAATGTCTTTATGTATTTTGTATGGTGGATTGCTACTTTTTCTATTAAGAAAACAATTCACTTCAATTTTTTACCTTTAATAAAACTATGGTAATCAATATCAATGTGCATTACTCTTGCAGCCCATTTTGCATTGCCAATATAGGTACAGCTTGCTATATCAACAGTGTTATACACACACACACACACACACACACAAAACAATATACACGTACACACCCACACACACACACACCCACAAAGAAAAGAAAATGGGAGAACTAAATAATTTGGTCCATACTGTGTTTCAGACACCACAAGAAGCAGTTACATGATCTCAGTTAATACTCCTAACAGTTATCACCATTGTCTAAAACTTGCCCAAAGCCAGTCAGATAATAAGGTTGGGAGCCAGAATTTAACCTTCACTGTCTGACATTAGAGTTCAAGTTCTTGACCACAAGTCATATGTTCTGTACCAACATACTAAGTCAGTGTAGTGTCTGCCATTTATTATAGTAAAGGAAATCCTGTGTGGTGAAGGAGACTTCTTAACAGGGAAGGCTCTCAAATAAAACAAACAGCCTGGGACTTCTTACCAGGCAGCCGTACCTGCTCTCCAGAGACTTCTCCATATTTTGGTACTCTCCTTCCCTTCTAAGTCACCTCATTTTCACGACCTGGTTATAAAGTAGTGTGGCTGACATTTCCATGACAGAACCAAAACATGCCTTTAGAACCGATGGCCATCCTTTGAATAAATGAAATAGCAACACATTACTTTTTCCATAAGGTGAACTTCACTTCTGTTGGTGGTTAAGAATTATGCAAAGGCAAATCTGGTGAACTCAAATAAATTGACAAATAAGAAAGCTCATTTAGGGTAAAAAAAAAAAAGAATGTAAAAGGCAAAAAAAATCAGTCATAGAATTAAAGCACTGAGGGGAATGTATTTTCTCATGTGGCTAATAAAATGTCTGCCATGGTAATGTGAAAAGGGATTTTCAAAAATATTTTCCATCCAGCAACATTGTAGAATAAATGTGCAGCCTTCTCAGTTTTCCACCTTTAATAATTTGAAATTATATACAAGATGATTTTTCCCCAGATATAAAGCTGATATCACTTTGTAGCAAATATACACATACTCCCCAAAAAGGGAATTTACTAAGTTCACCTTGGACAGAGACCAAGTACATAACCACACAAAGAGGAATATAAATGTTCCTTTTAACAATGAAATTAAGTTTTGTATCAGTTGAACTGAGTCAGATGACAACCAAATTTACCTATTTAAGTATTTCAACTCTCCATGCAGAATACTTATTATGGTTTCAACAACTAAAAGAATAATTTCAAAGAATAATTTTAGTCTTCTGAAACTTAATGTAAATATAAATTGTTAGGTGAGTGGAAAGTGCTATGAATTTAATTAAACTTTAAATATCAAATACTTATTTAAGGGTGAAATTGTATTCTGTTCCAAAAATTTCCATGAAAAAGAATGCACTCCATTTAAAAATTTTTTTATTAAGCTGAACATAATGAACACATACAACATTATGACATAGGTGTTGATAAACTGTATAAGAGAACATGTGTGAAGTTTAGGAAATATATCAGGACCAGAGGAAACTGAAACAGATGTTGTATGGCTACTTATAAAGTACTAACATTTTTAACTTTGGATGTACTCAAGTAAGTAAAATAAATGAATAAGTAAAATGTGATTATCCTATCACCTCAAAAATGGTCACCACCCAGGCCACTGGACAAATCTTGTCTTATTGGGAAAAATTTATCTCAGAAAGAAAAAACAAAAGTGAAATAAATTTTGTCTTAGGGGATGACATAGTATCATCTTTTGGATTTTAGTTTCAATTAAAATTTGAAAAATTGTGTCATCCACAATTAAAATAGCAATCTACTTAGTCTATATTATAAAATCAATTAGGTCATTATTTTAAATCTTGGGCGAGACTAAAAGCTTTCTGTAGGACATGAGATTTCTTTTCCTACTAATAATTCCTTTAACTTGGTTGATAAACTTTTATCTGTTTTATACCAGTCTTTCTTTATACTTTTATTCTATTCGATGTCAAGGGCCAAAATCTCTGATCCAACAATCAACTTGCATTGTGGAAGTCAAAAAAGTCCTTTTATTTTATATCCATTTGAGAAGTCTGACTCTATCTTAACTCAGAAGAAGGTGAGAATAGGAACTGACTAGGTGGAAACAATTACAGAATCATAGTCCAGAGCAAAGTGGTGAAAGTTAATGTATGTGAATGGAATGCCATATGGTACTCATTTCATGTGTATACCCTGGCTGTTTATATTTCCAATAGCCTTCTCTTCACATATTTTAAGACACCTAAAAATCTTTAAAATGTTTTCATGTTTTTTGAATTTAGAATCTGTAGGTTTCTTTATTACTAATACTCTTTTCAAGTTTACCTCTTTGCAATTGCTATTTTATCTCTCTTGTTCTGAATGACATTAGAATTTCAAAAATAACATTACCATATAACCCAGTAGCAATATTTATTTACTAGAGAATCATTCATGGTAATATCTGAACTTGTTCTTTTCTTCTTGCTTTTGCTTAAACTGCATTTCCTGACTTTTAAAATAATTTTTATCAATGACATTTACCCTCCATGTTCTGTATCCCATATTCTGTTTGTAATTCCTATATCTGCTCTTTCTCATTATTTTCATCACTATTCCCTTCAGAAGCTTCTTTCCCAGCACTGAGATTTAAAACATTTCCTCTTTAATTGAAATGTGTGATCTGAAACTGCAAACTCTACTATCTGTAGGAGGGAAATCAAGAAAGAGAAGAAGGGAATGAGAAAGGAAGAAAAGAAAGGAGGAAAAATGGTGACAGAGAAGAGAGAGGGGGAAGAGATCATTTATTAAATTGGATTAGGTTGCCATACATTTCCATTATTCCCACACAGGACTTTAGAACTATAAACTCTGTTGTGCTTTAGATATTAGGTGTCCCTTAAAAGCTCATGGGTGAGACAATGCAAGAAAATTCAGAAGACAAATGATTGGGTTATGAAAGTCTTAACCAAATCAGTGAATTAATCCCCTTATGGGGATTACCTGAGTGGTAACCCAAGACAGGTAGGGTGTGGATGGAGGAAGTGGGTCACTGGGGGCATTCCTTCAGGGTATATATTTTGTATCTGGCGAGTGGAATCTCCCTTCTGCTCTCTGATCCACTTCCCTCCACTACACTCTTCCACCATGATGTATTGCCTCATCTAGAACCCCCAGGAATGGAGCCAGCTGTCTATGGACTGAGACCTCTAAAACCGTGAGTCCCCAAATAAAATTCTCCTCTAACATCGTTCTTGTCAGGTCTTGTAGTCACAGCAGTGAAAAAGATGACTAAAACAGAAATTGGTACCGAGAAGGTTATTGCTGGGACTAACCTAATTGCGTGGTTTAATAGCTTTTGGAGCTTTCTGGAATTGTAGGGGAAATTTTGGAAAGTTACTGATGAAAACTGGAAAATCTTTAGATTTGTTTTAAGTCAAGTTTACTGGTTGATTCCGGTAACAGCTTATATGCTCAGAATGCCAATTGGATTGTGCACTATAAAGATGGGCTCATGAAGATTCAGAGGAGGAGGATGGCTCTGTTGGAAACTGGACTAAAGGGCATTCATATTACCTTCTGGCTAAGAAGTTGTCTACGTTTTGCCTATGGCCTGAGACTTTCTGAAGGGCTGATTTTAAAAGTGATTGACTTCTTAATTTAGTAGAAAAAATTACTAGGCAGCATAGCATTCAGGCAGTGGCGTGGGTATTTTTGGTGACTTTTAGCCACTTATTGTGATAATCAGGATAAAAAGGAGAGGAGAAATATTTGAAAAACTCTGACTTTAAAGGTGGGGGTAAAACTGGTGCTAAGGTAGTTGCAGTTTTTAAAGACATTAGTGCCACCAGAGAAATGCTAAAGAGGATTCTCAGAGAAAATAAGAAAGATGGCTTGGGGGCATCTCAGAAATTGGCAGGACCACACCCATCTCAGGCTCAAGAAAGTAAAAATTCCTTTGAGAAGAGATGATTGGGGCACTCTACTTGCACAGGGAAGCCTAGGATGTTTTTCACCATGCTCAACCCCCCAGTCACTCAGAGGCCTGCTACAGCCAGGGTACCTGGAGGGCTTCACTGCTGCTAGAGATGGTGGCAGATCTTGGTGTCAACCATGTGATTCCATGTAGTGATGGTTCTTAGGAATACAGGATGCTGGAATTAGGGGATCATGAAAGCTTCTGCTGAAATTTCAAAAGAATGTGTGGGAGGCCAGACAAAGTGCTACATAGCTGGATTCCCTGTGAGCAGCTCCTGCAAGGGTGATGCAAAGAGACGTGAGGAGGAAGCCAAAGCTTCAGTAGAGACCCCCAAAATTAGGAAATTCCAGTAGTACCATGAAATGACTGCCTAGGAAGGCTGCAGGAATTGATCAGACAAGCCAAGAGAGAGGCCACGTGGACTGCCACCAGCAAAGCTATAGGGGTAGAGCTGCACAAGCCCTTTGTAGAAAACAGCATGATGCCCTCTGTCCCAGATATGGATGTGTAGCTACTGGACTTGGACTTGTTTGCCTACCTGGATATCAGTCTTTCTTTGTTACTACCCCTTCTTTATATTATCTCTATTTTTTTTCTGAATGCAAATGTTTACCTTGTACCTGTATATAGTAAATACTTATAAATTGCTTATGTTTTCATAGGAACTCATGATGCAAGTTTGCCTTGAGTCTCAGAGGAGACTTTTGACCTGAACTTTTGGACCATGGAGACTCTTGCAAATGAACTAAATGTATTTTGCATTGTGAGATAAGCTTTGGGGGGGCTAGGAGTAGAATGTTATGGTTTAGATATTAGGTGTCTTCTAAAATCTCATGAAAAATGAGTGAATATTCAGAAAAATATTCTGAATTAAAAAAAGTGAAAAATGCAAGAATATTCAGAACTCTTCCATGAGTGAAAAATGCAAGAATATTCAGAAGTGAAATAATTGGGTTATGAAAGCCTTAAGTCAATAAGTGAATTAATCCCCTCATGGGTATTAACTGGGTGGTAGCTGAAGACAGATAGGATGTGGCTGGAGAAGATAGACATTGGGGCATGCTTTGGGGTTCATATTTTGTATCTGGCAAATAGATTCTCCCTTTCTGCTTCCTGATCATCAGGTAAGCCACTTCCCCTTACCACACTCTTCTGCCAAAATGTTCTACCTTATCTTGAGCCCTGAGGAATGGTACTGGCTGTCTATGGACTGAACTTCTGAAACTGTGAGCCACCAAATAAATTTTTCCTCCCCCTCTAAAATTGTTCTTGTGAGGTATTTTAGTCACAGCAGCAAAACAGCTGACTAAAACAAGGTTCTCATAAAAAAATATAACATGGGCAATTTAGCCCATCCCATTTAAAAGGATATTTGAGACATATTTTAGTGTTTCAAATTGCTATGTCATACTGCTTTTAGTATTGTCTACAATATATTTAGAATTAAAAAAATCATCTTTGTTTATTAAACATATGAAAAAATGGACTTTCCAAATCAGAAAGAAAGAAAGTAAATTCAATATAGAGAACTTTCTCCACATACACAAATAATTCAGATGGTTCTCTGTGGCCCTCTCTTCTTTTATGTCCAACCATCCCTCATGCAATCCCAGTGAAGATTTTAAAATCAAATATTTTTTTCATTCTTCACTGATTTTCAGACTTTTGAACATCTTTGACCATTTTCTAATTTTCAATTGTCAAACATTGACAATGTATTAAAAGCTTTCATTAAGGTAACTCTTAGATCCTATAGTGTTCCCTCCCCTGCTTTGCAATTCAGTCAGGTGTGCAAACTTAAAAGACCTTGAATTTTTGGAATCATCTTCAGCCTTGGTAACATCATCTGCACTTTGGCCAGACTTAGTCTTTTAAAAGCAGCAAACTCCTTACTTCTGGGTGAGAGCAATATAAACTCTATTTTAGATCAATTGGCATCAACTTTTACCCTTCTCTCTTTTATTATTAACAAAGACAGCATAATATTGTCAAAATCAGATAATTCTTGTCTCTCCTCTGCTCAACACTATCCATTTGCTCTTCCATTTATTAAAGTAGATGCCAAAATACTAACAAGAGTTGGAATACCATGGGCATTTTGACTTCTGGAACTTATTATTGTCCCTGTCAGTCCCACCACTCCAAGCAACACAGTGACCTTTGATGTCCCTTGAACATTCCTTCATGCCTAGCTTTTCCCTGGTTGTTGATGAGGCTAGGAAATCTCATCCAGATATGCATGATTAATACCCTCAGTGTCCTTAAATAGTTGCTCCAATCAGGGAAAAGAAACTTTTATATTCAAAATATTCCCCTCACATCTGCTCTTACTTTTCTTTTTGTAACTTTCTGGTTGAGTTTTTATTTTCTGTATTAATTACTATTTTTTCAAATGTGTAATATTGAGCTCCTATTTGGTATGCATATGATTTATTGTCTATTTCCTTCCCTTCTATTTTCCTTTCCTCTGTTCACTGCTCAGTGGACTCTATAACATAAACTCTGTGATAGCAGGTTCTTTTTTGTTTGTTTGTTTGCTTGTGAATCCTAAGGAACTTGAAAAGATTATGGAGCACAGTTGTCATTTAATAAGTATTTATTGAATTTATAAATGAAAATGTTTCCAGAGTGTCATTAGGTTAATGATTATTTTGATGTTGATCTCCTCTGTCAGATAATTAAAAGATTATTAATTTAATACATTATTTTTTTTTCAATTTTATTTCTGATTATTACAATTGCACAGCAGTTTGGGGACAATTTTGGATTATTTCTTGCATTACAGATCATTTTTAAATATTTTTATGTAATTATTTTTATGTGATGCTGAGGATTGAACCCAGTGCCTTCCACATTCTAGGCAAGCACTCTACCATTGAGTTATAAACACAGTACTAGGAATCATTTTTATTGTTAAAGAATTGTCCTGACCCTTATTATAATTTCCATTTTCTTACAAGTTATTAACTCTTCCTTTTATAATTATCTTCCCATTCTGAATAAACATTTCAGCCCTATGATTTTATACTTTTCAACATGATGACCAATTTATTTAAAATATGATTTTACATGATAAACCAGGCTGCAAATAGGAGAGAGTCTGTATACTTTATCTCTAGTTTTATCCTGTGTTCTAAGTTGAGGAATCATGTGTTGGTTTTTTTTCCCTTCTTTTTCTTCTTCTTCTTTTTTTTTTTTTTGTGTGTGTGTGTCTACTTTGTATGGTAGAAGAAAAACATAGTTACAGTGTTACTACTTTCTTGGAATTCTGAAATCTATCCCCAATATCTCCTTTACTTCTAATGTTAATCATTCTACTATATACCTGGGGATTTTGGTTATTAGAAGGAAAACTTTACTATCTTTATTTTGACATGGTATTTGCTGCTATATTTAGTGTGGAGCATATCAACCCCTTGCTGTTCCTGCTTTCCAATTTCTGATTTGATTCCAGAAGAAAAGTTGGAGGAATTGAATCTACTTGATTTCTTCCTCCTTATCTTTCTAACAAATCAACAATAAAATATCAGGTCTAATATTATATAGAATGAAAGAAATTTGCATGAAAAACTTAATTTCCTAGAAGAGAAGAGACAGAAAAGAAAAACATCACTCTTATGTGCAGTTATATTTGATGGATTGAACAGCGCGGCTTCCCAGGTGTAGCTATAAACCTGTCGTCATTACCATCAGCAGGGTCATTACCAGTGTTTTTGAATGGCTTGCTGTGTTCTAGGCTCTGTGCTTAGTTTCCTATATAATGATCACTCTTCACATCCACAGAATGAAGAAGTGTGTACTTCAGCCCCATTTCGGGGATGACAAACCTGAGATATAAGGAGACAAGTGATATTTTCAGACCTTACATTTGATGATGCCACAATTCTAACTGAAGTAACTGGTTTTGAAGCCCATTTCCTTAATCATAATACTATGTTGATTTTATACTAGTCATTAAACTATGAGAATGGTATTGAAGTCACCTCAAGACAAGAAAATTAATTCTGTTGAAATCATCATGAAATACTAAAGTACAGGATGTTCAATGACACCAAAAATATTTTGTGGTTAGAATGTAATTCATATTAACAATGGCTTTCATAAAATTTAATTTTCTTATTTGAGCCATCTTAACAAAGTACACCAAAAAGTACTTAGTGGACATATTAAAATTTGAAATGACAAATTATAGTCAAACTTTGGCTCAGACCTTTGGGAAACAAAGATATGAGTTGTATAATGGCAGTAAAATTAATGATGTAAAACTGGGGTCTGATATATTGTCAGACTCTCTGGCCTTTTCTGGCCGGCTCTTCTAAGCTCAGTCTAGCCATGCATTCAAAGAAAATTGTGACTAATACTCAGAAAAGCTCTGTGGGTTTGGATCTATTTGATCAGAAGCAAGCTGTGGTTTGGCTACCCTGAAAGAAGAGAATAGTCAGCTATGTCTTCCACTACTTTGTCATATGGACACTTGCCAACAATGAAGTTAGTCCTTTTGAATTGGAGATAATCCTTTGTAGATGGAGCACCTTTCAGGGTTTCTTTGGTTATAAATGAGGGAAAAAGTCTCAGTGGTCTGACTTTCTTACAAATTTCAAAAACCAGATTTAAAAATTCAAATTTAAAGGAACAGTAAGCACTTTGACAACTTACTAATGGAAGGTGATAATGCCTAATAGGAGACTCTAAAATGTTACAGAATATGAAAATTTTTGAGCACTGACATGACACAATAAGTAGAAAATTTCACAATGGACCTCATGTGACATGCATGTCTCAGTCAAAATGCAAGGCACACTAAAAACATAAAAAATGACTTTCAGGCCTTTAGGCTATATATGCCAGGTATATATAAAGCCTAAAAGAATTCCATGTTTAAGGGGCTGGAGTTGTGGCTCAGTGGCAGAGTGCTTGCCTCACACATGTGAGGCACTGGGTTCATTCCCCAGCACCACATAAAAAAAAAAATAAACAAACAAAGATATTATGTCCATGTATAACTAAAAACAATTTTAAAAGATAAAGAATTTCAAGTTTAAATTTAAGTCCTATCTCCAAGTTATCTCATTATGTGTATTGACATATTTCAAAATTTGAGAAAGTGTGCAAGCTAAAACACTTCTGATCCCAAGAAGTATGAATAGAGGATACTCAACCTGCGTATGCATAATGGTCCTAGATTTGAGGGAGCTTGGTATGCTCCAGTTCCCATGAAGCATTGATTATGGCATGGGTTTACAAAGCTTGCTTTCTATGTTTATGTTGCATTTGAAATTGTTTTCTCTAGCTATGTTGAAATAATTATAATATTGCTAAAAAATTAAAGATACCAAGGACCAAGAAAGCCTAAACATGTTTTGAATATTTTAAAGAAGGACACCAAATTCTAGGTAGCCAACATCCATAACCTGCTTTGAGGAAACCTCAAGATTGTCAAATGCACAGAATGGAATGTTGCTTCAAAGAACTCAAGAGTTGTGAAGCCCACTAAGGAACCAAGGAAGCAAACTCTATCAAATAGATTATTCAGAAAATAAAGAGAAGTCTAAAAAATACAAAATTTCAGGTTTTATTTATTTTTGCAAAAGCATTTGTATATCAGTTAAGATCATGGAAAATATCAGACGGTAAACTGCAAAAGAATATTACTTTAAGTGGGACACTGATTTAGTGATCAAAGTACTAACAGTGCTTTGTGTTTATCACATCAAGATCATCTATTTGGATTGTTTAGCATTCATCCAATTGCTTCCCAAATTTTCTTTAATATAGCAATTTTAGTCATATAAGTTGATTAAAATATATAGGCTGAATAAAATACGTAAGTCATATAATCTGAAAATTGTGACTTACAATAGCATCTGGCAGTTATTAGAACTGAAAATTGACTTCATAGAGGGTAATCATTCAAAGCATATCGATTTCCTGAATCATCTAATGAGGTTGATGTGACTTTTAAATGTTCTTTGCTTTAATTAAGAAACAACTAAGCAATCTTGGTGTCTCTATGATATGATCATCCCTTGGCTAAATTGTGTGAAGCATATAAAAGGATATCAGAGTATAAATATTCATTTTCAGGGGCTGGGAATGTGTCTCAGCGGTAGAGCTCTCGCCTAGCATGTGCAAGACCCTGGGTTCGATCCTCAACACCACAAAAAAATAAATAAAATATTGTGTCCAACTACAACTAAATAAATAAATAAATATTTTTAAAAAAATGAATCCTAATTTTCAAAGACTTGATTGTAGAACTATAAAAAGAAACAAACTATACATGAAAAGCATCAGATAATAAAATTATGAATGTGTAAAGCTAGGCTATATGCTATAAACAATTTGATAATATGATATTACAACAATACATGTAAATCATACATAAAAGTAAAAGAAGTTTGAGATAGAGGCACCAGAGTCAACTGAGACCATCAGAGATGAAACCTGAACAAGAGATTAGAAGATGGAGCTGGCTCTAAATAAGAGCATGTGGGTAGGTGGGAGAGACAGGCATGCAAGAATAACATTAGGAACACTGGTATAAGGAGCAACTGAATATGTTGAAGAGAAAATTTTAATAAGAATTCTACCTGGAGTAGTAGAAGTTTAAGTAAGAGCAGGTCAAAGGGGACAATTTATCTATGGGATAGAATTTAGGAGAGTTTTTGTTTTTC
Source organism: Marmota marmota marmota (assembly GCF_001458135.2). NCBI lineage: Eukaryota > Metazoa > Chordata > Mammalia > Rodentia > Sciuridae > Marmota > Marmota marmota. The sequence goes on along the minus strand of NW_025999968.1, from coordinate 25,163,324 downwards.
CCCATTTCAAACTGAATTTCTGAGCAGAGAAAGGAATTTAAATCAGCAAATAACATAAACCATACAGTACATTTGTAGTTAGTGAGAATTAGGTGTTGAGATTTGTGGAGTAATGGTGAGATTTGTGTAAAGGGACCTAGGAATAAAAATTTTTGAAGAACATTCAATAATCTTGTGTATATTAAGTTAATGTTAAATTAATATTAATACTGAATGCATATGTAAAATGGATTTGATGTCAAAGGCAATGAGTTCAGGAAGAGAGACATTCAGTCTTTTTTCAGATGAAATTTGCACAGGTTTGGTCACTCCTTCTTAATGAGAGTATAGAGGAATATTCAGAGAAGTATTCCAGAAGTTGTACTGTAAATCAAGAGAGTGGTATCAGAGTAGCCAGAATTTTGAAAACTTTTAAGATAAAAAAAAAAAATAAAGTACTAAATGTTGCATAGAATATCAAGTAAAGTGAGTACCAAAAATATGTCTTTGGATTTGGCAATTGGAAGTTTGTTCTGAAATTAGACAAAGGGTTCCATTGAACTTGTAGCAGTTGGAAAATGAACAGATATAAGAGGATACTATTTTCAGAATTACTTTTGAGACAGGAAAAAGTAAATTTACATCAGCATTTTGATAGGGAAAAGGGAAATAAGTGCAGATATTATTTTCTTTGCTTTTGTTTGAAAAAGTTTTTCCTCAAGTTTACCTTTGAACCATTAGAACAGAGACTAATACATACGACAGGTATCGATATTGACATTTCCTAAAATGGAGCAGATCAAGAGTACAGGTGGAAGGAATGTGGGAGAACAAAAGAGTGTCCTTAGCTTCCCAGAGTCATGCAATTTTCTGTGATTACTGCCTTGAAGTTTAAAATTCCTGCCATGTGTGTGCACGTGCATGCACACATATACACACACACCACTTCTCTCTGCACTTTTATTAACCAATTCCAAATATAAGGCCCCAGAGCACTAATTATAGCCTTGCCAATGTTGTTGTTGTTATAGTCAGTTTATTGATAACCTTCAAATAAGAATATTTTGTATTTCTCTGCCAAGATTTTTTTCCCCATATCAAAAGTCATTTAAGTCAAATTTCTAAATTTTCAGGAAAAATCTGAATACAAGTCTAAAGAAGACATCATGATATCTTGGGACCCATTCCTCCTTTCTTCTTTTCACACATTAAAATGTTTCACACAAAAAAAATGTCTTCTGTTTCATAATGTCGCCTTTGTCCCCTGAGGTTTTTATCACTACAAGTCACCAATCTTGTGAATTAAAACTGAAGAAAAATGGATGCATCACTTCAGAATCAGGATTTTTTTAAATACTAAGTCAAATCACTACTGGAAAACTCACAGGGAGATCTTCACAGGCTTTTAAACTCACTGTTCGAAATAGAAAGAGGAAAAATTTCTAAAGAGTTCACTGTCTTCTCTCAGCAGAGTTTTTAATGAGCTGGTACCTGTACAGTCCTTTGAGCAGTTCAAACCAGGGTTCTTTATGTATATGAAATAGACATATAAAAGGAAAAGCAAGTAAATCAAAACAGTAATGCACCATGTGAGCACTAATTTTAAGGGGTTGGACAAAGATAGAATATAACAGTTTTAAAGTAAAAGCAGAAACTGAAAACATTACCACAGTTTATATTTGAAAATACACAGAATAATATCAAAGTGCTTTGGAAAAATCATGGAATGTTTCCTAAAAAAAGTTAGTAATTATATGGTGCTTCTAAAGTGTGCCTTTTTAAAATTGATTAACGGGTTAAGTAAAATACACTTTGTAGAGGTGACATTTAATGAATTATTTTACCTCCTGTCTGTCTTGACACAGACTACTCTTTCATAGCCTGAGTCTTACACTCTCCAGAAACCTTAGTTAGTCAGCCCTGCAAAAGGCAGGACTGTTAAATAAGCCTAATAGAATCTGACATTACTAACATCTAGTTAATAGGTATTAACTAGAAGTAAACTCCTGGAGGTCAATAAGCAAAATGAATCTCCCAATAATTCATTACCTTTGACTTGTTGGCTATTTGTCTTCAAAACCTAGATGATATCAATGGAATGAAGGTATATTATGACAAATATATGAAGTAGCAACAATAGTCAAAAGCAAAAGAGGAGAGATCTTAATTCAACCTGTAACTTCTTTTTTTTTTTTTGGCATAGTGATTTGTTGCAAAATCTCAGGAGCTAAAATGCCTTGTTCCTTCTCCTGACTTCACCCTCTGGCATTTATTTTCTTATCTATACAATAGGGTTCATAGTGGTACTATGACACAAATTTGTAGTGAATATTAAACCAAATGACAGGGAGATACCTGGTAAGTAGGAAGGATTCTATAAAGAGTTGCTGTTGTTATTTAACTATTCTTTTAAGGAGAGAAAAACAGACATACATTATGACCCTCTCCATTTAAAAAATAAATAAATAAAACTTATTTTGGATGATGCATTAGAAACAGAAGAAATATAAAATTAAAACTTTTAATTTCAACACATTTTCCTTTGTTCTCCTAATGGCTAATTTTGACAAAAGAGTGCTGACGTTTTGGAAAAATAGACTTTCTACTGAATATTACCATTTCTTTGTTCTTTCTTTTGACATTTACTGTGTTAACCAGCAATCTAAGAGAAATCATGCAAGGATCAGTGCCTATAATAGGACAAAAGGTAATGTTATGATTCAAGTAATAGGAGAGGATTTAAACATTCTACATTTTGTTTCCATGTATATCATTTGCTTCAACTGGAAAGAAACAAATTATAATCATAATTGAGTCAAGACATTTTTCAGAACTTCTAGATGTGTTCAAGTTTAACGTTCTTTTCCAAAAGACCCAAGAGAATTAGGAGATTCATGGTCCAAGCCATCAACTGTCTCTTAAAATTAATGTTTGTTATTCTGCTTTAGTAACTATGGATTGTCTTTCTTCAGCAAATGCCAACTCTGGACTTGTTTATTAAGTGTCTATATCATTAATACTTCCAAGGGACTCTTTGACCTCAACGTATGCTTCCTTGGCACAAGCACTTATATTTTCAACACTTCATAGCTGGCAAATATGACTTGGAATATTTTTCATTTAATGTTGGAAAAATATTCTGATGTGAAGCGGCCAAGCATACTGAAGAGTAGTAATGATGCATTTAGGCACGATTTTGTTGAAAAAGAAAGTAAAAGAATAATACACAACATGAAAACAAAATCCTTAAAGGAAAGTAATTATCAATTAAAATCATAGACTTGGAGGTGTATAGCCTAGAAGGGTTCTCACATTTATGGCCTCAATTTCCTGTGGTCAGCATATTATTCTATGTTTTCTGCTTCTACTTCTTTCAGGCATTTCAGTCATCTATTGAAAAACACTAACAATAATAAGATAATATATTAACACTAGTCCTGAAGAACTTAAAGCACTTAAGAATTATAATATGCTTATATTTTGTTTTTATTCATAAATTCCATGAATTCTTAAAAATATTTTTAATGAAGTTGGGAAGGATGCTATTTAGAGATAAATTGAAAATATCAGGGTGCATTCATTGATATGCAATTTTGTTTTTTGTTTTGGACTTTTGGTAGATTTTTTAGAATTGTTTATGTGGGCAATCATGGTTTGTGAATTAAAACAATATTAAATATTTCTTTCTAATCTTATCCTTCTCCGTTAAAATTTATCAATTTTTGCCTCCTGTTTTTTAATTATTTTTAAGTTCAAAATCATTTATAAGTGTTATTTCTTTCTACAATATTTATGGTCTCTTTATTATGCCCTTCACTATTTGTAATAATATTAATTTCTTTGTCTCCTGTTAATATTACTACTCCAATTCTATTATGCTACTATTTACGTAGAATATATTTGTCTTCTTATTTTGAATTTATTTTCGTTAAAGAATATGTTTTTGAATTTAAACCCCATCTTTCATAGATAAAATAAATTGGATCTTGCTTTTCTAACCCAATGTCATAATTCACTATGTGTGGAATGTTTACTTCATTCACATTTAATATAAATGTTTATATATTTGGCTTTAGATTTGCCATTTGCTGTAGGTGTTCTACTTCTTTAAATACTTTTTGTCCTTCTGTTTCTATTTTAAACTTTCTTGGGTGTTGTCACACCAAGAGTTTAACACAGAAATTACCATTTTGATTCCTTTATTGACTTGTAAACCAAAACTCTGTTAACTTTTCAGTGTATTCTGCAGTGATTTGATATACATCTTTAAATTATTGCAGTATTACAATAAGCACTAAATTATTTAGTTCAAATCAGTATTGAATTATTTCTGGTTAAAAGTAGGAAAATTTCACAAATATAACTGAGTACCATGCTGTTATGGCAATATATGTCATATATGTCATAAAACCAAATTTGCAGTCCTGTGTTTATTTTAACCAGTCATGACTCTTAAGTAATTTGAGAAAGAAAATATATACTATGGAATATTATGGAAAGAAAAATATAAACAAAAATTCTCAGGCTTCCACAAAGTTATACCTACCCTTACAGTTTCTAGCTGTCATCATTAAAATAAAAGGAAATATTCTCTTTATTAGAGGAGGTATATATTTCTTATAAATTATTCTGATAAGTTCTAAATGTGACATTATGGTGGTGTCAGTTTAGAATTGAGGTAATTGTAGTTTCATTTTGATTTTATATTCACAACACACACATAAACCTATATATACACACACACACAGGTACACACTCTTGTTCTTCATTTTAGTAAGCCTTGAAATGCCTTTCTCCATTTGATTCTGTTTGAGGACTATACTACAACAGAATTTTCATATGAGTTAACTTAATTTAACTTTAATTTTAACTTTAACTTAATTATACCGTAAAATTTCAAATTTAGTGAATTGTTGTTGTCCCCTTTACCATGAATTATCAGCACAAGGGCAAAATAATTTTTGAGCCTATATAAAAACTACTTTTCTAATTTTTAAAGTAGTTTATAAGATTTTTATTTTGTTTTATTTTATGATAACACTAAAGTTATGTGACTTGTGGGCACAGTGGCAAATGTTGTAATCCCTGCAATTTGGGATCTGAGACAGGATTGCAAGTTTTAGGCCACGTTCAGCTACATAGAGTCACTTTCAGCAACTTAGGAATTATGTGTCAAAATTTAAAAAAAAAATGACTGCAGTATAGCTCATTGGTAAAGTGCGTCTGGGTTCAATCCCCAGTTTCAAGACAATAACAAAATAAAATAATACATGTGACTAATTTTATATATAAATCATGAGAATTTTGAGGTTGATAACTTACTTTTTTTTCCAAAAACCATAGGGGTTCTTTAATGTAGAGGGGATCAATTCTGATGGACTGCAAAGCAATTTATAATGTGCTAATCAGAGATCCAGAGCACATTGTTTGCAAAGTAAAGCTTGTGGAAATAAATATGAAAGGATACAAATGAAGACACACTTCGATGGCTACCTCATTTCCAGAGCCTGGTGTTAGTCCTGCTGTTCTCAGCATGCTGCTCAATGATGACCTCATCAGTAACATAAGATGCATTCAGCTATCTGGCACCTAGATGGCAGCTTACAAAATATAAACATACTGCTTTTAAATGGACCATAAAGCCTGACTAAAATCTTATAAATTAGTAATAGAAATACCTGTTACATCATTCCATCATTTGGGTACACCCTGCAAATTACTCCCTGATGGAAGTTATTGAGGAAAAAAAAAGTGTGTGTGTGTGTGTGTAACATGTGAATGAGCATATTTAAATGCCTATTATTTTATTTTATGTTTGTTAAGATGTGATGTGTGTGTACATCAACAAACAGAGTGAATAGGACGGTAATTGGGGAACATGCATATGACGCAGCCGTTTTATATAATGAGACGTGGGAGTGAGTCTACAGTTCAGAACCTAGTGCACAAGAACATTTCAGTGCACTTTCTGCAGTTAATAAAAGCTGTTTTGTCTTATGGATGATGGTGAATCACAGAAATGTGTTACCATTGATCTGTTTTAGCAATGACATTTAATCTTGTTTCAAGAGAATCTTCCCTAAGCTTGAGTGAACATCATCTTTTTTTTTTTTTTTTTTTTTTTTATTTAAGATGGCTGAAAACTGTGAAAAGAATTAAAAAAAAGCAGAGTTGTCCTCTTTATCATGTAAGGGCAGCTTTTCTGGCTGGGTCCCATTTTTTTCCAACCTGCTACTGGATTTGCCTTATAGGTATTTTCATGGAGAAATGCAGATGACATTTAGATGGTAGGTATCAACAAGTCTTATTATGAAAGATGGAGCTTAGATAGGGAGGAAAGATTTGTTTTCATTTCCAGATCCCATTTTCAAGTTGCCATTATTCCCTGCAAATAACAATGCAGATGCCAGTCCCATGAATCATCTCTAAATTATTACAAGAAAAGTGTATCTTGTTAGGTGTTTGTCAGTCAAGGCATAGCCTGAGTGCAGTGTCTGTCAACACAGATCTAGGGACAGGAATAATCTATGAGTCATATTTTTGTGACCACTTGAAGTCTCTTTTTTGATACATACTATAAACATAGGAGGAATCATAGGGTAAGAGAAGTCTTCCTACTTCTTGCCTGGTAGATATCATAAGGAAAAAGTGATTGTTAGTACTAACTATTTCGAATACTGTAGCTGGCGCAAAAGTAAGCCCAGGGAAGGAAAATCACCCTGAATTATGAAAGTTGTATGCCATTTTCATGGCACCAGGTGGGAATGTTAACACTTAATCAGTCTCTCTGGCATTATTTCCAATCCATATTGCCAGCATTATCACCATGAAAGATGCTTTGATCTTCTACTGTGGTGTCAAGAACACCAGGCCATGGCATCAATGACATTCCAATCAGTAGGACATCATTTCACATTATTTTTTATCAGACCTATTTCACTAATGCATTTGGACAACATCTGGTACAATACAGGAGTCTCTCTCTCTTTCTCACTCTGTCCCCCACACATATCTATAATTATATCTTTTTTCCTTATGTATCAATCTAGAAATCAATTGCAAAGTACCTGCAGATTTTGAAGAAAGAAGAAAATGTTCTCCTTAAAATATGCATCACCTTTCTCTTTTGGTAATGCTTGAAATTCTTTTATAGAATTTGATATTCTTGGATTTTTAACACACTTCATGTTTTTAAAAATACCACTGAAAATGCTAATATTGAACAGAGGTATTCGTTGTAAATGGAGCAATAATAAAACTCTCAATATCTCCTTAAGATATATAAAGGCACTTTATAGATAGTTATATCAATGTTCACAAGCACACTTTGAAGAAGACATTTTTTTCACTAATTACACACATGTGGAAATTGAGTTCAGAGAAGTTGAATAACTACTTCAAGTTCATTTACTGGCAAAGCCCCACTCTCCCTGCCCTTTCTACTTCTGCTTAGGGCTGCCCTCATTTTAAAACTCTATTTAACTAAATACCAAATTAATCTACAATTAGAAATTTGAGACCATAATTAGAGGAAAAATGCTGCAATGTGATAGTAAATGATAGTCACAGAAAATTAGATCAAAATAGTTCAAAACCTCTCTCCACAGTTAGATTTTCTCTCTTGAGTTTGTCTTTCTTTTTACTGTTTAGTGGTAAAAAAAATAGGAGGTATAGCATAAGTGTAAAGAAAAGACTGATAAATATTGATGTGCAGAAAATCTGAGACAGATTTGGAGAATACGAAAATTTCAGCTCATGGTGTGTTTAAACATGTCCTTGCGTTGCCAATGGGAAGAATACAATATTGACAAACATAGTGAGAGGTATGTGTAAAGAGGAATACAGAAGCAAAATGTCATAAAAGGCAATTTACAACCTACCTTCTGATTTCATAAAGGCCAGTCATGATCTCCATGTATACAGCAATAAATATATCTTGATATACATTAGAATGAAGAGTGAATATATATATATATAGATATATATATAGATATAGATATAGATATAGATTTTTTTGGTAGAAGACAACCATTTTTTACATTATATCATCAAAATATGTTAAGGCTTCTTCATTTCTAACCCTAAATGTATACATTTTTAAAAAATTTAATCTATAATATTAATGTGTTCTATCAATTCAATGTTTAAAAAGTTAGATTAGTCTTTTTTTCTTAAGATTATTTTTATGATCAAAAAATGTTAGTGAACATTTTGTATTACACGAAAAATAATTCTAATGGATGAGGTAATGCATTCTTTTCATTACTTTTACATAAGCAATAATCTTTGAGGTTTCTAAGTGGCTTAGAAGGTGATTTTATAGGTTGAAATATTGTCTTTTCTAGTTTTATGGCCAGAGCAAAACAGTACTTGTCAGGAATGCATATAATATTGCACCTGAGGTTAATTAGGTTAGGGATGAATTAATTTGTAACAATTTCCGTTATTTGACAGGCATCAATAATATAGTATATGACTTGCATTCCAGACATCAGCCAACTACCATGACCCAGTCAGATTCAATTTGGGAAAATCTTGGATCAAATGAATATTTTATTATTGATTTTTGTAACATCATATATTACAATCAGACCTAGTCATAAAAGACCTTAATAACTTGAAGACATATTTTATAAAACCACACTGTTGATGAATGGAAATCATGCTTTCTGTAGTGAAAAAAAAAATACCATCTTCTTCCTAGGATGAGATGTTAAGGTATCATTTTGTACATTATTAGCAGCTATTAAGAATGTTATTTTTCTAAATATGCTCCAAATCATTTGATAGATAATTTTGTGGGAGGGGTATTTCTGATAATGATTTGTATAGCTTGGTTGTCTTTCAAATTATTTTTATGTCAGGTCATTTTCAGTTGAATGATTTGATTTTTCCTAATAAACTCCCAATGTATCCAGGCTCCTTATTCATTTGCACAAAATGACCAGATTACCTATCACAGTTTTCACATAAAATGATCAGATGTTATGTCAGCGTAATACAGAAAGGTTATGCTGATGGTACCTATGGTTAAGTGCATCACTTTCCCAAAAAAGGGGCATACATTCATCAAAAATCTAATTGTAGAACTTCAGTTATGGAAGTTCCAGGCAGTAACAGTGTATAATATTATGAAAATGAAACCTCTGAAGAATGGCAGAGTTATAAATCACGAGGATTTTATTAATTAGGAGTTTTCTTATTCTATCTAAATTTGAAAAGGTTTAATAACATATAGAAATACTTATGCTGTTATTTTTGGTACTGGGGATTGAACTCAGGGACACTCAACCACTGAGCCACATCGCCAGCCCTATTTTGTATTTTGTTTAGAGACAGGGTCTCACTGAGTTGTTGCTTAGTACCTTGCTGTTACTGAGCTTGGTTTTGAACCTACTATCCTCCTGTCTCAGCCTCCCTAACTACTGGGATTATAGACATATGCCACTGAGCCTGGCCCTATGCTTTATTAATCATATTCAAAAGTTTAGTGAAATCAGAATTACACAACCACCCCTCCCCCAAGAACAACACATGTTGATGTCATATAGGATAAAAGATGAGATGCTCAATTCACCTTTCCTTGATTCTCATACTTAACACATTTTATTAGGAGCATTCTACTCTCAGGAATACTTTTGTTGAAATTATTGATCTCTAATATCTACACACCCCATTCATCACTTCTTATAATTCATTCTCAGTATCATTTATTCCTGCTATAGTTTCCAAAATGTAGGCAGTTTTCTTAATTACTACTCATTGTTCTTTCTTGTCTATTCTTTTCTCCTATAGAATTTAAGAACTTTTTGGTGTGGAGATTGAGACTGAATGAGAGAGAAAATGGAGAATAGAGCTTGAGAAAGAAACTAATATTGTGGCACGTGTTCTGGATTGTATAAATCCACACACAGGCACCACATATATAAATGCACATATGCATTGTAATGAACTTGTCTTAATGAATATTGTTATTCATTTGTATTAGGCAGTGTTAGGATATCTAATATACAAAAATCTATATGACATAATTTCTCTTCTCAGTGAATTGAAACTGTAATGTTACAAAGAACCTCAAAATGAGATAAAGATAATGAATATATTAGGATTGAAGTATGCGCAAAGGTGGCCACATAGTGAGCTAGTCAGAGGTGAGAAAACTGAAGTTTATAGATTGACAGCAGCCCAGAAAATCTTATCCAGAGAAGTCCTAAGGATAAAGCTGTCCTATTAGGGCACAAACTTATCCTTTGTCACAAATGTGGGTCTCAGTTTTTCTAAACCGATGCCATAAAATGTTAAAAATATCTTCCTTCTCTTTTAAGTACAAATTATCATGAAAATTCCCTTAAAACTAAAGATTAGTGGCTTTCAGTAGCATCTCATAATGTAACATCTTGTTCTTAATATGCCTCCCATAAACACTTGTAGAAATGAATTTTAAATACTCAGGTTTATCTTAAGTAATGAAATATATATACACACGTACATATATGCACAGTCATATGCAAACATAAAAAATTTCAACACTATTATTATTAAAATGTGTGTATTTAAGCAGTGTCACAATAACTGTGTTTAAAATATTCAGAATTCTGAGCACAAGAAAGTTTCTGATATTGAAAACAATTGCTTAATTCTAGGAAGAACGACTCCTTCTTGTACTCTTAGTGTTCTATTGCTAGTGTAATTAGTGATATTTAGAAGAAAAGCATGCATGCATGCAAAAAGAATTCCAATAGAAAATAATTAAATAATGGGGAAACCAGATGAATGCGCCAACTCCCTGCCGTTATCTTCCCATGACGCCCAAGGCTTTCACTTCATCTGCTGCAGCAGCGTTTCAGTGGCCCCCAGCTGTGGTCAAAATAGTGTTCATCTCAAGCTATTCCCTAGTGTCCAAGAGGTGTTTAATTTTCAAGTTATAGTTGACACAAAGGGATAGAAATTCAGCAAATGAAAGAGGCACTTGAGATAAGAAACTAAAGGTGACTACAGGGATATTATCTTTGCTTTAGGGGAAACATCTTTTCCAATGTAATCATTGAATCATCTTGTATCATCTTCTAATCCTGGGAGACCAATGCTAAAACAGATCAGGAAGTCTGTTTATTCTAGGGTATGGGATTTTAAATAAAACAATCCTGTGAATATTTTTTTAAGTCATAGGGCTACACAGGAAGAGTTGTTGATTTTGTTTAAACTTCATTATATGCCTATTTCAGATCTAGATTTAAAAATTAGTAATTATGATTCCACCAATGAATGTAACTATGTACCACCACCAAACATATTTGGAAGTCTTTTACTACCACTAAAAAATCATTACTGGAATATTCAAACCATGGTCCTGGATAAGTAAGAAATAATCTATCTCTACAGATAGTTGCTAAAGATTTTTTTTATATACAATATAAAATTTAAAAAGGATCCATTAAAGAGAATCAGTCTCAACTTAGTTATTGAAAAGTCAATCTTGCACCTATAATAGCATACAGAGGAGGTAATGATAGGTAATATAAACTTGATGGGGGTTGTGCCTGCTTCTTTTGTTTCTACGTCTATATGAAGAAATTCATATCTGGTTTGTTCCATGACATTGTTCCCAGAATTCATTATATCCACACATGTATGTAGAGTCAAATATTATCAAAAGCATATGTATCCTAGGTTAAAATGACCCAAGAGCAATTTGTTAGCTGCTCTTAAAATTCTACACTGCTAGCATAATAGAAGCAGCATGTGAGGTAGAGGGAAAAGATCTGCAGTCAAGTCTATTTCCACCAGCCCCTTTGGCCCTGGGATTGGGGAGAAGTTCCCTCAGTGTAAAACAGCACTCACCTCAGCAGTGCCAATCAGGACTAGAGCACAGGTGTTCTGCCTCCCAATTTGGGGTACCCTCCTCCTCCATGAAAGAGATTTGAATAAGGAAGCTGTGCCTACAGTTCAAATTAATTGGAATATTTTTGGCTCTAAAAATATTCATGTACCATTTCATTAAGTCAATTTTGGCATATGTGGGTATAACAATTTAAATGTATGCTGCTCCTTTAGAAGCACCTCACTATACTCTTTCTCACTTGCTGATTACTTATAGGTGCAAGGAATGCTTATTACTAAGTACGAGTGAGTAGAAAAATTGGAATGAAATGCAAAGGATGTAACAGAGCCTCAGAAACTAGCAGAAACAAAGAAGCAGGTTTTGAAAATACATGTACTGCATAGGAAATTGAATCCCTAAACATTAAATTAATAAATGTCTGAATACCAACAGATTGAATGTTATGCTGCTTTTGGAAAGTGGAAAGGATAAGAAGTTTAGCACAGACAGCATTAATAAGCACTAAGCTGCTTGATGGGAAGTCATTTGCAAAGCCTAGCTGGTGCTCCTAGATCTATGGCATTTCAAAGTGTAAACATGCTATCTTCTGTTAGTTTGACCTATGGTATCTTATAAGGAATGGAACTGAATTATTGAATTTCTGAACGTTGCATTGTTATAAAGACCAGACTAAAATTTTAGGAGAATTGTGTTAAGTCTCTCATATATCATTTGAATGAATTCATTGGAAAAGTTCATTGAGAAAAAGCAGTAGCAGCGCGCGCGCGCACACACACACACACATACACAAACACACACACACACACACCACACAATATGTACTTATCTTATTCAAGAGAGTTTCCTATTTGGCACCAAGGAATTATGGAAGAATCCAGTGAGTCTTTGGAAATAATACCATGATCACCTAGAAGAGCATGTCAATTATTGCCATATGTGAATATGGTTTTCATAATCTAGACACTTATTCCCTAGGATTGGGACTAATAGATCTAGCCTTTTACTTCTCATTTTGTCATAAAAACTATCAGACAGAGGAGAAATTGGTAAGTCCCAACCTGATAGAAATTTGGGCAAGTGGCTAAAAGTTGAAAGATTTGGTATCACCTTAGCCACAGTTCTGTACTTATTGAGAAATAAGACTCAGAAAAACTAAAGATTTCAAAGTCACATGTGTTTTCAAATTTAGTTAAAAAGGCTCCTTCCAGAAGTGAAGACAAGATGTGGAGGTCAGGCAGCCAAGTAGGGAATCATTTCACTCACCTCTAGAAAACTCATAGTTTGGTCTTTCCACACATAAATACACAGATTTCAGAAGACAGTAAAGGCATTAGTGAGCTATGTATAAACAGATGGACTGGCAGATTACTGAAGAGAAAAAAATTCTCTGATTTGTCTTCATTTTTAGAAATAATTTATATTGCATAATACATCTATGAAAATTTCATAGCTCACAAAATGGTAGTTGGAACTGTTGAGTGGGACGTGTCTCAAATCCATCAATAACAAGCTTGGAAAAGAGGTGCTGCTTTGTAATGTATTTTTTGTGAATTATATGAAAAAGTCTAATCTTAGCAGAGAAAGATAGTAACATAATATTCTAACAAAAGAAACTATTGAATGCATCTCTGAAGGATAAAACTAACAAAAGGGAAATGTGGCTCAGTATTACTTAGTATATTGGTAAATGGATTTATGTCACAGCTTTTAGAAATATATGTACACATTACCCAAGCATTTAATTATTTATATAAATATATATCACTATTTAATTTCTAATGTATATTTGAGAGTTAGGCTCACATTTAATTCCGGCAGAATTCTATCAGGGTGCTTCTAATATCTCCATTTTATGGACAAAGAAGTTGTGGCATGAAGATACCTTGTAACTGTTTCAGTTACATAGATAGCAAGTGGCAGAGTTTCTATTTAAATTTGACTACTTTGAACCAGTGCTCTTAAGAGTTAACGATATGCCAAATCAAATAATCAAAATAATCAAAATAATATCTCCCAATAATTTATCAGTTTTGAAGTTAATTGTTTAATAGTCATGATATATTTGTTGATCTATTTATAATTTATCTCTTTTTCTGTTTTGTCATAAGTTGTATATATTAAAAGCACAGAAAACAGCTTTTGATGGAGTTTATAGAATACATATTCTCTATATTTGAAGCCAAGTATCTACATCATGAAGATCAAAATCAATAGTCATGATCTAAGATGAATCACCCAACTCAGTAAAGACACTTCATTTTTCTAATAAGTGTTAATAATGTGAATGATTTTCAAGTAATATTTTATTAAATTCTTTTTACATAGAAATGTTATATATGGATTGATCATGTTTGCTTCTATGAAAAAATCAAAATTTTGGTTGACTAATGTAATCTGTTGTCCATAAGCTAAAAACTATGTGAGAAAGAAAACTAAGTGACATTTTTTTGCCTTCTGTAAAATTATTTATTTTAACTATATTTGTAGTTCTTTTTTTAATTTTAATTTATTATATATGATAAAAGAATGCATTGCATTTCATATCACACATAGAGAGCACAATTTTTCATATCTGGTTGTACACAAAGAAGAATCAAAAGGATTTGATTTTTTCTTTTCTTCCTTTATTTCCGTTTTTTTTCTTTGTATAAATACTCTAAATACCACAAATGTTACTGCAGAAAATATTTCTTTAGCATTTCCTATAGAGAATTCAACATATTTAAAATATAACTCCTGTGTTCTTATTAATATATCTATTTGTATTAACCAGGTTTTTGTTGTTGTGATGAAAAACCCCAAAAAATATTCTTAAAGGAGGAAAGATTTATCTTGGCTCACAATTTCCATGGTTTCAGCCCTTGGTTGCCTGGCTCCATTGTTCCTAGGCCAGTGCTGAGACAGAATATCACAAAAGTTGCCCATGAAGGAATAAATAGTCTCACCTCATGGTGGCTGGGTAGCAAAGAGAGAAAGGGACTAGGGATAAACTACATCTTTCAAGGGCACACACATTGTGAACTGCTTTCTCCTTCTAGGCCCTATCTCCTAAGGTTTTCACCAACTCTAAATAGCCCCACCAGCTGGGGACCAAACCTTCTAGATATCAACACTTGGGAGCACTGTAGATTTAAACCATAGTAACATTCCTTCTCACTTGAAATAGGAATAGTACACAACTGCTCAATGAAGTTTAGATGACCATCTTTTTTTTTTCCAGTAGCTTATCCAGATTTATTTTTCCAGTTTTATTGAGATATAATGGATAAATTGAGTTGTGTATATTTTGGAGGTACAACATGATAATTTGATAACCACTGATATCTATCTATAAAATAAAATGAACCAATAACCATGTAAATTAACACCTCCATCACTTCACATAGTTACTGCTTTAATAGGTTGGTCTTGATGCTTTGCTGTACTTTATGCTCTGTGGATACCTTATGCTCTGAGTCCTACACCAACCAATGTTATATATAAATTTTTTCTCAAGTGATAGAAATCTTTGAATGGAACTATGATTTGACCTTGTTATCCTACTCCTGTGTTTATAACCAAAGGATTTAAAATTTCATGTTACAGTGATGCAGCCACTTCAATGTTTATAGAAGTCAATTCACTATAACCAAGTTATGGATTAAAACTAGGTGCCCTACAACAGATGAATGGATAAAGAAAATGTCATATATACACACAATGGAATATTATTTGGTTGTAAAAAAGAATGAAATTATGACATTTGTGGGTGAATGAATGGAACTGAAGAATATCATGCTAAGTGAAATAAACCAGTCCCCAAAAACCAAAGGCTTTTTTTTCTCTGATATGTGGATGGTAATCCACAACAAGGGAGGGGAAGATTAGAAGTTCACTGGACTAGACAAAGGGTAATGAAGGGAAGGGAGGGGGGATGTTAGTAGGAAAGATAGTAGAATGAATTGGACAAAACTTTTCTATCCTCATATATAATTATATGACCAATGTAAATCCACATCATGTACAGCCACAATAATGGGATCCTAATTGAAACAAGTTATATTTATTATATGTATGTATAATATTTCAAAATATACTCTACTGGCATGTAAAAAATAACAAAAATATGTAAAAATTATTTCTCAAGTGAATACAATTCTTTTTATGTCCCTAATCACTTCTCTATCTATGCATATCATCTCTAATTTGGATTATTTCAGTAGTCTCCTTTATTGCATCTTTGACTCAGTTCAATGTATTTTCCCCTAGGAGCAAGACTAATCTCTTTGAAATACCAATTTGATTATGGTATATATCATGGGTGAAACCTTTCAATGACTTTGGCATGCTTAATATAAAAAAAAAAAAAAAAAAACAAGACCTTAATGTAACTACCAAGGTATTTCATGGCCTGCATGCTTCTTAAAGACCCACACATTCTCTCTGTTCCTGAGATGTTCTTTTCTCTTTCACTTTTGTATCTTCTCCAATATTTTCCTATCTAAAGAATTTCACTTATATACTCTGCCTTCCACTTGTTGCTTTTACCTTTATAGGTCACATAAATCCTTTAGTAATTTGTATGTATCACAGAAAATGACTCTCCTCATTTTTAAGGTTAGACAGACCATGTAGATACTATAAATATTATTATTCAATATGAAATTTATGTATTCCTTTCCTAATTTAATATAAGATTTTTATTTGTAAATAGTTTCTTTGGTTAGGATAACTCATATTTTCCTTTTTCCTGGGGATATTTGCATTGAAATAATTAATGATTTTTTAAAGAAACAGATGTTTAGAAGAAATTGTAGAATATCTTTCATTTCCAGATTTAAAATATGATATGATTATTGTCAGTTAAGTGGACACCACTGTATAATATGTACATGTTACACATATTACTTATTTGTATATTTAGCATGTAATGGAACACATAAATATTTACAAAAACAGGTTCATTTCTTTCCTATTAATACATTTTGAAACTTGGATACATTCATAGTAGAATACTCATTATTTCAAAGGAAACCATGTCTATTAAGATGCCTATGATGGAGTGAGACCAGTAACTGGACAAAGTATATATGATAATGGAGCATTGCTACAAAGAGATGGAAAAGACTTCCATTCTTCCCTCAAAATTTATTGGTTGCCTTATACAAGCCAATCATTAAACATGTGTGAATGATACAAAGACAAAAACTGACCATGAAGTACTCACTATCTCATCTACCACATCACAGCCACATAATTAGAGCTGAGTCTTAAAGGATAGAATGTGTTTAATGAACATGTGAAAATTTCATCAATTTTAGCTTATATGTAAGAATTATATTACTTTATATGGTATATAAATTTTTAACTGAGTAGAACACGCCATTTAGAAAGAAAAATTTGGGTAATTTAAATGTTTATCCAGTCAGTAAATCACATGGATTGTAAAATGTGAAGGTTTTTAGGATGGGAGACTATAATTTAGATGATTTTAGATATTACTGAACATGAACTTACCTAGTCATTAAAAAAAGAAACAACTATTTTTCTTTTTAGATATAGCTCCCTACTATATATCACCAAATAAATTGCAATTACTAAGACATCAAGATTTCTCCAGAAGAAAAATGGTCCAGATTCCACTGTCTTTTGTTGGTGTTGAAGGCACTTTTCAAGTGTTATTAGATGTATGATTCCAGTTTTAATTAACATTTTTTTTTTCAGTTTTAAGATCTGTTGCTTAAATGTACCAAAGGAATAATCAAAATGACTAATACAGATTTGGGGCAGTGTGGAAGATTTTCCTAGGAATCTTTCCTGAAGTACCTTAAATCTATCCCAAAGTCTTGAAAAAGGTGCTATATATTTTCATTTTTGTTGATATTCCTTACTCTTCAACAGATACTTTGAAGGACACTGAAATACTATGCTTTAGTGGAAAAAAATAACCTTTTAATTATATACTACATAAAGTTGAACATTTTAGTTTCAATGGCTAGTGGAGAGTGCTTCATATCTAACACATTAAGCAATAAAATGGGATTGCTTCAGTCCATTTAAACTTGGATGGAAAAAATTTATGGTATTTCCCCCCCCTCACACACACTTGAAGTACCTTGTTTCAGCAGATAACATAGGGAAAGTAGACAATTCTTTCTAAGCCAAGCAGACAGATATCCAAAGATATCTAACCCACAAATACCTTTCCATGAGGCATACATCATTTAAGCATTCCCTGCTTCTAATGGCTAAAATTTGTTTCCATCAGAGCCATTTACTTGGCTAAATGCCTGAAATATTATTATTGAGGAAAATTACTATGGAATTTACAGTTACTGGGATAAAACTAGGTAACTGATTTTCTCAAGTGACTTAGAAGATGTGTCTATATCTTTATCGTCACATCTCCTATAAATTTGTTCAATTATTTTTATGGTATTGGCTCAAGTTTTAATACCATATATTAGTTACCAGTTGAAATTTAATAAAGAAAAAGCTTGATGCATAAGTATCTATGTCTGGAAAGTCCTCAGACTTAAGTTTAATTACTTGTTACAACAGGTTAAAGAGCCAATATACTTTTTATCATTAAGATTCAATCATTTCCTCAGAAAAATAGATAATACCACTCTCAAGTGATTGTTTTTAAGGATGGAAATAAAACACGCGTGTAATGATAGGTATGAGTAGCTTTTCAGTAAAAGGCATTTATTATTCTACATGGAGATGAGAGCTATTCCCTCTAGGTAGCTAGAACTGTAGAGCAGGTGCAAGTTGCACAACACAGCTTTACTGTTATGAATTTGTGCTGCTGGGATCAGGTGTGAAAATCTCAGGAAATTTCCCTCCCCAGTCCTTCATCTCCCTCAAATTTATATTCAAGATCTAAACTCTGAAATTTGAATAATATAAAAAGAAGATAAATAATTATCTTAAAAGAATTTCTCCACTTGATCAATAGAACTCTAAAAAGCAATGATAAAGAATACATAATTATCCTCACTATTTTAGTCAGCCTCTTCACTGCTGTGACCAAGACCTGACAAGAACAATTTTAGAGGAGAAGAAGTTTATCTGGGGCTTACAGTTTCAGAGGTCCCAGTCCATAGATGGCTGACTCCATTCCTCAGGGCCTGAGATGAGGCAGGACTTTAATGGGGAAGTGTGTGGATGAAGGCATCTCAGCCATGATGATCAGAAAGTAGATGGAGACCTCTGCTCAACAAGGACAAAATATATACTCCAAATGCATGACTTCTTGGTACTTGTCTTCTTCATCCATGCCCTATGCACCAGCAGTTACAAACAAGTTAACCCCTATCAGGGAATTAATGCAATGATTAGGTTAAACCTCAATCATTTTATCTCTAAACTTTCTTGCATTTTCTCACACATGAGCTTTTTAATCTCATATCTAAAACCTAATACTCAGAAATGAAGTGACAATTTTAGTTAGAGAAAATCACATACACTCATACATAAACACACGCACATACCCCAGATATGTTTATTACACTCACACAAAGACACATCCATTCTGCCTCTCCTTTCTCTCCCTCTTTTCTAGTTCTTTCTAGCATGGCAACACTGAATTCAGATGAATGGAAATGGCACACAGCCTCCTACTATGGCTCTTAGTTATGTTCCAAACTCCTTATGTGGCCCAGTTATTCGTACTTATAAGAGATCTCTGTGTTTGACAACTATAAACAATGTATTTTAATAATATTTTCTCATCTTTTTCCATTCTGCTCTTTAATTTTCTCCTCTTCTTAGATGAATTTAATTTTCTCACCATTTGTATTGCATCTCCCAAATTAAAGGTTAAGTTCCATAACTGTGAAGACAAAAACATGTTCATCTCTATATTTAGAAATTAACCATTTAGGAAATATTTTTTTTCAAAGGCATCTTAAAGTCTTGGAATATTTTCATCCAAAAGAAATGAACCAATATGTTAAAGAGATATCTGTACCCACAAGTTTATTTCAGTACTATTCACAATAGCCAAGAAATGGAAACCACCTAAGTGTCTATCAGCTGATGAATGGGTAAAGAAAATGTGAAAATTTGGTTATCAAACAAAATGGAACACTATTTATCCATAAAAAAGAGTAAAATATTGTCATTTTGGCAACATAAAGAATACTATATTAAGAGAAATAATCCAGGCACTGAAAGAGAAGTACTATGTGAATATATATAATCTAAAAGTGCTGATCTCATAGAAGAGAATAGTGATTAGCAGAGGGAAGGAAGAGTGGGTGAAAGATGTAGGTGTCAAGTTACAGTTAGATAGGAGGGAGAAGTTCTGAAGTGCTATTGTATAGTAGACTGGCTATAGATAATTATAGTGTACATAATTAAAAGATTTTGAAAGTTTTAGCCATGAAGATATGATAAATGGCTGGGCATAGTGGCACACGCCTAAAGTCCCAGCAGCTCAAAAGGCTAAGACAGTAGGATTGCAAGTTCAAAGCCAGCCTCAGCAACTTAATGAGGCCCTAAGCAACTTACAATACCTTGTGTCAAAACGAAAATTATAAATGGCTGGAGATGCAGCTCAATGTTTAAGTGCCCCTAGGTTCAATCCCATAGTACAAAAAAAAAAAAGAGGTAAATATGTTTAATATGATATAAGCATATCATGTATATCATGTATGCATATATCAGAACATTACATGGCACCCGATTCAAATGTACAATTTTATGTTTTTATGTATAAGTTAAAAATAATTTTTAAAGAAATATTGAGGCAATACATTTTAAAACACTTTTAAATATTATTATGCATTGTTGTGGTACCTGTCATGAGATTCTTCAATATAATAGAGAAGTGTCCTTGAACTTTAATTTTTAATTGGGAGAAAAGGTATATTTTCCATTTATGACATACAAATCAGAAAAGATATACATTTGAAACTTCACGGACTGGAGTTTTTCTTTGAAAATGTTTGTATTCTTATGCAAATAGGAAAATGATTTTTTTAGTAGGAGAGAAATCATTTTATGTGAAATTTAAATGTTATCTATAAACATGCTATTGTATACAATTATGAACATTTTATCTTTTTATCAATTTTGAAAAATGATAGGCTTAAGGTTTTTTTCCTAAAGACTCATTTAGCTAGTTTTTTACTAATTCCCTTGGCCTTATTTATTATGTTTCCTAAAATTTTTACTTGTGAAATCTGTTCATATACATTTAGTTGATTTAAAGAATTTTTAAAACAGAAATCCTTTTCTTTCTATCATAAACACAAAAATAATGGGAAAAACTGTTAAAATTATATTAACTCATTTAATTTTACTTTTCTGTTACCTTTTAAATGAGTTACCCATGAAATTTTAAAATACTTTTAAATACTTTAAGTGGTAAACCTCTCCTAGTTGATAATATTATGTAATAGAAAAATAAATAATATGCAAATGACACATGATAAGCCATTGGCTTTTAAATCATGACATCAGTATTCATTTTACTAACCTCAAAAAATAAAATGGAGCAGCATGTGTATAGTATTATATGGAGGATTAAAGTATACATATAAAAGTTGAAGAGTTATTTTTTCGGGATACAAATTGACAATCTTATTCAATTGTATTGACAATAGAAACTATGTAAAGAAAAGAGTCAATTTGAAGAACTTCTGATAAAATTCAATGATGATACCATTCCTCAAAGCTCCAGATGACTGTCTCCTTCTTTGGAGAGTAGATTATCAACAATACAAGTGAGAGAGGTAATATTTGTTCATTGTGCCTTGTAGCATTTCCATCACTTTATCTGTTTTTCCTCCAAGTCTTCCAACTTTTATGCATTTTTATTTAAATTCTCTAATGGAAAATTGTGCTTTTCTATATAAATTTTCTCAAGCGAGGATATGATTACTTGAGATCAAAAGTGTGAAATTACATTAGCAGAATATCACCATTGCCAGTCAACCATAATTTTCTCCCAGATTGCATTTTTTTCAAAGGATATTTAGTATGAGAGAAGAACTAATGAATACTGTTTGTGTTTGTGGATCTGAGTGTTTTTGTAAACAAAGAGAATGGGAAGGAGATATGCATGTCTAGAGTTTATGCATTTTTGATCTTTATGACATGTACCCTGAGTTCAAATTTTACATATACATTCTTTGACTCTTATTTTCACTGTGTATACACAGTAATTTTGCTTTTAATACCTCTTAAGTTTGTCATGAGATAAGTGATAATGTTCATGTTTGACAAACTTGAAAATATAAATAAACAATAAAGATAGGATCACATACATATTATTTTATTCTGCTTCTTTCCTGTAATGCTATTATGAGCTTCTTTCCATGTGAGACATTAATACCATCATAAAAATGTATGAAAATTCCATCATTTATTAACAAATATGTATAAATATAGCATTATTTATTGCACTGTTTTTCAAATTTAAGGAATAACATTTTTTTCTAGTTTTCCAATGTTATAAATATCATTGGTCATATATCTTTGTGTAGATGAACATGCATAGTGCCTAAATGTTCTTTGTGCAATCATACACTATCGGTCCTTTGGAAAATATAGCATTTGAAATGTTCATTACTTCTGTGCCATACTCTTGATCTGAGTGATGAATGATCTTAATTCTATTTTTCTAAAATTAAATTATTTAAAAAAATGAGCACCTGATTGTGACCAGTCTTCAGGCTCTAGTTAGGATTCCAGTGCTGAGTAGGGAATGCTAATCCATGGTAATGAGAATTTAGGTGTAGACATGGTTTAGCTCCTCCAAAATTTTCTCTAGGGATAGCTTTTTGAGATATTCCAGTGCTATGGTCTAAATAAGACTTCTGGCACTATTCTGAAAAGCTTCTCTGGACTATTTTACCAAGTCCTGATTATAGATTTTGGTTCCTAGGCATTTTGAAATTCCCCATATCAGGATTTCATTAAACCAATTTTCTTTATCCCTCTCTCATTACCCAATCATTACATATATATTCTCTTTAATGATCTCATTCTCCGAGTGTTGACAATAAAGAACAGAAAAACTCTGCTAATGTTGCTCTTAGGACATACAGTTCTTCCTTGAAAGTGGACAGCAGAAAAGCTGGTGAGCACATCCTAGGAGCAGAGGCTGTTTCAGCCTTTTATGTGTGTGGTAAAGTCACACAGGACATATTTTAGTGTTACTGGCACCTGTCTTGCTCGATCTGATGGAACAACAACAAATACAATAAAGTCTTGTTACTGGACTATCTTTGAACCATACTAGATTGTGATTGATTCTGTTGTGTTTAGTGGTGTGATGGTATTTTGCCTTAGGCCTTTTTTATTGAACAGTGGAAGGAACAAGAAGAAGGAAACACTTGATCACTTTGTAAATGTTGCACATTGCAGTCAGGGTTTAATGAGTGAACAGAGCCACTTCCAGTGTATTGAAATGCCTGAGCCATGCCTCAGACCATTGTACCTCTATTCAGATGGCAAAGAATAGAGTTCCTGTAAGATTGTTGAGTGCAGCTCATTTTGGGTATAAACAGTCGCTTTGACCTTGTACTGGCAAATAGACCCTGTCAGGCCTGGAATTGCAAGGCCAGGAAATCATCTGTTTAGTCAGTGCTGGTTCTGGTCATTAGTTTGTGTTTATGGCTGGGAATTGGTAATATAGGCCTGTGTATACAGAGGTAAGGTCTGAATACTAAAAGGACCCTATTTACCAACAGCTTTATTTTTTAATTTAAAGTTAATTCAAATTGAAATGAGCCTTTTAACCCTTAATGAGGACCATGTTTCTTCTAAAAGTCAACCACATTAGTCAACTGGAGACAAAATTCACTTTGCAATTGAAAGGCTGTCTACTTTCTTTCAACAGTGGCCACCATGGTTTACCAAGTGCATTTGTTTTTCTTTCACTATGGTAACTTTACCCATTCTCTGTATCAGCATAGCTCAGACCCATCAACTACAACAAGAAGGAAAAGTTTGCTATGTGCTTGGGAATGAGGCCAGCATTCTATCTTGAAGCTCTTCTATAATTATTATTCACCATATAGGTAGTGCTCATCATAAAATCTATTTCATACCTCTCTATTATTTTCTGAGATGGCAGTTTGTTATTTTACGGCCTACAAGCCCACGGTGTTTAGTTCCTGTTTCATTCTTTCGCCTCCATAAATATGGAATCAGCAGGTTCCCAAAATATTTTCAATTCACCCACAGCAAATTGGTATTATTTTGGCTTCCTTCTATTATCTTATTCATGGGTTAGTGTTTTTCAATGGACAATTAACGTTTTGCAAGACTTCATCCTGTTTGTTCCACTGTGACCCAGTTTGAGATTTTTTTCAGTATGTTTTGGGGTTTGCTCAACAAACAAGTAAGCATAACCTCACTAACTCAGCATTTAACAGCTGCATTAGCAGGACAAAGGTGAATAAATCCTTACTACAAACTAACAGATGGGTAATTCACCTACTTTCAAAGTTGTATTTCCAGTACTGTGCTCTTCTTTGTCACTTAAAGAGAAAAAAAAATCATCTTTTATTTAAAAGTTGAAAATAATTAATATAAATATTTTGATAGAATTTAATAGTTTGATTTTTATTCATGCCATAAGATTCCCAAACTTCAAATTATTCTCCCCTAAAATGTATAAAATAGGAAGAGTTGCATTAAATACAATTATTATGTTATTAGTTAATGTGAAAGTGTAATAGGGAATTATGTTTTTGTATGTCAATTTATCGTTCATCCCATCCAAACATAAAATTATTTGAATATGTACTGCTCTGATACAGAAAAGCACTGCCAAACCTGTTGTTCTTTTCTCAAATATATTTCTTTTAAGTTGGGAAAGAACTTCATTTTCTCATCTTATTGTCATAAAATTTTAATGATTAATTTTAATCCTTACAGAAATGATAAATATGAAGAGACTCCTTTTTTACCCCTTCTACTTAGAAAGCATAAGCAATCCTACAAATAGGGGGACATGCAGTATTAATAGTTTAAAATGTCTAGCCTGAAGAATCTTTAGAGACAAATTAGTTCAATGTAGGTTATTTTTTAAATGAGGACAATGGGAGGACAATGGTTGCAATCTAATCATACACTGAAAAAAATTGTATTCCATCAACTGCTTGGTGCTACTCAGTGGAGTAGATACAGTACAGATAAAATTGATAGGAAATGGCTCTTGTGACTATATTGCTCAGGATCTAATCTGGGAATACATAATTACTAAAAATGGATCAGAAGAGTTATTTATAGAAGAAGTCACTTTTCGCATCACCTCATTAAAAGTCTGAACACCCCAGGACAATGAAATTGAGAGAATACATATTTAATAGGAAAAAGTAGATCAAAAACTTGTATCTTCTTCATCCTAATCCATTGCTTTTTCTTAGTGCTGGAAACTCACTGAATACTGGCAAAAAAAAGTAAGAAAAATCAGGGACTGTTAGGTGAAGATAACAAATAAGTGAATTCAACCATTAGGTAAACACGTTTGATTTCTAGAAGTCCTTGATAATACTTGGTAGGGGTTGAGGAGATCCTACCTCACACATTTTTCAGCTATTAATTTAGACTCATGGATCATATCTCCTTGATTTATAAATATAAAAGCAAAGATGAGAGTTTCAGCCATGCTTAACTAGTTTAAAAATGTCCCTTATAGCAATAGAAGAAAACATCTCTGGAACAACAACAACAACAACAAAAAGCAATTTCTCTACACTGAAAAGATGTTAATCTGTTTAATCACAATTGGTTTTACTAACCTGGAGTTGAAATCTATTAATTATTTTACTGACAGAAACCTTTACTGCAGGATTACCTAAGGGAAGACATAAATCAGAAATCTGTTGTGTTGGCATCAGGTTAATTAACTATTGCTTTAGTATCTGGTCTATACCATGGAGGCCTTGACAAGGTAGCTGGAACTTTTTATTTTAAAATTCATCACTGTATATCTCTCATTTTTTAAATCTCATTTGCCTTTCTTGTCTATTCTGTTTTCTTTGGTATTCTGTTATAAGTGAATAGAACTTTCCTTGAGGAATAATAGGAAAAGAAAATCACATTAATACATACACTTTCTTATCTTTTTTTTTAAGAGAGAGAGAGAATCTTTTCTTTTTTTTTTTTTTTTTTTTTTTTTTTTTGGTAGATGGACACAACACAATGCCTTTATTTTTATGTGGTGCTGAGAATCCAACGCAGATCCTGCCCGTGCTGGGCGAGCGCTCTACTACTGAGCTACAATCCCAGCCCCGACTTTCTTATCTTAACCTGATTTTATTTTCCTTTTAGATGTGTTACCCTCTTTAGCATATAAAACAATGATTAAATGAGGGAAAAGTTCTGATTGCCATAAAGCTAGTTTTAAGGAAAGGAAGCAGATATTTTCAAAGTGCAATCCTTGTTTTTTTTTTTTTAAGATAAGCAAAGCTAATAAAACCCAAGTATTTATATTCCTTAGAAAGTAAAGTCTCAATGCTTGCATTAGGATATATTGAAGGATGAAGAAGGCATAATAGGTACATGAACACATGTGGATTCGCTTCAAGGGAGAGAGATTATTTATTGTTCGAATAAATATAAAAGTGAGTTTGTAATATAAAAAAATTTAGAGTATTTCTCCCAGAATAATCATTTCATTAATGGAAATGCATTCTTTAGTCATATTCTCAAATTTGTTAGTTTCACTAGAGAAATTTGAAATATTTTTGTATTTTTATTTGTCCTTTATACATAATATTGGGGTTCATTTTGACAGATTCATACATGACTGGAATATAATTTTCTCTACTTCAGTCCATAGTACTTCCACCTTCTTCCAGTTTTCTTTCCCCTATTTTCCTTCCTGTACCATACTGGTCTTTCTTCTAACTACTGTAGTTTTTTAAATTAGTGCTTTATAGGTATACATAAAGCTGAAATTCACTGTAGTACATTCATATATGTACTATATAATTTGGTCAATTTCATTCCACTTTTCCTCCCCTTTCCTGTCCCTCCCTGCCCACCTCTATTCCTTTCTTCTACTTCACTGATCTTTCTTCTGTTTTCATAGGATTCACCCCTGTCCCCTGCCCCATTTTTTCCCTTTCGTCTAGCTACTATATGTGAGAGAAAATATTGGACTCTGAATTTCTGATTTTGGTTTATTCCACTCAGTATGATGTCCTACAGTTCAATCCATTTACCAGCAAATGCCATAATTTCATTTTGGCTAAGCAAAACTTTATTGTTTATGCAAACCACATTTCCTTTATCCATTCATCTGTTGAGGGACCCCTGGGCTGGTTCCCTAACTTAGCTATTGTGAATTGAACTGATATAAACATTTATGTGCCTTTATCACTATAATATGCTGATTTTACTTCTCTAAATTAAATGGGATAGCTGGATCATATGGCCGTTCCACTCCTAATTATTTGAGGAAGCTCCTTACTGCTTTCCAGAATACTTGTAATTTTTAGTCCCTCCAACAATGTGCAACTTTCCCCCACATCCTCATTAGCATTCATCATTAATTGTAATCTTGGTGGTTGCCATTCTAACTGAAGTAAGATGAAATAGTAGTGTAGTTTTGATTTTCATTTTCTTCATTGCTAGGGATGTTAATTTTTTTTCATATATTTGTTGGCCATTTGTACTTCTTCTTTTGAGAAGTGTCTGTTTAGTTCTTTTGTCCATTTATTAATTGGGCTATTTGGGGTGGGTATTTTTTTGTATATTCTGGATATTAACCCCCTGTCAAAGGAAGAGTTGTCAAAAATCTTCCCTCATTTAGTAGGTTCTCTCTTCAGGCTCTTTATTATTTCCTTTGCCATGCAGAAGTTTTGGAATTGATTACTTACTGATTCTTGGTTCTAATTATTTGTTTTTAGGGATCTTGTTAAAGAACTTGGTGCCAGTGTCAATATGTTAGAGCATTGAGTCTTCGTTTTCTCCTATCAGTTTCAAAGTTTCTGGTCTAATTTTTAGGTCTCTGATCACTTTAGTTGAATTTTGCACAGAATGAAAGTTAGAAATTTAGTTTTATTTCCCTACACATCAATTTACAGCTTTCCCAAAACCATTTGTTTAAAAGGCTGTCTTTACTTCAATGTATGTTTTGGAATATTTGCAGAACATCGGATAACTGTACCCGTGTAGATCTGGCTCTCTGCCTTCTATTCTATTGGTTTTTATATCTGTTTTGATGTCAATATCATATTTGAAATCAAAAAGGAAGAATTTACTTGTATACTTCCCCAGTACAGTGTGTTACCCTAATATTCAACCTGACAAATTCCCTCAGCTCTTCCAACAAAACTGCCCAAAGCAGACATCAAATATATAGGAAATTCTGGGTAAATGTGTATACAGAAGCATATTAACCATTCTGAAATGGATTCTTACTAGAAGTAGACAAGAAAATGTTACATTTTTAATTAAATAATTTTAGATGTCTATTCCTCAATGTTAGATTAACATTTTAGAGTAGGTAAGGGAAAATGATGTTTTCAGAGAGCAATTTGTGTTCAGTAATTGATTTATATAAAATAAAGGGCAGAAAAATCTATTCCTTATTCAAACTATACTCTTGGGCAAACAATCCTTTCTGGTTTTGCTTCAACTGTCCAGGCAAATAAGCTAATATCTACCTTGATCATTTTAACAGAACTGTTGCCATAGTTCTTTGGAAAGAATAAAGGTATCTTAAAATTTAACATGTCATTACAGATTCTAACATTATATTTGCATTTGTTTGACATTCAATGCATATCAATTATGTGGTGGTTGAAGCCTATCAGATAGCTATCAGATATGGTAACATGCAAAGTCTGTCCTCAAATGTCTGTCTCAACTTTCTGGACTTCAGTGTCTCTAGATGTCTGTCTGTTTCTCTCTCTCTCTCTCTCTCTCTCTCTCTCTCTCTCTCTCTCTCTTACACACACACACACACACACACACACACCCACACCAATATGATTTCCAAGAGTCACTAAGGCTATGGTTCTATTTAATTAGGATATCTCAACTGAATTCTCTTATTTGTTAACATCACCTCAGAATATTTTCTGCTGCCAGTAAAAGAACACCTGGTGTCAGTGACTTTAAGAGGTAGGTACCACCTTTCTTTTAAGAAATCTTGATAGAGGGGCCAGGGTTGTGGCCCAGTGGTGAAGTGTTCACCTAGCACTTGTGAGGTACTAGGTTCAATACTCAGTACCACATAAAAATGAAATACCACATATAAATGAAATAAAATATTATGTCCACTTACAACTAAAAAATAAATATTAAAAAAAAATCTTGATAGAGATGTTTGCTGGATAATCAAGCACACAATACACATTCCTCTGTGTTTTTTGTTTGTTTGTTTGTTTTGTTTTGATTTGTTTTTGGCCTTTACCTCATTGTCACATATACGCTGCTGTAATGAGAGACATGATGTTCATAATCAAGGCTGGAATCTTGTAAATAGTAGAAGCATTCATATTTGTCCATCTTTTTAGAAGAGAAAAATTTATCTCAATGACTTTAATCAGATTTGTTTTTATTTCTTTGGTTATCTTTTTGGTCATAATCTTGACCATTTATTCCTAGTTGCAATAAAATCTGAGTAAGGTAGAATTTAGCTGGGTATTATTATGAACAGAATTAAAATTCCAATGGCAAGCAGGAATCAGGGTTTTGACTTTGGGTACATTTCTCCACATGAAATAAAGATATTACAGTTTGTCTTTTGAGTCTGGTCTCTTTGTGTTTTTATTTAAGATTTTTACTGGCTACCTCCTATTCTCTTTTAGTGGTCTCTTTCAAATATCATACCTTCTGTGGTGTCCGTTCCAATCTCCCAGTCAGAATTGTTTTGCTCAGCATGGTTTGTTAAAAGCTTGCTGCTCACTTCCTATTGCAAAAGGCCCTTTTGGTATGGATTGAATTAAAAGTACTTTTATCTGTATGCCTGTCAAAGAACCTGAACAAGAGCAGATACCTGACAAACATTTGTTAAATTTCCTGTCTCTGTGCCTACCTGCATTTGCTATTATCATTTCTAAATTTATTATTTAGCCATAATTTGGATAAAGTCTAGGTACTAGCTTGAATGATGTTTTTAATTTCTAGGTTTATTAAATGTAGCTATATTCAAGCTCTTATCAGTATCCTGATAAAATTGTGCTGTAGCTAAGAAGTGATTATGTGACTGTCTTTTCTACTTAAAAGTATCACATAGACATTTACAATATTAACAGAAAGTGATTGTTTAGTAAATAATTTAATGCCAAATATTTAGACCATAAAGTCTCAAATGAAAACATGAAGATAAACTTACAAGCAAACAAAAGGCAAAGTACATTGGAGCACCACAACTTAATTTTCTAAAGACTCAGCAATGCCTTTTGCAAATTTAAAGCACTCAATGATGAACTAAATTGAAACCAGAAGTGCATATTTTGTTTATATACTTTATATCATTTCTGCCTGAGGCAATAGGATATGAGACATGAGTGGACATTTCTAGAGTTCTTAAGGACAATGCTAAAAAGTTTATAGTCATTGCTCAATAATTGTAGGTTAAGAAAGAAGAATTGGATCTCAATGTGACACTAAAATTTGTTCATTATTTTGTAAAATGGGCCTAGAATAGCCATTCTTAGTAGGAACTACAAAACTACAAGACTCAGAGGATGATGGCTATCATTTTATGTTATTGCTCTAGTAATTTATCTTGATAATGTAGTTCCCACATTTTATTTCAGGAATATTTCAGTAAGAAAGTATTGTAGTATGTACATAATGTACCATCTTTCAGAAATATATTTAATGGTTATAAGTATTAAAATTTGTCCAGACTGATTTTTGTTGAATGTAAATAACACTGTGTTCAAAGTATAAAGGTTGATAGAAGAAAATTCTAGAATTTGATGAGAATATTTAGGGCATATTCTATACTTAGGTCTATAAATCTTCAAATCTCAGTGCAGTGAGTTTTTGAAGTTTTTGAAATTATTGATTCCCAAAGATGATCTGCAGGAAACCTGAACTTTGAGACCTGAATTTGAATTCTTTCTCAAAGGAATGTTAAGAGAGTTCTAGTGAGGATTTTCATGATGATTTCAGCTTCTAATATTTTATGAAACTGAATAAATTAAAAAATACAGAACTTTGAATTTACTATTTATCAAAAGCAATATAATAGAGGCATAATTCTGTAAAAGCAGTAAACAGATGATAGATCCTAAAGGGTACACTGAAATCAGTGTTTGATAACCAGCCCATTGGGCTGACATAAAACATGCTATGCAGAGGTATGATCACGAGGATAGAAGATAACACAGAGTTAGTGAAGGACAGGTCATTGCCATAAAAGTTGAGGGACAATACTGTCAAGATAGAAAATCCTGTTTGAAGAATCTGAAAATGTACAGGAAGCCATAATTTCCTTCCATCAGTTGATAACGATTTGTGGGACAAAGTTGTACACATTCAGAGCATTTAGAAAACAACTCTACGTGTAATATACTCTCACAGCAGTGCAGATATTATACACATTGCATCATGCTTAAAAAAGAAAACGACTACATGGTGACATGGTTTTGCTTTATTTTCTCCACAAATAGTCCAATGCCAAGTAAAGCTGTGAAAACACAAGCTGGAAATTTCATCAAATTCTAGTGCCAAAATAATCTAAATCTTGCAGGTTTTTTTTTATTTTTTTCTTAACATTTGGTGCAAATTCAAATGTATATGTGGAAAAACTACACTGGGCCGTATTATTTGCTTCTGTGAATTAGGGAAGGAAGCAAATTGATTGATGTTCATAATGAATTCATGTCCTAACATCCTGAAATCTGTTTTACGTATTTTCAAAATACATTCACAAAATTATCGCAGGACTTTAATAGAATCATTTTGTTTCTAGCTTGTCGACCAGGCTTCTACAAGGCTTCCGATGGTAATATGAAGTGTGCCAAGTGCCCGCCTCACAGTTCTACTCACGAAGATGGTTCAATGAACTGCAGGTGTGAGAATAATTACTTCCGGGCAGACAAAGACCCTCCATCCATGGCTTGTACCCGTGAGTAGTTTTGCTGCAACCCATGCCTCCATGTTTGATTTGTTTTTTCTTCTTGTTTTGTTTTTGTTTTTGTGTGTTTAAAGCATTTGCCCATTCTCTTCCGTTACCCATGTGCAAATTGAAAGCTTTCTCTGCTTCACTCTCCATGCTTGGCTCACCACAAATGCAACATTTATCACACAGAATGAATTAGTTTGTAAAGTACTTCCTGCAATGGGACCCCCAGAAAGAAAGAAAAATTTTTGCATCTTGTTATAAGATCTTGCATTATACTTGACAGGATAGGGGAGGTTATAGGCAGGGGATTTATGTTTTTACATTTCTATTCCCTCTTGCTGTATGTTGGTCACAGGTCACAGGGAAAAAGACGAAGATTTATAAAAGTAATACTAAAGTTTTCATAACTATTCACAGGGGTATTGAATTTAGTGGTAAATTCCTTTGCTGGACGTTGTGAATGCATCCTCAACCTTGACTCAAAACTCCCCCATTCATAGCTTGGGGAGGACAATGCTCTTGAATCCATGTGTCCATGATCTCATGGATCCTCTAAGGATGAATTAAAAGTAGACAATAAAGACAGGATGGTTATTTACCTCTTTCAGTTCCATTGTAAATTATCTCTTTCCCTTTTAAGAGAAAACAGGAGTGAAGCTTATTAATCTTTGTTGAACTACTTTGCAGGACCTCCATCCGCACCAAGGAATGTTATCTCTAATATAAACGAGACCTCCGTTATCCTGGACTGGAGCTGGCCCCTGGACACAGGAGGCCGGAAAGATGTTACCTTCAACATCATTTGCAAAAAATGTGGGTGGAATGTAAAACAGTGTGAGCCATGCAGCCCAAATGTCCACTTCCTCCCTCGACAGTTTGGACTCACCAACACCACAGTGACAGTGACAGATCTCCTGGCACACACTAACTACACTTTTGAGATTGATGCCGTTAATGGGGTATCGAAACTGAGCTCCCCGCCACGACAGTTTGCTGCAGTCAGCATCACAACTAATCAGGCTGGTGAGTACATGTGGATGCTTCTGACTCCTACCATATCACATCAAGCAGGGCTCTGGCAGAGACTGTAAAAAGATTGGAAAGAACCCCCAAATTTTGTCTTCTCTCGTATTTAGATGGTTATGGTGCATTCAAAAATTCAATTTAATTCTTCAAGTGACAATAAACTATAGTTGTTTGGTGATTTGAAAATCAGTTTATACCCATGGTTGCCAAGATGAAACATTTGGGAATCTGAAATAGGACTTGTGGGGCTCCTTGAAATAGTTTTAAATTTCTGAAGAACTTAGATATTGAATCTGATGTTCAAAGAGATTATGTAGCTTACTTAAAATTGTAAATAACTTTAGTTATAATTGAAATTTTTGATATAATTATTCATGCTCCTAAGAAGTCTGAAGTATTATGATTCTTAGCTCTTCTTAGTTAAAAATAAGAAATTAAGTCAATTTTATTTAATAGATAAGTTGTGCAAATAAATTCAAAATATGGAAATGGGAAAAGGCACAGTGGAAAAAGGTCTTGGTGTAAAACAACTGGAATGATTGACTACATTCCAGATTTCACCAACCACTTTTTCCACTGACAATTCTTTTTACCAATTAAAAAAGTGCTGAGTTAGCAGATTATAAGCAAAAGCCCTTTAATATCAAAGGGAAAAATTATACAAGGATACAAACATCTCATATTCCTGTTTTGTACATTCCCAACTTTTCTCCTGTCTTTGCTGCTGTTAAACTGTACTCTTTCAATCACTCTTTAATCCTTTATGTAGATAATTTATGGATTTTACTTATAAGGTTTTTGTTGTTATTATTTCAATTATGCAGATGGTTGATAATTTAAATACAAATGATACCCCTTTTAGATATGAAAATCATTTTTCAATATTGATAACTGGGATGAATATGTGAATAGGCAGTTTTGTAATCAACACAGCTTATGTAAAGTTAAACTAGTATTTGTTGTTCATAATTGTTGCTATAAATGTCATATTTAGAGGTTCATTTCAAGCAGTTCAACTGAAAGACACAATTGTATTATTTGCATTTAAACATACTTTGGAGTGAAAAGGCAGGTCAGGGATGGGTGTCATATAGAGAAAGGTTGCCCCCCAGAGAATCTTTTAAATGGATCCTTAGGTTCCTTTATGTACTCCTCCCTTATGGACTCACCTATAAAGTAGGATTGAGTACACTCTAGGCTTCTCATAAACATTTGGCTTAAATTATGGAAGTATCTCTGGCCTCCATTAGAAATTGTCCTTTTTTTCTGAGAATATCAGACTGTATCCTGGTGGCTGTAGACAGAGGGAAAGCATACAGACTAGTTTCCAGTCAGATAAAACAGGTCTCCTAGCAGCCAAATGGTGAACCAAAAACTCACTATAGTTCATTTCTCTTTCTTGACTGACTCAAGGTTATTATTTCAACTACCAATGGCACACAGTAAGTATAATCTAAGGAGAATATATGCACTAGAATGACCCTGATGGTCATTCTAGTTTTGGTATGGTGAGAAGTGGTCTTATTTACTTCTGCAGGTTAGTATAGAAATGCATCCATAGTGGTTAATTTCTCAAACATGTTGACTAGTTCCCTGAACTCACTATCTCAGCTCTAGCTTCATCTTCCTCATAATCCAGCAATCAAAAACATAAATCTTTGCATGGGAGAGTCTCCAGATCCCTGCACTAGCAATCCTTCCTCTTAAGGAGTCCCTGTCCCTGCCATGTCTTTTGACAGATATTTTGAATAAAACCCCCATCAGAGTCTATATTCAAACGTGTCCTTCTGATTCCAAGTCCCAGTATTTTTCTCACTTTGCTTCTGTCTATGGTTTCTCATATACAGAGTACTCAGGAATTTTAACAAATTATAGAGATGTAGCAAATGGTTTTCCCAAATCCTATATTTCAAGCTGATTTACTACCTTGCTTAAAATAAGAGCATCAATCTAGGTTGTAATTATCTCTTAAGTCAAACAGAACCGTATAAAAACAAGCGAGAGCTCCTTATTTTCTATCTTATCATCCCCCTCTGGCTTTCTGACAATGCATTTATCTGGAAACTAATAGCTTCAAATATATACAGTGAATGAATCTAGGTGAAGTGGCAACCAAGAGTAGGCCAAGACCTTAAAAAATAAATGGGGTTGATGCTTTGGCCCTCCCAGTTACAAATCACAGCATTAGACAGAGATTCAGCAGGAATGATCTCGGTTACTCTCCCTGAACCCATTCCCATTTTTAAAAACATCCCAAGTTTGTCTATAATATGTACCACAGGCATTTGATACATTTATTTCAGGGTGTCTGTATTAATTTGTGTGCCTGGGAAGATAGAGGTCTTTTTTCATCTTCAAATCCCTAGGGTAAGATATATAAGCAGGATTAGAAGCAATGCCATTGCTATTGGGAGTGTTTCTTTGTTTGGCTTTATTCTTGTTCTTGTGAAGGTTAATGGACTGGTAGCCTTGAAAAATAACCTCCCTACCACTAGAAAGATATGGCTGTGACAGATATGATGTCACAGTGGTTACATTCCTCCTAGTCTCTCTATCTTTGACATGGATATAAAGAGTGAATGTGAATGGGTCCCTTGTAATTTAGTTTGTGAGATTGAGTTTGTTGATTTTTCTCTTGATTACATTGTAGAAGCTTTGCGATGACCATATGATAAAGCTCCTTCTAAATTGTAAAGGATTATGTTGTAAATTCTGATATTAGTTCTCAGCTCTCAATACTTGCACAAAATGTGTCCGAGTGATAAAAGCATGGCTTCCATAGAAAGACTATATCCATCAATCCACCCGTCAAACAAGAAGCAGAAGAATTAGAGAGTGCAAAGCAAACCTCTCCCAGGGTATAGCTTGGAGTAAATGGCTACCTTTAGTTTTAGTTTTAGGGTTTTTTTTTTTGTTGTTGTTTGTTTGTTTTTTGTGTGTGTGTGTTTGTGTTTCTTTAAAATAGGTATATTTGTCTTTTAGTTCTAGAAACAATCATTCTATTAGTGAAATATCCATATCTGCTAATTCTCTACCTTCATAATTGAGTCTGCCCATTTTCACTACCTGATAGCAGATAAAACTCTCAGAATAGCTGAAGGGACACTAACAAAAAATTTAAGGAATTTTGAAGTTCATATATCCCCAACCTCTCCCCCCCCCACCTGTTCAACTTCTGGAGAAACTTAGATTCAAGAAGCATTTCCAATATTTCATCAAGAGACCAAATTCCTGCATTGCCTCCCAACCCCAACTTCACTTTCAATTCCTATTGCCCTACTCATTTCTGCCATCCTGTGACTCATGGCACAAAGCTAAGAAAGGCATACTGCCTAGGAGACAAAGAGGGGCTTGCTGGGACAATCTACCACAACCCATCACAATAACCTTAGTCCTTGATGCTCAGTCACTATTACAGGGCTTCTTAAGAGGATTCTGCAAAAGATTGTCATCCTCTTCACCCTTCCCAGGACCTAATCTCATCCTTTACTCCCTCAGTATTCAAAGATAATTATTTCTTCCTAATATTCTAAGACCATAAAATTGAAGACAGAAAAGAAAATGCTATCTATCTCCTCCTTCTCTAAATCTAATTTCTCCCATCTGTGCTCACTAATTCCCATTGATTTTGGACTCTTTAATGAATCTTGAGAGAATCTCCTTTTTTCTAGCATCTTAACAAGCACTATTCTGTCCCTTTCTTTTCATCGGTTTTGTAGTTTTTTTCTTCATCCTCGAGGAAAATGCACATAAGTCAATGGCAATACACACACAAGAGTGCACATTACAAATTGTTTGACTACTTCTTCATTATCTCACAATATTTTTTCTAAGTTTTGAATCTAAGATTAGATTTTTCCTAGAGTAATTTTTATTTCTCCTTTGGTTCTCTCATTCATACTCTTCCTTTTGAATCCTGAAGTCTGATTTCTTTTCTTAGTCTATATCAATTCCAACCCAAAAACCAGTAATAATTTCCTCATTTTAATAATTCTTCTTTATGTTCAATTGAATTCAATTATTAGGGAGAATGTAAATTTTACGTGGGCATGAGTTGTCACATTTGTATTGTAGACTTGAACAAGGCCTTCTAACATGTTGTAATTACTCTAATATTTATTGATTAACTCATTTGAAAGATAAACTTGTTTATTTTTCCTTTTGTTGGTGTGTTAAAATTATACAAAATAGTTGGTTTCATTTTCACATAATCATACATACATAGAATTTAATTTACTCCATTTCAGTCCCCAGAGTCCCTCATTTCCTTCCACCGCCACTATTCCCCTTCTTCTATTCTACTAGTCTGTCTTCTACTCATTCACATGTTTTTAGTTGGTACTTTATAGATAGACAGAAGGGTGGCATTCCCTGTGGTATATTTGTACATGCACCTGGTGTAATTTTCTTGGATTCATTCCACATTTCCTCCCCATTTCTGTCCCTTGTCCCTCCCCCACAGTCACCTTCTACTCCCCTGATCTTTCCTTTGTTTTTATGATATCTAACACTGTCTCCCCCTGTATTTTCCCCTTACTTTGCTATAGTTTCCACATGTGTGAGAAAGAACTTTTCACTCTTGATTTTCTCAGTCTGTTTTTTTTTTCACATTACATAATGTTCATCAGTTCCATCTATTTATCAACAAATGCCATAATTTCATTCTTCTTTATGACTGACTAAAACTCTATTGTATATACATACCACATTTTCTTAATCCATTCATCTACTGACAGGCACCAAGGCTGGTTCCATATTTTAGCTATCATGATTTGTGCTGCTATAAGCATTGATGTGCCTGTATCACTGTAATATGTCAATTTTAGTTATTTTGGATAAATACCAAGGAAAGGCATATCTGCGTTATATGGTTGAGGTTTTTGAGAAATCTCCACACTGCTTTTCAGAGTGGTTGTGCTAATTTGTAATCCTAACAATGTTTGAGTGTACATTTTCCCCCCACATCCTCAGCAACAGTTGTTATTATTTGTATTTTTAGAAATTGCATTCTGGCAGTAGTGAGATTAAATCTCGATGTGGTTTTGTTTTGCATTGCACTGATTGATAAAGATATTGAACATTATTTTCATGTATTTGTTGGCATTTGTGTTTGTTATGTTTTAAGAAATGTCTGTTTAATTATTTTGCCCATTTTTGGGGAGGGTTATTAGGTGGTTTTTTTATTGTTGTTGTTTGTTTGTTGGTTTGGTTGGTTGGTGTTAAGAGTGGGAACTGAAATATATTAGTTTAAATTCAAATATCATACTGCTCAGCACTTCCTTTCACTGAGATTTTTGCAAAAAGATTAAAAGATCAACAGATGTATTTTTTATTAGTTCTAATCAGTTACACATTACAGTATTCTTCAATTCATTATACACAAATGGAGCAGAAATTTTTGCTTTTCTGTTTGTACATGAAGTAGAATCACACCATTTGTGAAATCATACCAGTACCTAGGACAATGATGACCTTCCCATTCCACTGTCTTTCCTAAACCCTTTTCCCCCTCCCCTTCCCCCATCAAAGTTCCTCCACTCATCCCATGTTTCCCCCCATCATGGATTAGCATCCACTTACCAGAGAAAACATTTATCCCCTGTTTTTTTTTTTTGTTGTTGTTGTTTGTTTGTTTGTTTTTAGAGAGAGAGAGAGAGAGAGAGAGAGAGAGAGAGAGAAATTTTTAATATTTATTTTTTAGTTTTTGGTGAACACAACATCTTTATTTTACATTTATGAGGTGCTGAGGATTGAACTCAGTGCCCTGCACATGCCAAGTGAGTACACTACCGCTTGAGCCACATCCCCAGCCCCTATCCCCTTGTTTTTGGGGATTGACTTATTTTTCTTACCATGATGTTCTACAACTCCATCCATTTACCTGAAAATGCCATAATTTTATTCTCTTTAAATACTAAGTAATATTATGTTGTGCATATGTACCATAGTTTCTTTATCCATTCATCTATTGAAAGGCATCTACATTGGTTCCAAAGTTTAGCAATTATGGATTGTGCTGCTATAAACATTGATATATGGCTGTTTTACTGCTGCTTGCTGTTTTTAAGACCTTTGGGTATAGACTGAGGAGTGGGATAGCTGGGTCGAATGGTGTTTCCATTCCAAGTTTTCTAAGATTGGTTGCATCAATTTTCAATCCCGTCAGCAATGTATGAGTGTGCCTTTCTCCCCACATTCTTGCCAACACTTATTGTTGTTTGTATTCTTTCCATTCTAACTAGAGTGAAATGAAATCTTAGAGTTGTTTTGACTTGCATTTCTCTAATTGCTAGAAATGTTGAACATTTTTTCATATATTTGTTGATTGGTTATATATCTTCTTCTGAGAAAGGTCTGTTCAGCCCTTTAGCCCACTTATCAATTGGGTTGTTTGGTTTTTTGGTTTTAAGTTTTTTGAGGTCTTTATATATCCTGGAAATTAGTGCTCTAGCTGACGTGTGTGTGAAAAAAAAATTTGCTACCAAAATGTAGGCTCTCTTTTCACCTCATTAATTGTGTCTTTGCTGAGAAGAAGCTTTTTAGTTTGAATCCATACCATTTATTGGTTCTTTATGTCTTGTGCTCTGGTGCAATAGAGCCCACAGGGACTTGGTGATGGTCTACCAGGTCCTGGTGGTTGTTCTTAGATGGAAGTGGCCACTTCCCTAATTGGTGGTGGCAATAACATGAAACCTATAGGTACCAGACCCAGTTGGTGTCCCAAGATGGAAGCTTCCCAAAGTAAAGATGGCAAAGGTAGAAGTGGAGGTAACCCAAGATGGTGGTGGAAGTGTCCCAAGATGAAGGCAACTGCTTTCAGAAGTGTGACTGGAAGGATGGACTGTGCAATGTCTTTAGGCAGCCTGTTCAGTGATGCTGCACTGTGGTATTCAGTACCTCAATGATCAGTTGCCTCCTGGCCCTGTCTGTTGTTCCGGGATAAAATTAACATGGCGAGGGCTATTGCAGTGGTGGCAATGTCCTAAGATGGAGGCGGTTTGGATGGAGCCACTGGTCTGTGGATAGGGAACCACAGTGCAGTGTTCCAGTCCACGGGGGTAGCACAGGTGTTCCGGACTCAGTACTGCAGGTTCAGGTGTTCCTTCAAAAGATGTGTTGAAGTGCTTCTTTTATATCCATATATTATATATTTCTGTCTTATAGGAAATCACAATCCAAATACAGTTTTTAAATTTGAATGAATCAAGTTTGTTCAAAACTGTATGTAATTATATAA
Organism: Marmota marmota marmota; assembly: GCF_001458135.2. Classification (NCBI taxonomy): domain Eukaryota; kingdom Metazoa; phylum Chordata; class Mammalia; order Rodentia; family Sciuridae; genus Marmota; species Marmota marmota. The sequence goes on along the minus strand of NW_025999968.1, from coordinate 25,123,205 downwards.
TTAAGAAGTGGTAGTTCAAGGATTTTAGGGAAAATTTTCAGAGAGCAGACTTAAGATATATTTTGCAAACTAGAAATAAATTAGACAGGTTTAAAGGGAAAAAAATGTACACATGTCAAAGTCTTTGAGCTGAGTTCCCTGCATTACAGGAAGACTACACTGTGAAGAGAGGATGGGTCTTCTTGAGTGGTAAAAGGAAATAAGCCTGGAAGGGCATGAAAAAAAAGCAAATTGAAAATTAGATGGTGGGATATTGAATGGAGATTAACATTGTTCATGGAAGAAAGTGTACCCTCATTTAATGCATGTTTTAAGTAGCTTGATCTTAAAAGAAGCAGGGGATGGGCCAATTAAGTACAATTCTTGCAACTGAGTGACTGAATTATTATCAAAGAATGAAGAATCATTGTATTAATATTAGTATTATCTTTAATTATTATTTTCAACTCTAAAATAATATTTTATAGTTTTGGAGTGATAAATTCCATCAAAAAATAAGCTTCAGGAAATTTTGACCTTTTTACTTGGATTCAAAATCATTGAAATGGAGGTACTGCCAGTCCTCAAACTTTTTGTCTTGGAATTCTGCAGTTAAATGAACAAACAGCTTTAGCTTTCTTTAGTCTTAGGTAAAGTTCACCATGTTTCTTTCAATGTGTATTAGTCAAAAGACATGTTTCTTTGTTCTTTGGGTCCTTGTATATGTATCATTGTATATCACCCCAATATTTTCTTTTTCTAAAATTTCTCTCTTTCCCTTTGAAATTTTGGTTCCAGAGAAGCACATTTCTTATATTTTTTAAAATTCCATTTTAGCTCCCCCTACCATTTTATGAATGCTGTCCTAACCCCAACAATTTTCCAGAATGAATTAACTTTTCCTTTTTAAAAAATTTATTTTATTGAAATTCTACACACAGGTGTGCAATTTACCTCATAAAATTTTATATGTTCACAGGTATGAAAACATTACAAAATAGTATAACAGCACACATTATATCAATCTACCTTTGGCCAAAATTTCCCAAAATTAATATTTATCAGAGTTGTTTTATCAATCTTTCCCCCATCTCTTTTTATAAATTGATATTTCTTATTTCTGAACCACTTGAGAGTTACTTGAAGAGACTATGACCATTTTCACCTAAATATTTTATTCAAAATTTCTTTTAAAAATTTGACAAGCTTATATAACCTCAATAAATTTATCAAAATCAAGATATTAGCTTTGCTCTATATTAGGATTGCATCTGCAAATATTAGCCAACTTCTGTCAATTGTTGTACTAATCCCCCTGTGGCAAAACCAAATTAATATCTGTTTGTCTCCAGTTTTTATTTGTAATATAGTTTCTATCCATAATAATGAATAAGTAAATATGTTTCTATAAATTCATGTCAGATAACAAATATGAAGGGACAGGGTACAAATACTTATTGACATGAACTCTCAGGTGCTTGATATTACTCTAGGAATTTCACAATTGGTGCTCTATTCAAAAATGATCTGCAAATAATGCTATCATTTTAAACAAAGATGACATGACTTAATTTTATTTAGATGTTATGGAAAAACCATTAGTTTATGCAAAGAAGGTAGCATCTTAGAGACTACTGAATGTAATAAAAGCATTCATGTTCTTGGCTTTAGTTATAATAATCTCTGTCCTCCACTTAATTTAAGGATCAAAGACAAACCCCTTGTTTTTGTCTTACAAACCCTCTCCTTTCTTCTGGTCAAAAATTGCTATCCACAGAATGAAAGCATTGAACTAGAGGTCCGATTCTAATTTTCTTTAATTTGCATTTTATCATTCTGGACTACAATTCATAACTTTGTTACTAATATAATTTTATCAATTAATACATTTTTTTCAAGTTTAAAAATGTTTCAAATTTATTTTTAACTGTTATATAAAACCACAAAAAACTATACACATTAATGGGGTACCATGTGCTATTTTTCATCATATAAAATAATTTTAGAACCTTTCTCACCTAGTTTTATGAACTGTTATTTCAATGAGCAAAAGATCATCCATTATATGCTCTTGAAATTTAGAAATAGCATAAATATATGTGACAAATATATATAATCTCAAGTCAAAGACAACCACCAATGCTTTAGCATTTCTGAAAAGTCAACATTTCAGAATAAAGTTGGAAAAAGCATTCAGCTGAATCTGGTATTAAAACCATATGTGGCCCCTGTAGTGGTGGATTTTCCTACAAAATTATGCAACTTAGAACAAAATTAGACACCATAAGTGTCAGCATGAATTATTTCAGAAAACAAAGGAAAACATTTTGTAATATCATGGTAGCAAACCTGAAGATTGAAACACAGTTACAATCAGTGGAATGCATCAAACATTACTTTCCTGTGTTCCTATATGAATACACCACAGTGATACTCCATATCATGTACAATCACAAGAACAGGATCCTAATTAGAATAAATTATACTCCATGTATGTATAATATGTCAAATATATTCTACTGTCATGTATATCTAAAGAGAAAAAGTAAAAAGTTCACTCACAAACTAGTAGAGATCATGTGACTTCAACAATGTAGTGTGATGCTTTCTTTACCTCCCTCTTTCTTTATATGAGTAATAAATCCTAGGAATTACAATTTTAAGTTTTTATTTCTCTCAACAAGTGAGGTATGAATCTGGCCTAGAGATTGCAAGTGAATATATACATTATAATTTGCTCAGTGCATTTTACTTGTAAGATAATTTAGTTTCTGCCTTTCCATTTTGAAATCTAGGCAGAGACCTGTGTATTTGGGAATATCACTCTGCATGGATGTATCATGGTGTCTCTAAAGCATGTGACATCATTTAACATGTTAATGATGCCTTTCAGCCTCATATCCTGGCACAGAGGGTGAGAAAGAGGCCAAAGAGAAGTAAAACCATATATTGCCCTTCAAAATACGACAGCTATCCAAAATCTTCATATGAGCTTACAGCCATACCAATACAGAATATGAGCAAAGGACAGTTTGGGAGCTTCCAAAATCTAAACTGAGTGCTTGTCCAGTCTTCATTTCTAAGCCTTATAATACTAATGGAGCATACCTGTGGTGGAGGTATATTTTTACTTTTTCAAGTGCAGCCCCTCTTAAAGGTGTTTCCAAATCGGCTAGAGTAGGAAATACATTAACTGCAGCCAGCAGAGATTAAGAAAGCAATAGCCATTGAGTGCTAATTCGTCTTATCTAAACTCTATTCTTCCAAAAGCAAAATAGTTTATTCTACAGAAATCTTTCTCGTTCTATTTCTCCCAGTCAGAACAGTTTTAGTCTTAAAATGCACCAAATGTCATGATTTATCTTTTGACTATGCTCTATAACTCTAAGATTATCTTAAATATAACACTTAGGTAATAATTGCATTATATGTAAAATATTGAGAAATTGAATAAGTACAAGTATTTAGAAGGAAAAGATTTTCTGTTCCCAAACACAAAAATCTGACTACCACTTGTCTAACTCTATGGTAATAAATTCTTTATTGTATTTAAACATCTCCAAAAGTATTTCCTCAGTTTTAATAATTATTATGTGGCCTGGTATTCTGACTTTATAATACTATCTCCATATAGTACCACTGTGCAGTTAAAAAATAAATACACTTCTACCTCAAGGGACTCTATGACCATCTGTCATAAGTTTGTCATAAGTATATAAACTACATGGACAGTGAGGTAAGGCATCCCGGTAAGCAGGGGTGCTGAAATTCCACAACATTCACCTCAAGCAAAAGAATGCCAAGGAAGGATGAGGAGTTCACATTTTCTACCCTTCATCAGTAAAAGTTGGTGATTTAACTCCTCTTGATATGAGGAGCACTGCATTAAAGTCATGTACATATATATGTACCTTTATTCTTACAATAACTTTATATGGCCATAGTGGATAAATGTCTTGTCTGTGACTACAGAATTTGAAAGCTGTTACTTGTTACTATTAGCAATTACCTTTTCCTATGAATATTAGTAAGCTTTGTGTTACTATAATGAAATACCTCTGTTAGGCCATTTATGAAGTAAAAACAATTTACTTCATTGGCTCACAATTCTGGAGTTCAAGTTCAAGATCAGGCTGACTCATTGTTTTGGCCCTCTGATAAGGGCAGCACATCATGCCAGGTCATAGAAGTATGACCCTGTCAGATCAAGATTCATACTTCCATTCAGGAAACAGAGAGAGATAGAGACCAGGGTACCACAGAGCCCTTCAAGTGTATGGTCCCCTTAACTTAAGGACTTCCCAGTAAGCCCAACAACTTAAAGGTCCACAGAATCTCCCAATGCTGGCAACCTTACCTTGATATATTTGGGGAACCCTATCCATAGTCAAACCATAGTGCCATGGCTCATGAAGGAGACGCTTTGCACAAAATCAAGTAACTCTGAAAAATAAATATAAAAATATATTATATTAATGGGAAATCTTGACCTCTTGACACACAGATCATGTGTGTTTTTGTTTGTTTTTTTAATTAAGATTTCATATGATTGGAGCATTACTGATAAGGGCTCAAAATCTGAATTGCTTTATTTCTTGCCAAACTGAACAAAATAATTCTCAAAATTATAAAATAGCCTTATATTTTATTTACTATTACTGATGTTAATTTGAGAGCATTTCTTGTGGCAATTTGTTATTATCCAGAAATAATCTCTGATTGTCTGTCATTTTTATTGCATTAGAGAAAATTAATTATAAGGAGCCAACAAAAAAGAAAAATTCTATCTTTGGTCACGATACTGTTCAAGAAATAGCTTCAAAGGAGAGCTGTTAGATTGAGTAGGAAGAGTTCTAGAATATCATGCTAAGTGAAATTAGCCAATCCCAAAAAAACAAAGGTCAAGTGTTCTCTCTATTATGTGGTTGCTAACTCACAATAAACAGGAGGGGTGGGTAAGGAAGAATAGAAATATTTTGGATTAGACAAAGGGAAATGAAGGGGAAAGGAGCTGGGATGGAGATAGGAAAGATAGATTGAATTGGACATAACTTTCCTTTGTTCATGTATGAATATACAACCAATGTAATTCCGATCATGTACAACCAGAAGAATAGAAAGTTATATTCAATATATGTGTAATATGTCAAAATACATCCTACTGTCATGTATAACTAATAAGAACAAGTTTTTAAAAAGAGGTAAAGTTTCATCTATGTCCCTGCTCTTTGATTTGGACCTCGGGATAGGTCAGCTATGATGGCCAGTCAGATTTATCACTTCTAAGTTTTCTTCATATTCTAGGGAAAGTAGTTAATGCAAACTATCACAAGCTCATGGAAAAATAATTCATCATTTACCTGTAACTGAAGCAAATATAATGGGAAGAAAACTGTGTTTAAGAGTCAGAGTGAAATTGGGCAGAATAAAAGTTGAGTGGTAAATCCAGGTGTTCCAATTTAATAGTGAGGTGCATATTTTTTGCATTTTAAAATTTGATTTGCTTATAGATTCCATCCCAATTTTTTTTAAATATGAACTTAACCAGCTATTAGATTAAGCTTACTGTTATGTTTATTCCTTTTTTAAATGAATGCAATAGTAATTGCCATACACACATTGTTATGAACACTAAATAAAATGAGAGGCATAAGTAACTGAGATTTCCTTAAATAAGTTATTGCTTTCTGCCTCCTGTATAATTGTGATGATGTTGCCATGTCTGGAGAAAATAGAGTTTCTTTTTTTAAAATTAAGAATTTGGATATATTGGTCTGAACTTCTGAGATTTCCCAATGCACCCATTACATAAAGGGATTAGAAAAGCAAATAAAGGAACAATAAAGAAAAAGACGTCTGCAGAGATTAAAGTGGCAGACAGAGGTATAGGGAAAAACCAGATGGCAAAATAATATTGTGAGAATAAATCTAGAAAAAAAAAGAGTTAAAATAATAAATATTTACCATTATCATGTTGAAACAGAAGGCAAAAACTTTTCAATTACTTAAGAAATACTAACCTTTTACTTTAACTCATTAGACTGTCAGTTATTGCTATTGTTATTTTAAAGTACATTCTAGTAAATTTAATTCCAAAAAGAAAAAAATATCCTTTGAAAATAATCATTTTCACCAGAGACTTCGTAAGAAAAATGTTGCATCATAAACTTCTGTTTGGTTCATCAAGCTATTTGAATTAGAGGGACAGAGTCTGATCATCCTTTTTCATCTGGGGATGGTAATTTTGGGTATATCTTCTAAGGAAGAGGACAAGCTGCAGTTATTTATAGAGATTCACAGCATGCCAGGAAGCAACGTTATGTCAGTTTCAATGAATAAAGCCTATTTTATTTTCTTTCTACTACAATGTTTTTAAAAAGGCTTTTCATAGTTGATATCTGACATACATTGTCTACTGTTCCATTAACTCCTACTAAAGGACCATTTTAGAACAAAGCATACTTACTTTTTGATTTGAATTCACATGGTAGAATAATTTGTTTTAATTTGAAATTTCATTTCTGAAACATTTAAAAAATGAATCTCATCAATCTTATTTGAGATATGTTTCTATTCTAAGCTATTTTTCATCAATTGTTATCCAGATATGTACAAGATAGATGTGTTTATTAAAATTCTAATATAAAACAACTGGAAAAACAAGGTTTTACAGTCACTCAATATTTATATGTGTATATGTGTATGTTTGTAGGTTTGTGCATGTTATCTATGTGTCTTTTTCAACTAGGAATAAAAAGTCTAAAGAGTAAATTCCTCAAAAGTTTATGAAACTTAAGAGTACTGAGGGAAAAAAAGCCTCTATTTTTAAGTAAATTATTTAAGCTTGAGTAGTTTTATTCCTAACCATCTCATTTTGTTAATAATGATCACATCTACATTGGGATGTTGTGAAGACAAGAACAAATGCATATGGAAGTACTTCATATGGCCCTGGCTACTTACTAAGTGATCAATTCTTGGTAGTTTGAATCTTTAATGAATATAGAGAACATTTATCAACAAATGCACTCTCAAAGATCAAAATAACTTTGGATAACTCCTGGTTTTCCCTGGCAATAAATATCACACTTGATTAATCCTCCCCCATGCCTTTTCCTGAGCATTAATGGAGCACTTGGTTTGAGCTTGCTATTGTGTTAGCTGCGCTGTGGACACAATGATGATTAAGATGTGGTTGCTATCTTCAAGGAGCCCCCAGTCCAGGAGATCTTAGAGACTTTAAGAACCCAGCATGAAATTGATTGGTTTGGCCATGAAAAAGCAGGCAAGGCCAGCTGCCAGGAGACTTCAACAGGCACCAGAAGCCCAAAGAAGCCACCCAAGGAAATAGATTTATTTTGAATTTACAGATAAAACCAAATCATATATAAAAGTTTTCTTTATTTTCTGCCATTACTAATGGCTAGAAACAAAACCTACTTATTACACATGGTCTATATGCACTGGTTTTTAATATCATATGTAATAGGTCTGTTTTGCATCCCAAAGAACTTCATTAAGAGGTAGAAGGGAAATACATGAAATGCTTTAAGTTATGTACAAGTTAAATCATAGTTGCATGTGTTGTTTAATGGTCATTCCAATTGAATGTATCTGATCTTTTGAAAGCACTAAGTCAAAACGTGGGATCTTAAGTAATTGCATAAGAACACATATTTAAACATCTATAATGAAACACTCCACACCAGACTTGCTTATTTAACTATTTCTCTACCCTGTTGATAAACCAAGGTTTCTGTTATTAATATGGAACAACATATTCTACTTAGTTAAAAAATTATAGACCTTTACCATATGAAATATAGTAAATAATAATGCAACTAAAATATAACTAATAGTAATTATCATGAATGTCACTCTTCATTTCAGATGAAGAAATTGTTGAAATTTTAGACATGTTCATAATAAACATTGTAATTATGAATAATCATAGTTCTCAATAACACATCCATGAATTAACTCTGATAGCATAGTAGTGACTCAGATTTTACTCCTTTGTCTGCTAATATTTGTTAGAAAGTTTATGTTTAAAAATGCTGTCTATTGTAAAATTTAAAAGATATTGCTCATTTTCTTAAGAGTAAAGTAAAAAAAAAAAACTATTGAAATGAGTTTCCAAAAAAGAAATCTATCAGAGAAGAGAAATTCTATATAATAGAATAAGTCTGATTTGCATGTATTTTGGGTACAGATAAACCTTTGGGCAGTTGATACTATATAATTATTTGTATATATATTTTGGATTGTCCTAGTAACCTAAGTATCTACTGAGTGAGAACAAAATGAAAATATTTATTATTTAATGTAGCAACCAAGTGTGGAATATTAGGTATTTGCAAACTCTGTACTGGACATTTTATAGATATCATTAGTCCCTACTCCACTCTGTATTATTGCCATTATGTACAGTAGAATTGTTTTTCAAGAAGATAGTTAAGTAGCTCCATTTATCTAACTTAGTGGTTGAGAAGAATTCAAACCCAAGTCTTTGCAACATACCAGAACTTCCCAATTTCTGGTAAACACCTTGCTGCTTTCATTCCAAATTTATTCATTTATCAATGATGCTTCATTGAGATATCACCAAGACTCTTGTAACTTAACAATATACTTAAATTAAGCCTCATTTTTTATTCAGTAATGTATTTGAAGTAAGTTTACTCTTATAGATAGAAAATTAATATCACTAGAAAAATAGGACTAATTATATAAGAAATATCTGTCTATCTAAAGCCTAAGACTCTTTCATCAATTACAAGGGTACACTTGGAACAGAGTTAGTATTACACTGCCTGCTACCAATAATAACATGCTGGTAGGGTCAGTATGGCACGAAAAAGCACCAGACCATTATTTTAGGTAAGGGCAACTCCATCTTTTTCAGTCATTGAGATAATTGAGATAACAGCCATTGAAGTCATCAGACTCCTCTCTTTCACTCAAACCTTGCATTTGCTCCACCAGCACATTCTATAAAATGTGCTTACCCAATCCATTGCACCACCTAGCCACATTGTGTCATGTCTACATTATTGAAAATGTCTTCTATCTGGATTCCTTCTCTTCACCCTTGCCCTCTCTACAAAATCAAGCTTCTTGTAAATTTTTATAAATGGTAGAATTTTCTTCTTTCAAATAGTTAATTTACTTCTCATGGATACTTTGAAAGGAGAATCCATTATTTGTTATCTGACCAAAGAAAAATATGAAAATAATAACTTTTTATATGATCAGATAGATATATTAAAAAAACAGTCTCAGGCAGAAATTTCTGCTGATAAATGCATGTACTTAAATGTTGTTTCACAATTATGGAAGCTCACTAAGTTAATAAATTGAGTATTTAGTATTTTCTTTTCTCAGTTAACATCTCACATACAAAATACCCACTTTCAGAATCTTATCTAAAGTGTCCATATATTTTGAACTAAAAATAAATAAATAAATAAATAAATAAATAAATAAATAAATAAATAAATAAATAAAGGATTGTGAGAAAAGAGTCGCCCTTTGTGTTATCCAAGGCACAGTCCAGGTCTTCTCATATCTTTGCCCTTTGGAAATAAAGACCTTTGAGTTCCTAATCTATACTTTCTGTTAAGCATCACTTTTTAAAGGGTATTATGTATAGCCTAGGATACAGCTTGAAATTTGATCTGAGTCGCGCTTTGTGACAAAACCACAGATGTTCAGTACATGATATATTTATTTTTTACCCCAGTGGCCCTTATAAAAAGGGCTAGAAGATCGGCTTATAACAAGTCAACTAATGACATGATATAGGGAGGCCCCTGCTTCAGTGGCTGTTATTACAGCTGTGTCCCATTACATATTAGATACCTAGAACATACTTGCATTCTGAATGGCATTTATCTTTTGAATTTCAAACATTCCTACCATAAATAAGGATTTTCTGCTTTTCAAAAATGTTTCACAGTTTAGTCTAGGGAATACTGAAAGGTTGCCTTTACTTAATGAAATTCTCCCTTTAAGGATTCCAGGAGCTAAGATGGGCATTTCTGAACATTCACCTCCATAGACCTGGGTCACTATTTTCTATACCCATTTCCTGCTATTCCCTTAGCCTGGTGAGGTGATAATAACTTGAGTTTCACAAAACCACCAGGGTGGGGACTATATGAGAATTGGCCTTTGAACATCGCTTAATAATTCTCTTTTTGTTACTTCTTCCTAATAGGAGGTATCTAAATATAACATAAAATGACTACAATTATGCAGTGTGAAAAGCTAGCATTTTATGTGTTTTGTTCCCAAAGTGAGCATTAAGTCTTAAAAATATTTAAAGTGAAAGGACGAAAGAATGACAGTCTCCCTGCCTAAGATCTTAATTGTAATATGAAGAACCTAAAGACTCCTTATAGGGCTGAGGATGTAGCTTAGTGGTAAAGTGCTTGCTTAGTGGTAATGTGCCAGGTGCTGGCTTCAGTTCCCTGCGCTGCAAAAAATAAATAAATAAATAAAATAATAATAATAACGAACAAATAAAGACTCATAAAGCAAAATAGTATGAAACCTTAAAAAAAAACAATGTGAGGTGACTCCACTCCTAAATTAATGACCACAATTACTACTTTCAAAAAAATTGTGTGGTGGTCCATCTTCTCTTTTCCAAGTACAATTAGCTGCTATTCATCAAGTGTAAGATCATTTGTTTTTGAGATGAACATGTCTGCTATCTTGAGGAATGAACCATTCAAAGAAGGAAATTCATTATGTGTGTCCTTGATCCAGGGAGAAACTCAGCCATTTTCCTTTTGTTCTCCAAATAATTGTGGAGATGATGGGGGATTAATTAGCCTGGGGCATTATTATTGAAGTAACAACTGCTGCCCAAGAGTAAGCTTTGCTCCACCTCACTGTAGAGAAAGCAGCTGCCTTTCTATTGCAATTGGTGCCAGGCAGCTGCTTTTATTGTCTCTATATATTTCCATATACGGCTTCTCATCCTAACTGCAGTCACCCACACACAGTTTACACTTTTTTCCTGTCACAAAGGCTACAACCAGAATGCTTCATCTGGCCACTCTAATGAGTAGTGCAGAGAGTGGAGCAGACATTTTCCTTGAACACTGTGTAAGGAGTGTAGGTGAGTTTGTAAGTGTGGGGTTGGAGTTTGGGAAAGTGGGGCAGGGGTGAATGTACTCAGCATGTGTGATTGAGTGCTTATGATAAACACCAGATTGACAGGTGGTTATTGCACACAACATGGGAGAAAAGCAGAGAAGTCTCCAGTCTTTAGCCCTTGTCCAGCATAATCAACCGAACCATATATGCCCAGTGGATGAAGTTTTGATTTTCTTACAGATGATATATATATATATATAAACACACACACACACACACACACACACACACACACACCCTCATTGACCAGTTATATTTACCAACTCAAACTAGGATTTAAGTAGAGAAGGAGAATGGCATATATTTAATCTTCATTTTTCTCAACTGTGATAAAATTAGTAAGGTAGTTTGGCTGTGACCCCAAAGAAAATAGCTCTACCACGCTATCTTGTATAAAACTATGTATCTGTCTACTCTTTTCTGAAACAGTTTTCAAGTGTATGAGTAATTTTGCAAATCACTCTTTTAAATACATTAGTTAAGTTTCTTTAGAAAAACAGAGTGACTAGAATGAATCTGTGGGGGGTGAGGGGGAAGAGAGCTAGCTCATGCTATTGTGGGGGCTAACAAGCTCAAAACCTTCAGGGTAAGATGGAAGGCTGAAATCCTATGAAGAGTGGCTATAGTAGCTTAAGTCTGATGGCAGACTAGATTTAGAATTCCCTATTTCTTGGGAGACTTTCGTCTTTTTCTATTAAGGCCTTCAGCCTTAGTCACATAATTTCTGAGTTCAATCTGGTTTCTCAAAATGTACTTATTTATTTATTTATTTATTATGGAAAATGCTTTTACAGTGACATCTAGACTGGTGTTTGACCAAGTACCTGGAAAAAATATTTTATGTGTCAATCTGATACATAAAATTAATCTTCCAGAGGTCCCTATGTCAGGGAATTTGTATGTGTTTTTTTGTGTCTAAGTGTAATTGCTGTCTTTATTGTCTTTTAATTATAATAGGACCTTTAATTTTTTTCTATTGAATTTTTAATTTTTTCGTTTTAGTTATACATAACAGTAGAATGTTTTGATCTGCTTATACAAGCATGGAATATACTTAGTCTAATTAATATCTTAGTGTTGTGGATGTACACAATATTGAGATTCATTGTGGTGTACTCATATATGTGCATAAGAAAAGGAACTTTTATTTTAGTAAACAAGTAGAAGTATTCTTATTACCGCATTCTAATAATATACGAGTGGGATTCCTTGTTACATATTTTTCATGCACATAATATAATAATATAATTTTGTCAATTTAGTTGTCTAGTACCTCTCCTTTTTCTTCCCTCCTCTCTCCTCTAATTCCCTCCTCTACTCATCTCACTTTTATTTTCATGAGAATGCCCTGCCTTTTTTCCTCTGAAGTTTTTTTCATAAGAGAAAAAACATGACCACTGAGTTATTTCTTTTAACAAAGTGTTCACAAATTCTATTCATTTCCTTCAAATGACATAATTTTGTTTTTTTTTTTCCCTGTGGTTCAATAAATTCCATTCTATATATACAGCACAGTTTCTTTATTCATTTATCCATTGAAAGTCAACTAGGCTGATTCTATAATTTAGCTATTGTAAATTCTGCTAATGTAAACATGGATATACCCCCATCACTAAGAGTAGGCTGACTTTAATTCTTTAGGATAAATACTTTTTTAAAAAATTTTTATTGTTGGTTGTTCAAAACATTACATAGTTCTTGATATATCATATTTCACACTTTGATTCAAGTGGGTTATGAACTCCCATTTTTACCCCGTATACAGATTGCAGAATCACATCAGTTACACATCCATTGATTTACATATTGCCATACTAGTGTCTGTTGTATTCTGCTGCCTTTCCTATCCTCTACTATC
>NW_025999968.1:25054207-25108269 GCF_001458135.2 Marmota marmota marmota | reverse complement strand
CTCTCTCTCTCTCTCTCTCTCTCTCTCTCTCTCTCTCTCTCTCTCTCTCCCTCTCTCCCTCTCTCCCTCTCTTCTGTATTGAAGCTCATCTGAGAAGAAGAGGAAAAGTATGGGTTAGCAAGTTAGGTCAAGGCAGAGAGTGTCTCTGAGGACCGAAGGAATGGTAAGAAGGAATAAAATCAATACCAGCTCTTAGACATAGAATGAAAGGAGGACACCTATTTCTCTCAACTCTGAAGGGAAAGGAGGGAAATATGGTAAAGATAAAAAGTCACTTTTCTTTAAACAGGCTATGAACTGAATGAAGTATGAAGAAGTTGTTGTGAAGAATATATAATAATCATAATACAGTATAGCATCTCAAGCAAATCTTCTTTGTGCACCTACTCAAAACATCTACAATTCAGGAGTGGGTATAAAGTAAGAATATAAAAACAATCTCCTGAAAAACCAACTTTATACAGTTGTTATAAAACTACTTTTGCAAGATCCTTCATTAGTTGTTTGTATATTTGTGGGGTTGTTTTTGTTTTTTATTCCAGTAATTTTTTTGTTTCAACTTTATGTTTAATGATTTTGAGACACTGTGATTTACTCCTAGCCCAGAGAGTTGTGTTCAGTTCTAAAAAAATCTAAAATTGATACAGCAGAAATAGGGAAGAAAAATGTCCACACAAGTTTCATTATAAAGTATTTTCAATCAAATCTAAAACATTCAAATAAAATTGGAATTGATAGTACCTGCCCTCAAACATATAAACTGATCCATTTGAAGATTTTGGAAGTAGCCAGGCTCAGTAGACTCTGAAGACAAGAAGACAAGGTGTCTCAAGAGAAGAGATACAAGGCAATTGATGGTCTGCCTAATTATGACGTGGAATTGAAGAGGCCTCAGACACAAGTTTGGGGCTTAATAACTCTAAAGTATGATGGAGCTCATCAGTTACCCTCATGGTTACATTCAGGCCTCTGTATTTCAAGATACTTTTTAAAAATACAGAAAGCTTTTATTCAAATTTAGCTCAAACTTTTTATTTCTTCTAATTACAAAAAGCTGATGGCTTGGCATCTGTGCCACTTCTAGGAATGCTCTTAACCACTCCATGAAACCTGGCACTGTCTCAATGTTGGTTTTGATTAGCAACCTACAGAGAGAAGGGAAATCACAAAAGAGAAAATTAACAAGGGTGCGCAGTTCCAAAACTGGTTCTACAAATGTGTTTTAAATCAAATGATTCATCCTTTGGCAGGAGCTATTCACTTTATAGTCATTCATTTGAAAGGCTTAGTCTCTGTCTCCTGAAGACTGTGGAGAACATTATTCTTGATGAATGAGATAGTTACCTTAAACCATAAATAAAACAAATAGAATAATTTAACATTTGACTCTCAAAGAAGGTACGTTATCTCATTTGGAATTGGTCATTTTAAAGGGAAAATTCAGAAAACAGTTTTAAACACAAAAGGATGTGTCTATATTGAACTGCTGAATAAAAAAACTAATTTGTTTAAATAATTATATCTTGAGTAAGAAAACACATGGTCCTCCCCTACATTTTATCACTTTGCTTTTCTAGTCTTTTCACTTCATAAAAATGCTTCAATTCTTATTCTTATTACTTTCCAATTTGATTAAATGTCTGTGCCACAAAATAGGAGTCACCCTATGAAATATTGTATTTATTTATTCCTGAACTCAATTTTGTATTAATTTTAAGTCTTTTAAAATTAATTTTAAGTCCTTCCAGGTGTAAAGGTTTAACAAAGGTAAATAATATCTAAATATTAATGTAAGAGATAAACTGAGCTTTTATTGTGGGTTATCTAATCTTTATTTTGAAGAAATTTTGTTGCTAATTTATAATTTCTTCCATACATTTGATAATAAACTAACAAAAGTGTAGAATATTTTCCTTCATAGGCTATTTGTATGTAAGCCTGAAAATATCCTTGCATCTTCCTAGCGTCTGTCTTACCTCATAAAGCAAAACTTAGGAAGAAATAATTTGGAAATGGCAATGGTTTTGCAGAACATTCTTATAGTAGCAAATAAGAATCAAGGGAGTCAGAACAGAACATTTCTGTGTCAACCCATTGGTCTCAATTCCTATGTGACAGGTGTCTCTTTTAGTGAAGTCTGCTAGACAGTGGGATACTGGGGTATTATCATCCTGCTGTGAAGAAGTCTCTCCCAGAGGGAACTTGTTTAACTGCCTTTTTCTCTGATTTCTACTAGACTGTAATTTTCACTCACTTGTGTGAATTGACAAGAAGGATTTATTCACAGATATATTTTTACCTCACTTTCATTGCTAGTCCTGGCTTCTATTTCTGGGTTTCTGTAACACATCACAATAACGTAGGACTAAATTACATTCTGTAAGGTTTGAGAGGTTCAGAATGAAAGATATGTTATTACATGGTTACATTCATTTGTGGTTCTAGAACTTTACTGTAAGAAACAAATAGAGTCCATTTGATTCAATGATATAATGATATATAATATTTATATGTGAGAGTACATAATCATATACATAATATACTATATAACAAATATTGAGGTTTGTTAAGACAACAAAAGGATGTGTTAAAATGAATTTACAAATTAATAGCTTAAATCTGTATAATTATATACCCCCACATATACTTACATATATTATCATATATAAGATACTTAGCTAACTATTTTCCTCTGGCTTGGCTGGCTTAGCAATTGGCAAAAACATCATGGAATAGAACAAAAATGCACCTATTATAAGCAAAAGAGAACTACAAAGAGTTGGCAAAAGAGAACAACAAATAGTTGAAACCAGACTGAGGTACAAAATGGGTCCTTGTAGTGCAAAATACCTATACAGGTTTTTGGAAAAGTCATGAGTGCCTTTAGCACAATTCTAAATGTCAGTATCAGTCAAGAAAACCAGTGAACTTGGTGAATACAATTCAATTAAGTACAGAGTTAAGTAAAAAAATTTTCATTTCCCACAATCTATGCAAAGCACCTCAACATCAGAAGAGGGAGATTATCTGACATCTTTTTTATTTTCCCACCCAGGAAATTTCTATTTCTTATTAATGTACACTGGGAATTAATAACTAAAATTGAACAAAATGCTCTGAAATATGCCAGCAATGTCATAAAAAAACAAAAAATAAGTGAGATTCATAAAAGAACAACAATAACAAAAGTGAGCTTCAACAGATCCAAGGGGCTCTGCTAACTATATTCCACTTTTTAAGAAGTTCCGTTGTAGTCTGCATGTGATGTCTGCTTCTTGTTTGAAGATAGATTGTCATGACACATCTTGGGCTTGCCTGTGCCTAGGAATAGCCACAAATGAAGAGTTCTGCTTCTTAAAACTTGTGAATGCTGCATTCTGAGCATAGAAGGTGAGAACAGCCACCTTGGCTTGGTTCCAACATAAAAGTAGAGGGCTCTTTGGACAAATGTGATCCCACTAAACTTCTCTATAGTACCATGAACTATCCTTCATCTCATTCCAGCAGTTATAGTTCAATCAGTCTAATAATTTCAAGTATCATCTGTGTTTTAACTCCAGAGTGAGTTTGAGGTATCAATAATGCTGAGGTAAAGAAATGTGCATGTTAAATCTGTGTATACACATCCTTGTATGTTTGTATATCTAAGTTTAATTTCCTTAACGTTGGTTCCACTTGATGCCAAAACTTCCAAATGAAGCCAAGCTGAACATCGACTAAAATAGAACTAAATCATTTAATCATCTTGAAAATCTGAATAGAAATTCAAATTGTCTCAGATCTCATCAGTATCCTATAGGACCTTCAAAAATGCAAGGTAGCTGCTTCTGAAAAATGAGAAATTATATCCCATCTATGTATGTTATGTCAAAGTGCATAAATGCATTCTACTGTCATGTGTTACTAATTAAAAAAATTAAAAATTAATTAAAAAGAAAAAAATTCAAGATAGCTTAATTTCTGCTCTCCATGAAGGGAATGTTGAAATAAGAGTTTGAGCACTGGTTGTTTATGTGCAAGAATGATCTCAGGAAACAGGTAGGACAGTAGGAAAATGAAACAAGGAAAGGAAGACAACCACTGAAAGATGAGTTATTGATCAAATTACTATGCTCCTGTATAGTGAATAGTGTTTCTAACTGTAAGAGCCAGTGTAGAACATTTGCTTCAGGGTTATCCCATCCAAGAGAAAAGGAAGATACATACACACACACATACACACACACACACACACATACACACACACACGCATTCCCAATCAGCCATTAACTAAAGGATGATCTAAGAATGAAAACTAATGAAGAAGTATTTAGTCTAAGTACTTCCAGCCTAAAGTGCATGGGCAAAGTAACTGATGACAAAATAAAGCTCTCCACTAAATAAATTCAAGTCTCTGGAATTTTGAAATTGGAGAGTGGGTCTCAAGAGTAAATTACAAAAATATGTAATTGAAACATCAACAGAATATGCCAATTAGGTATCCTAGATGGGTAGAAGTACTTTAAGTTCTTCAGAGGTTAACTGAGATGATAGGTTCCATATGCATTTGGGGGAAAACAGGACATCAGATGATACTTTAGTCAGCTTTTTGTGCTGTGACCAAAAGACCTTATGAGAACAATGTAGAGGAGAAAAAATTTATTTGGGGCTCAATTTTCAGCAGTTTCAGTCCATAGATGGCTTTTTTCTGGGTCCAAGATGAGGCAGAACATGAAGATGAAAGGGCATGGCAGAGGAAAGCAGCTCAGGACATGGCAACAAGGAAGCAGAGAGACTAAGCTCCAGTCAACAGGAACAAATTACTCCAAAGACCTGCCTCCAGTGTCCTACATACTCCAGTCACACCCTACTACTGACAGTTACCACCTGGGTAATCCATTCAAGTGGATTAATGCACTGATTAGGTTTAGACTCTCACAATCTAATCACCACCTCTGAACTTTCTTGCATTGTCTCACACATGAGCTTTTGGGGGTCACCTCATATCTAAACCATCACAGATGCTAATTTGTAAAGTATTCCTAAGGGCAAGCTCACACTTGCTCCTCACTTTGAATAGCACACCTACATAGTGCCTGCCATAAGAAAGACAGGTAAGGGTAAACAACTTCTGTGATATTTATTTTATTAATTCTTATGAAGGACATAAGCAAAGGTATGCAAAAGGGAATGGTAAATTTCCTTATTTTATGAATCTAAAAATTCAGACTGCTAATAGAATTAAAGAATATACAAACTTATATATGATATCAGTAATGGAGCTTTATATAGAATATATATATATAATAAACATGTACAAATATGCATAAAAATGTGTATAAGTCCCGTACTTATACATGTATAATATATATATTCTGTATGTATATATTATGTATATATATTTTTATGTGAATACATAATAACAAATATATCTATTTCCATAAATGTAACCAACATTCCACATATCCCATATATTTATGGAATAAAAATATGAGATATTTCATATATATGTGTGTGTGTGTGTACATACACACACATATATATATATATATATATCTTCCAAATTGTTTTTTTTAAATTAATACACTCAGGTTTTACATTACATTAGTAATGTAATTTAAATATCAACTATGTTTATATGATTTCTTACTGGTATAGATTTTCTGATGATCCATAGAATTTTAAAAAAACTTATGTTCTATTTTTGTTAAATATTTGTACCTATCAATAAAATTATGTATTTATATTTAAAAGTATAAACAGACTCTTTTCCATATTGCATCTCTTCCACCTATAATTGGATTAAAATATGTTGGTTTAAGATTTGAAAGTCAACAGAAATATCAACACTAAGCACTCAGGTTCCGATTTTTACATCAGCAGTTCTTGGGATAGTTTGTCACCATTGGTATTCATAGTTTCTGTAAATGTACTTTGGCACTTAGCAATTTGTAGTCCATAAGGGTCTTTTAATTTGTCTTCAAAAATGATTTTGAACATATTGTTATTTTGTTAAATTATAGATGTTAACTGAAAAAATTCTTTGCTTACATGTTTCTTTCTATAGTCACTTGGTCATTTCTTGTAAAAGCATGCTGACTTTTCAAGGAATGTGTTGGAAAATTTTTCTCACCATTTCTCTTCTGGACCCATAGTTCTTGTCATTGCTTCCCTTGTATATGCTTAATTATGGGGTTTGGTAACAAGGACATGATCTTCTTTAATTCAAACCTTACATTTTACTTGGGTTGATTTTTTTTCTTATCTGATTTCATTTCCCTCCATTTCATTAGAAACTAGGGGTGAATTACATGAAACACTTAAGAATCTTCCATATATATTATTGCTTTATGAATGAAGATTATAAAAAGTTTATAGTGATCCTGTGTAGCTGCCTTTACATTGAAAAGACCTATGTTGAACACAAATGTTAAAGGAATATTCATTCATTCCACATGTACTCATTTGTAAAATTTAAACATTGCTGAGAACCCAGTGTTTGGTCTTTCTGGACTCTTATTTCAGGATCTCCTTTCAGAGATTAAACTAACTTGTTAGAACTCAAATTCAATTTGAGATTTAGCTATTCCTGACATTAGCAAAGAATAAAAGCACCATACTTTAGCTATCCAGGAAAGTAAGCTATATACGTAGATCCACAAACAGCATGTATGAAAACCAACCGTGAGCCCCTCTAGATGTAATGCATAGAGAAACCCAGCCATATTTAGAGGCTAGACTGCCAGACTTCTTAGTCTCAAGTTTGCCTCTAGCATTTTTCCCTCACTTTTTTCTAGTGAGGTGCATTTTGAAGGAAATTTAACTTGAAAAGCATGTTTCTAAAGCGAAACCACAGAATGTACACTGTGAATAATAATGATTCTTAGTTTATTGTTTTTCAGTTCCTGAAGAAATCCAACAGACCAGGCTAGTTATACTTTGTAATGCCTATATAATAGTTTCATGCAGATTTTTTTTCAACAAATAGCTCCAACAGTTATGAAAGAAAAATAAGGACCACAGTAGAGAAAATGTATTCAAAGACACACACAAACACTCATACCCACACTTTGTATTTCGGGTTTTTTTTTTTTTAATAACTATTAGAGCACACTTTCAACTCATAAATCCACCCCTTTTTATGTGTACAGTTCAATAGTTTTTTGTAACTTTATTGACTAATGACACCATCACCCATAAATCAGTGTTAGAATATTTTCACCCTCTATAAAGTAATAGTGAGTCCATCATTGCACTTTTAAGTCAGTTTTTAATATAAATTCTAATTTAGGAGTCTTTTATATAAAATATAGTTTTTCCCAAATGAAACTTAACACAAAATGACTTAAATTTATTTCGGAAGCTTGAGAATGAATGTTTAGAATCTTTACACATATTAGCTAGACTGTAATGTCTTCCTATAAAAGCCAGAGTCTACACAGCTGTGTCTGAGAATGCTTGCTCTGTGTAGGCTAATGACAATTTTCTGTTAGCTATTGCAGTAAAGAATTAGAAATGCAGGAACCTAAATGTCCACATTGAAATGAAAGCCAAATCCTTAAAAGAAACAAGTAGAACTATATTTGTATCCACATAATTTTCTTTTTAGCTTTACTTATGCAATCCAAAAATGGAACAACTTAAGGCTATTTTTTTCTTAATGTGCTAAAATTTTTATGGTGCATGTAAAAATTAATCAGATCCAGTTCTCAAAATTCTAAGGTCGATTATGTGAAGTACTCATAATTGCAAAAATATGTATTGATGCATTTTCCTTATTGGGATGGGACTAGAGAGCTAGAATTGCCTCAAAATTCATAGCTAGCTAAAAAGGTATTTGACAAAAATTCTCCAAATTAATAAAACCTTTGTGGTTCTAAAAAGGTCAACCATAGGCATCATGGGCATTAAGCAGCAGATAGTCTGCCTCTGAAATTTTCCCCTTTTCTCTTCTGCTTGAATTTTTAAAAATCTGTTTGCAGGGAACAAAGTTATTAATTACAACTAAATGTTTGCATTTCTTAATCTAGTTATGGGGCAGAAAAGGAAAGAATTTGGGACAAAGGAGGTTGGGATGTATTACTAAGTATACATATAGACAAGCAGATTTTATAGCGCAAAGAGAAATTTTGCAGGTATAATTGGTTTTGGAAAATCTGTAAATCTCTGCTGGCGTTCATTTTGTTTATAGAAATTTGTAAACACATCTAAATGGACATATTCTCCACCTGCATCCTTCAGAAAGCTAGACTAGAAAAAAATAAATATTTTTATAAGTTCTTAATTTGTTAAATTACGCTACAAATTTAATGATGGGTTTTGGATACATACTTCGAAGAGATGCATAATGAATATTAAGATTGGAATACATACTTGGAAGAGATGTATAATGAATATTAAAATTCATGTTGTAACTGTCAAGTATATTTAACTTTTTTTCTATTTTACTTAAAAGTAATTTGGGTGATTTCTTTTGAATTAACAAAGACTCTTGCATTCTTTAGGAGAATATCTATGTTGCAAATAAGTCTCTGGCATAATAGTGACATGGAATTAGGGCTTCTCAGAAAGCTGATTTCATGGTAATCAAAATATTTAATATTCTATATAGTCACATAACACAATTGTTCTCTCTTTTGGAATATCTTCTTGTTCTATTTTTTCCCCTAAACTTTTAAGGATTTCTATTTGTGAGTAAATTGGATAGCTTTGAGCTTATTTACAAAATCTGATTTCCAAATGTTTGAACAGACTTTATATAAATTTTCTTTTATGGAAGGTTTGAGTTTTTTACCTCCCTAAAATAGCCATCAACTACATCATTTCTCAAGAGGACCTCCTCTTCTGCAATTGTTTCTATTGCACTTGGGTAGTGTTGCTAGACATATATAAGCCATCTGCTCCAGGCATATACAAACCATATGCTAAGCACAGTGTCCCAGTATTTAATTTTTTTTCTGCTTCCTAAATGTGATTAATAATATTTAGAAACAATGCATACTTCTGTAGTGTCCACCATTTTAAAAATTCAAGGAGAGATAATGTACATAAACATTTATGATTCATACACCAATATAGGGTTCAGCAAATGATTTCTCACTCCTGCTTGCAATACATGTAAGGATAATTCTCATTCCTGTAGTAGCAAATGAATTGTTTTCCTACTCACCCAAAAATATGTTCTTAAATGAGAATAAAGCTATTATAAAGCCACAATTGAATCTACAAAAATACTTGTGTTATGGTATAAAGTATCTATGGATATAAAGACTCATGTTTGAAGGCTTGGTCTCCAGTGCAGTGATGTTCAGAGGTGGGGATATGGGGAAATAGTTGGATCATGAGGGTTCTGACCTTATCTGTGGAGCTTGTTGGAGAATGTGGGTCACTGAATATGTGACCTGGAAAGGTATTTCTTCCCTCTGGCCTCTTCCTTACTTTTGGCTTCCCAGCCATCATGAGGAGAGCAGATTTGCTCCTTCTTGCACTTCCACCATGATATTCACTTCAGGCCCAAAGCAATGGAGCCAGTCAAATTTGGACTAAAACCTCTGATTCTGTGAGCCAAAATAAATCTTTCCTCCTTTGATTCTTCTTTTTTATTACAGGCATTTTGTCAGAGGGTTGAAAAACTAACACATACCATATATGTGCCTATGTTTATGTGGCTTGTGTGTGTTTCAAAGACTGCTACCTTAAAGTTAGCAATTTATTATTTGTGATGCAGACACCAACAATCCAACCCAAACATTTTGTACATGATGTCTTAAAAAAATTCTGCTCAGCCATAACCATAGCATCATTTTCCCCTTATTTGAATTGTTTTTAATGTAAAACTAAAGGATCCAGCGAAGATTGAACAAATTGTAGGTTTGAGGACTGAGGGATACCAACTAGCAGCAGGTAGTTCCCTATATGTGTGTTAGCTTGTGATTTAGTGTAACCATATAATTAACAATGTAATCAGACTGCAATCATGAGAGTTAGTCATCAGAGACATAGGAGCCCCTCAACTAGTAAGCTTTTCAATGTAGAAGTTCCTATTCCTTAAGTGGAAAAGGTGGCTGAAACTATATATTACCAAAGCTCCTACAGGCTGGTTTTAAACTTTGGTATAAATTAAACATCAAAGTCATTGTATCATGGAGGTCTGCTCTGGTATGAATGTTCATGACCCCTCTAAGTACATAGGCTGAAACCTAATCACAAATGTGATGATATTAAGAGGTGGGGTCTTTGGAAGGTTATTCTGAGTGTGGAGCCTGTGTGAATGGGATTAGGAGCATTTAAAAAATGCCTTCAGAGAGCCGCTTTCCTTTCTACCCTGTCAGGACACAACTAGAAAATGCCATCTGTGAACTAGGAAATGTGCCCTCATCAAATACCAAATTCACCAGCAACCTGATCTTAGACTTCTCAGCTTCCAGCACTGTAAGAAATAAATTTCTGTTGCTTATACATTTATGATATTTTGCTATAGCAGCCCAAACAGGTAAAGTCAAAGACTCTGGGATTGAAGAGTGAGGGAAAAGTAACCCAGTGTAATTGTGTACATGTCAGGTATCTCCTTGGATGACTCATTTTCTCCCTCTCAAGCAAAGGTTTTCCCTCTGGTTGTTTGAAAATAAAATTCCAGATTATATTTTATCATTGTGATTATTTTAAAATATATGTTTTATTATTACTAAGGTATGATGAAGGTAAGAGATCAGAAGGCAATTTACAGAGGAAAAAATGGTTTGTTCCTATTATTATGGGGAGAGGTTGATGGATAAGTACTAAGTTATTGTTAAAAGAAATTCTGCTGTGCATTTGCAGAGTAAGTATAGACAATGAAACTAGGCTGTTTATTTCAAAAACCTAGAGAAAAAGTGTTTGAATGTTTTCACAAAGAAGAAGTGATAAATATTTGAGGAGTGAGATGTATACCATGGTTTAAGCATCACTCAATGAATATATCTATCAAAATATCATAAGGAACCCATAACTATGTACATTTATTTGTTTTTATGTATGTTAGTTAAAACATAAATTTAAAAAAATAAGAAAAGAATAATTAGTTTGTTATAGTTCCCAAGAGGAGAAGAAACAAATGCCATGCCACACAGGACCAAAAGGGAAGCCCAGGGATTGGTCATCAGGTTGAAGAAGCAGGAGGAAGTAGAGACAAGGGTTCACACTGTGGTTTTCATGGGAAAGGTAAGCAGGGTAAACTGGCCCAGGAATGGCTAGTTTGAATAACTCAGGAAACCCTGAGAATGTGGACTTTCTCTGGCTTTCTGGCACCTATCTCCAGGGTCATGAGAACAGAAGAATATTGCCTCCTCCAGTGTAAGAGACAGAGCAAATGTCCTGGATTGGTTACTGTGTGTATGAAAGGCACCTTCTGGCCAGTCATTTACTTTATTAGATAAATTAGATAAATTGACTAGTCTTGA
Organism: Marmota marmota marmota; assembly: GCF_001458135.2. Lineage (NCBI taxonomy): Eukaryota > Metazoa > Chordata > Mammalia > Rodentia > Sciuridae > Marmota > Marmota marmota. The sequence continues at coordinate 25,096,852 of NW_025999968.1, read as the reverse complement.
AAGACACAGACCCTTCCCAGTCAGTGAAGCCCCAGATGTCGAAGCATCCAGAATATATAATATTTAGGGTTAAATTAATACCGTGATAAACTGAATCTAATCACAAGCTGCAATTGTTACTTTTTTTAAATTGAGGTAATATTTAGACAAAGTGAATTATACTGATCATAAGTGTAAAATTCAATGACCTTTGACAAACAAACAGTCATCATGGTATAATTACATTTGTCACTAATTTAGACTGTTTTCTGGTGTCCCTTTAATAGCAATAGTGCCAAAGTTTTACTTATCAAAGACCAGTGTATATTTTATTTCCTTTCTAAATATAATGTAATATAATAAAATACAGATTATTTCTAATCCTTTCTGATCCACTTAAGGATATGAACCAAGTGACATAAGAGAAGAGCCTTTTAGAATAGTTTTCTTATCATAGTCTATAAAGGAAAAGGTAAATGTTAATCCTTTTCTGCTCTAAAGCTGTATTTTGATTATTTCTTTCCACTCTTGCAGCTAATCAACAGCAGCAAGCCCTTTTCCAGAAGCCCCACAGAGAAACCCAACAGCACCCAGCACTCAGAGTTAGATGTACCTATCCTATGCTGGAATATGGCAGCTCTATTCCTGAATAATACTGATTCAGAACAGAAATATTACTTAACATCCTTTTAAAAAATACACTCATAGTTCTAATCTGAAATGTGTTCTTCACTTACTTCTTCTTGATCTTACATGATCATCCTTTCCCATTACCACATTTCTTTCAGCAACACTCAGTAACTATCTCACCTAAATCTTTGGGACCATCTATATGAAAATAACTTTCTCAATATTAATGAGTTGTATGTAAGATAGTGTCTGAATTTTTTTTGGCCTAATATTTTATATTTAGTTATCTAAAGTTTTGTTATCAACTTGGTTTGAATGTTTCTACTGTTATCTTATTTTGTAGAAACCAATGAATTAAGAAAACCACTGAATTCAGGAAATGAACAGAGGATGTTTTCTAAAGTAATCCTACATTGGTCAAGGACTTGGGCTGTCAAAGTTCCATCAAAGCAGATGTTCTAAATATTATTATTGGGAAATTATTCCCAATGATAACATTGACAAAGTCATGATTTAGACAAATCTCTGCTCCCAAAGTGAAGGTGTATTTTCTAGAAATTTTAAGATCTTTTGAGACTTTAATGATGTTAGGAATTTCTCAAGCTATTTTATTATTTATTTATTTATGTATTTTTGGTCTCTCTGGAAAGAAGGATCCTATTCTCTCTATGTGGATTCCTTATGTTACCTGTGGGATATATTTTTCTAAGTTTAGACTTTGTCAAATAGTTGGAGTTGTAAAGTATATACTGTTTTAATCCATTTTTATTTGTTCAAATTAGTTATATATGACAGTAGAATGCAGCATATACTTTCACACATAAAATAATGAATATTGCATTTTAAAAAATGAACAATGCATAGTTAAATGAATACTTGTCTAGAAATTTTTATGTTTCAAGGCAGTTGATAGAAAAGAGAAATAAAGTCATACGTGCATTTGAATGTCATTTATCTCATGTTAAAAGTAAAAGATCTTCCTTCAACACTGGATCTTGTATGTTAATGAAAAGCAGTAAGATGAAAATCACACATAAACACACAACTGTCCTCTGATTGCTTCATGTAACAACATATGACATCCGGAGATAGGGCTCATTCAACTCCCAGACTGCAGCTGTGTCAAGAGTGCTCATATCCTTTCAAAGGATGTAAATAGAGTAGAATCTTGTTTAATATCCTAGTGAATCCAAGCAACATTTCCCCCTAAACTATACTAATACTGTATGTATTTATATGTGTGTACATATCCTCAATATTTTATGATAAATTTTTCTTAGTGTGCTCTGCATTTTCCAAAAGTAAATAATTTTATGGGAAAATTCTATTTGCTCTAATTTGTAGCATTTCCTAGTAGATAATTTCTTATTTTAGAGATTAATCAACTTCAAGTGGATGATGAGTTTTAAAAATATTTGTTTATAAACATTAAACTCTTTTACATGGAGGCATTATACTTAGCTATAATTAACCCCATAGATTTTCAAAGTCATGAAAGATTCATGCAAAGATTCTTCTGATTGCATGAACATATTAGATGATATTAATGAAGGAGACTTTGTTATTTTTCAAAAGAAATTTGAAGATCAATTGAGAAAATGGCAAAACAGGGTGATTCCACCTTGATAAGCCCGTGCAATAATCATTTATGAAATGAACCCTTCCTGTATCACTTTTTTCCCTCCTTATTTCTTTATGCTAAGAGGGAGATAAGATTATAAAATATAACTGCAGGCTCCAGTATTTAAAACTAATTGATGTTTTAAAAATTCAATAATTAAAACTTAAGAAGTTTTTAGAAATTTAGGACTGAGACACCTAAAACTTGAATATACTCTGTTAACAAATAATGACAAAAGGAAATCTTGGTCAGAAATTTTCATTTTTTACAAAATGTACAATTTTACAAAAAGTCTTACAACGTTTTCTTTCAGCACCATTGATTTGATTGAGAAAACTACTTTTATTTTTACCATGTAATTTAGAAGATACAATTTTATAGAAAATCACCTCTTTCCTAAGCATATTTCAATTATCATTTGGTTCAAGTTGTATTATGTTAATTTCATTGCTCAGGGGACCAGTCACAAAATAAACTGTACATTTATTCCAAAGCTAACCAAACAGTAGTACTAGACTTGAACAAAGCAAACATTATACAGGGCATGGAAGGCTGAGTGCTCACAGTGAGAAGCACTAAGAGTGGGAAGATACAGGCAAGAAAATAACAATATTACAATGCAGAGCAGTGGATTAAATGCTAGGAGAATGGATTACAGCAGTTCCCTCTTGCCCATCATTTCACTTTCTAGGATCCACTGACCTGATGTCAGTGGCAGTCAAAAGATATTACTGGAAGATTTCAGAGAAAAAAAACTGCTATGTTTTAGACTGTGTACCATTCTGAGTGATATGATAAACTGTCATGCCATCCCAGTCTATTTCCTTGAGACAGAGGTCATCCCTTTGTCCAGATGTTACCTGTATGAGTTATTAGATGACAGTGTTTGTGTTCAACTAACACTGACTGATTTCATTATTATTAGTTTATACTAAAGACCTTTTTTGTTGGTGCATGATAATTATAGAGAATAGTGGATTTCATGGTGGCATATGTGTTCGTGTGCATAATGTGACCCGAGCAATTTTTATTATTAATTATTGTTGTTAACCTTTTACTTTTCCTAATTTTTAAATTACATTATATCACAGGTAATGAATAAAAGATTCAGTGCCATCTATGACTTCAGATACCCACTGGGGGTTTTGAAACATACCTTCCAAGAGTACTGCTGAACTGCACTATTGAAAAAACAGAGGAAGGAGCTGGTTAACTATTGCCTAAGGGACTGGGAAAGCTTTATAAGGGGATTATATTAGCAGTGGATTTTGAAAGGTAATGAGCAGAAGCATTTTCCAGGTGGAAAAGGAAGGGATCCTGCATTCCAGGCAGGAAGTACAACATGCACAAATGTGGACAGATGAAAGAAAAATTGTATTTATAACATTAGCTTTGAATGGAGAGCAATAAATGATAAAGCTGGTATGTGTGTTGCAGCCTTATGAGAGACTAGTCCAAAATTTCTCAAATGCTTGTGATTCTAAACATTTTTTAAATCAACTTCTTAAAAACATAGATCCTAAGAGCATTCATTTGGAGCTTATTTTTTGCTTAGTAATTAAAATCTAGATTTGAAATTATGAGATTTTGAAGTCAGGGAAAGTCAATGTTTCATTTGTTTTATAAAATAATAAATCGTCAAAATGTGTAGGAAATGGAAGTTCTGGAAAGATTGAGGGAAAGATTGAGAAGAAAGGCACTAAATCTGACAACAGGGGGAAAACAGCAAGCAAGCTTTGACCCAAGGCCTGAAGACCAGAGAGTAGGAAACCAACAAAGAAGTATCAGCTTTCAGAGGGTGGGGCTGATGGCAAGCTGAGAGTATAGAGAGATAACTCTGAAATTTCAAACTGGATACACTGCAAAAATGGGAATGCTGGTGGCCAAAAAAGGAAATCAGAGAGAATGCCAGGTTTGGGAATTCAGGGTAGGGGTGGTGAGATGGAGAACATTAAGCTATGAATGATTATGTTAAATCAAATCCCAGAGTGTTTCTGGATTTAACAGAAGTAAGTGTTCTGAAAAAAAAAAAAAAAATGAGAAGGAAATGTTTTTAAGTGGGCATTGTTCAGAATGCTAAAGAAAAATAAGGGGGGTAATGTCTGACTCAAAAGAAAAATCTTTCAACCATTTACTGCATATTTTCCCATGGAGATAATTTTTAAAAGCTTTGGCTCACTTCGAAGAGAAATACTGAGCCCTTTTTGTTATTACTTTAACTTATCCAATCTCTAAACCACAGAGATACCTAAGAGGTTCATTAGAAATTCCCCAACCCAGAAATAGGAAGGTCCCAATAAAAACAAACTAATCAGATCTGTTAGGAGTTGAATTTTGGAGTTTTGACTTCCTGATTCTAAGGAAGGGTCCTATTTTAGTACAAAATAATAGTAAGTGTAGCATAAAAAGCACCAGACTTAATGAATCCCTTCCATGTCTGTCTGTAGATTTGGCATACACAAGTACTAAACATGATTCTAATACAAATTGTGGAAATCCCATTTCTAACCCAGTCACTTTACAGAGAAGCCTTTTAAAAAATAAAATAAAATTTAAAAATAAAATACTTTTTCTAATTGTTGATGGGCTTTTATTTTTATTTATTTGTACGTGGTTCTGAGAATTGAACCCAGTACTTCACACATGCTAGGCAAGCACTGTACCACTAAGCCACAACCCCAGCCCATCAGAATCCTTTTTGGGGGGTGACATTTTTGCTTATCTATTGTAATTTATCTTTTCTGTTATTTCATTCGATATAGTCAATGGCCTAAGTTATATTAACAAAGAGACCAAATCTTGTCCTTCTTCCACAAATCAATAAGGAAACAATGTTTTGGAAAAAATTGTTCTCACTGTTAAACTGGGTTCAATTATCAACAGTTTGGGCTTATATTTCTCTTTCTGTTCTACTTCTGAACTAGTCATCATCGCCTGTTACCAATTCAAGAGATTGTCATTGCTTGTCATTGCATGTCATTGATAGATAGGGAGGAAGACACCCAGTGACCAATTCAACCCTTGTAGTAAGAAACTATGTCTCCTTAGAAGACAAATTGAAAAGCACTCTGGTACTGGCTTTTAAAGGCAAATACTGCTAGATAATTAAGGGTGAAACTGTCCAGTCATCTGTCATGACAAAGGCATATTTTAAGGAACAATGAATTGCCAGAATCATTGCAAGATCCACAGTGACAAGGTCAGAATTTCTTTAGTACTCACTATGTTTGGAAGGTTTTAGTAGCACAGTGTAAACCCTAAAAAAGCTGCCTGGAGAATGGTTAATTGTGTGATTCATGAGCCACCCCTTCCAACTCTCACTGTTTTTCCTTGCATTTGGATTCTTTCTAGGAATACTTAATTTAAAATATCACTTTACCAACTATAACATCTCTTTCTTTTTTTTTTTTATTTTACAAAGGACGCATTTGGTCGTATCCAAAATAACAAAAACCTCAAGATCAAATATTATCTCCATCTCAAATACCAATACAACAAAATGTATTTTACCCATTAAAACATTAGTTAAAGATTTTTTTAAAATTATTATCTTCATAATAATATCTTTTGATGAATTATTATCTTCTGTTTTAAATGTTTTATCAATTTCTTAACTTCTTTCCCCCTACAAAACTGTCCATTTACTAACCTGCATAAATGTCTGGTCCAGTTCACGTGTCCTACCCTGTCATCAATTTCCTCTCAGTAGGAGAAACATTTTAGTAATCTATTATTTAGGATCTGGTAAAAGGACATAATTAAAACTCAATCATGGGCTACTGAGGTACTCAGCAGTAATTGCCATTTGAGCTTATGTATCAGCAAATTTGCAGCAGAAACCCATGTTTTCTCTTTTTTACTGTCTTCATCTACCTCCCAGTATTTCTTCAGTTTTAGAGAAGTTTTATACTTTTTTTCATTCCATATAGCAATCTCCCTGTATTCTATCAAATCACAAATTCAATAAATAAAACAAAACAAAATAAAAACAAAAATAGAGAAGTGAGAATACAACAAATTAAATCTATTCCATACATTGCAACACCATTTTTTTCTATAGAAAAAAATTTTAAAAATCCTGTAAGCTTGAAAATTCATAATTTTAACAAATCTCTCTTTGGTACCAGAAAACTAACATAAAGAAATTTAATCCATATGACTCTTTATTGCTTACATTATAAATTGTGTTACAGTGCCTGAAGTATGAAGAAATTACACTTCAAGAAGTGAATTAAAAGGGGTTCTAAAAAACTTTTTAAAAAATGTTAATACAACAGAATGTCCACGGAATGCATCTCTTTCCGTAGCGTGTCTACAAGAGAAGAGAAAACAATTTCTGTTAATTATTTATTAATATTAAAATATTGATGAGCTTTATCTAAGAGTAATGGGCTTCCAGCTGTTGCACTGGGTTGAACTGTGCTGAAATTTAGCCAGCATGAGGGGCGTGTATTAAAAGAGCAGAACAAATGACTTAACAGGGGCCTAAAAGCAGCAATCAGAAAAGGTTCATTTAACATAGAGATGGCACAAGCTTCGAGCAATTGCCTCTACTTAAGTAAGTGTGGAATTACAAAAGGTTATATATTACAGTCCAACAGGGGCCTGCAGCTTGCTCAAAGGCCTTTGAAGAATTTCAACAGTTATAAAGTCTTGCTTAGTGCACAAGCAGTAAAACTTGGGCAGACCCCCAAAACAGCCTGCAAAGCTTTTATTAAAAGGTTAATACAACCCTTGTCACAATTCTTGTTTGAAAGGAATTATTTTCTCTCTCCCCCCTTTTTTTTTAAAGGAGAGATACCATACCTGGTTATTTTCCCACAGGTCTGAAATGTATTTTAATGATTTTGAAAAATGAACCAGTTTCTTGGTGTATGGAATTAAATGTAGGACTTTATGGGTTTAAAAGGAAAATGTTCCAATGCTAAGCTTCTTTGAAATGCTCTGCAATCATACATCAAAAAAGTTATTCTGCTAATGGATTTGCTTCAGCAGAAAAACTAGTGGAATTTCTCCATTGTTTGTAAAAGAGGCAAAATTTGGTTCCAAGGACATTGGTGACTTCGATTTTCTCATTAACAATTGGATAGTAAATTGATTTTTATAAGTATAGACTTAGAATATACAGTAAAATAAAGTGAAAATAGTTTATCTTTTGCTTTAAAGCAACTTTAGAGCTTTAAAGTTGGGGGAATGAGGGGAGGGATGGGGGAATGAGACCAATGTGGGAACTAAAACAGAAGAGTATTGAGTAGATAAAAAGTAGAGATGAAAGTTAAATGACTTTAGTTGGCATAAAAAGGATAGTAATTGCAAAAATGAGAATAATAAATAAATTTAAAATGAGAGTAAGAAAATAAGTTTACTGGCTGAGCCTGGTGGCACACATCTATAATCCCAGTGGCTCAAGAGGCAGGATGATTGCCAGTTCAAAGACAGCCTCACAAAAGCAAGGCGCTAAACAACTCAGAGAGACTCTGTCATTAAAAAAAAATACAAAATAGGGCAGGAGGTGTTGCTCAGTAGCCAAGTGCACCTGAGTTCAATCCCCGATACCCACTCCAAAAAAAAAATTAATTAATTAATTTTTCCACCCCAAAAGCAAAACCTACATTTTTATTTTGCAAAAGATTAAGTCCTCATTTCCAGACCATTAGGGTAACAACACTTTAATTAGAAAAGAGTGTCAGCATCTTAGAAATAATCAGAACAAGTGGATGGGAAATTTATTGAGATCAATTCTAACTGAGGTGGTACAAGTCACAATTGAGGAATGAAAGTTTTACTTTAAAGTGATCCATAAAGGTAAAAAGCATTTATACATAGGATCAGCTTGAAATGCAAATATCATCATGTGATAGTCATAGAAAGATCAAATCAATAAATATGGAACCTGTACTGTTAGTTCTTTGAAGATTGTAAATACATAATCTTCAAACATGCTTGATTTGCAAAAAATATGTAACATAATTGGTTCTCAATCAATGAAAATAATTTGACAGTTAATGTATAAAAAGTCATGAGCTTTTCTTTTGTGTTTAACATTTGGTTTGCTATATTCCATTAGGGCCCAGTGCTACCATACTCCAGTGAGGCATTTCACTTGATTGGTAAACAAGATTGAGGTTGAAAACTCAAAGTACATAGATAGTATGCATTTTTCTTTTTGATGGAAGAATTTGAAATAGAAATCACTTAAAATATATTTAATATTTAGTTTGAAATGAAGATAATCCTATTATATTTGATCTATACTGCTGCTTTCTATTTATATTTCATATTTTTGATAATAGGCAACAAACCATAGCAAATGTTGCCATTATCCAATCAAGATATCTCAAAATATATTTATATATTCATAACACATAGCAATAATTTCATTGAATTTCTTATTAAATGCTTAAGCAATTAAAATTCAAAATATAAAATAGTTTTCTTAAATATGTTTTTATTCATGAAAGATTTTTGTCAGAAGTCAAAATCTACTGTAATATACCCTAAGTCATATCTATTTCACAATACAACAAATATTATTATTACCTATGGATACCATGGGACTCCTTGTGCATAATGGATTCCAGTCCTCTTACAGAGTTGCATATGAAAATGTTATCAATGAGCTGAGGAATCTGGCATTAATAACTTCACAACATTATAACAAATAGGTAGTCCTAGTGTTTTGTTCTTTTTTTTAATATATCAAATATATTTCATTGCTTACATTATAGTAGCAGATTGAAAACATCTGCTCACTTGCCACTAGTCAACCAGCAGCAGAAAATCTCAGCTCATTTTCCATAGGCTTGAATACACTAGGGCTAAAATCAGCTGCTGGGGCTGGATATAGGGCTAGATTAATACTCAAGGGTCTTGGAAATGGAAATAATGCTTTCTTGCCAAAGATTAGACCAATGATAGACTCCATTTGCTGGTTCCAGTCTCTCTTTCTACTCTTATTCACCATGCTTCCCAACCCATAATATTGCTTTCTCCAACTTTTCCTCCCCTCCTCTCTTTTTCAGCTCCATCACCTGTCATGATAATCAAGAAAGATCGAACATCCAGAAACAGCATCTCTCTATCCTGGCAAGAACCTGAACACCCTAATGGGATCATATTGGACTATGAAGTCAAATACTATGAAAAGGTAGGGAAACAATGTTATGTGGTTGAGTTGTGTAGGGAATGAGCTTATTTTCTCATAATGAGCTATGCTCTTGAAAAGAAAGCACTGACATTGGTAGTAGGAGCTATGTTTAGTATCCTTGTCATATGACCTCTTTGATTTATAGGAACAGAGGCATTTAGAAACCACTTTGTCAGATACCTGCTATTGTACAACAATAAATGACATCAAAGATATCACTACCAAACATAAGCCAGTTTATTTTGACAATAGACAGGACATTTATGTTCATTCACACTGAGAAGCCTATTCCACTAACAATTTTGTAATGATTCTTTAGTTTCCTGATTAAATATTCCTATTTAATTGACTCAAGCTTCATTTTATGACCTTCATAGTCACATGATTTTCATTTAATACAGAGAGTAGCATTGGAATGAATTAAAAAAACAACAACACTGAATTATTTAACTGATCACGAAAACGTTTCCTGAGTCTGTAGAGGAAAACATAGAAAGTGAGGTGGAAGAATAAGTATGCTTCACATCATAAAATTGGTTTAATAATATAATTATAAAAATGAGCACAGGGTTATTTATACATAGAATTTAGATTGTGATATTTCATCACTTTAACAGTTATTTCTCCCTAGTTTTAAATTATGGCAAGTTTGAAAGCAAGATATATTTCAACTTTATCATGAAAACTGGTTCACTTTATAGCTGCTAATGTGAACAGAACACATTTGTGTACTTATTGCCTTTTATAAAGTATTTTAAAGTGAATTTTAAAAACAGTTGGGCAATTATGTAGCTATATATATGTAGATGCAACTTATGTATACAGGACATTTCTGCATGCATTATTTAAAATTCAACAGTGTGATCATTTTATAAAAGTTGGAAATAGGAATTTTTATAAAATGAAAAATTGAGAGATAGTGACATTAGATGAATTCCCCACAGCCCTTCTCAAAACTTATTAGGATTAGGTTTATGTTTTGAACCCTGATGGTCATGATTCCTCATTTAATATGTTTCTGTGATTGTGTACCTGCTTCAACATGAGAATGGATAGTTAGAAGTATGAGGGTTATTAGAATGACAGTTGTCAAAGGGCATAATGCATAAACATACTTTTGTGTTAAGTACTTATATCCTTTACTGAGTCAATGTAGTTCACAAATATAATGCTATTCTTTTCATACACCTCTCTATAAGAAAAAGGTATTCTCTTTTTATCAAAATACGGTGAGACTTAAGAAACTTTATTTTGCCATAATCACAGTATCATCATCCACTATGGTAAAGCCCATCACTCCTATTTTAAAAATAGGAGTATTTTTAAAAGTGTGACAAGATATAGTGAGCCAATTTAAGAATACATGTTTTATTGTTGATTCAAGAAAATTAATTTTGTGCCTTTATTCAGACTATATAACTAAACTAGTACGACACCTTTAAATCTAAGACGCTAAGTCGAAAATACAATTGACTTCTTTTTATATATTTTGCCAACATAAAAAAATTAACTTCTTTCAAACTCTATCAACAGAGTAAAACATACATTATGCAATCAATGCAAGACAAAAATCATTGAATCTATTGATTATTTCCTAAGCTTTTAAAAACATGATGCTTGCATACATGTGATATTACCTTAAATATGTGTATATAAATACTTGTTTCTAGCATAGAAACATGAATTTAAAAATTATTCCCAAATTCATATTTGGGGTTTGGAAATATTATAAATGCTTTACTGGAATTTTAGTTTCTTAAGATCCAGATTTCTTGACTGCTTAATTGTCTCAAAAATGATGGACAGAGTCTGCTTCTGGGTATTTCCTCAATAATTTTTTTAAATGAACAAAATAATTATTTATGCTGAAGAAATGCATTCAACTCTTCATTATTTAATATAATAACTCAAATGCTATCTAATACTTAACCAGCATCTCTAGCTAAAGAGTGTAATTAATTATCATTTTCATGTATGGTAGAGAAAAAATAAATTCAGTGCAAATTCAATTTTTGTAAACAGGACTTGACACAAAAGAAACATTACTATTAATGTGGAATGTGAATCTCCTAGAAGAAATCCTTTTGGGGCACTATTTTGAGAATTCAATCAGAAGATATTTGTCTCTACTAAATGGCAATAACTTACACAAAATACAAAAGAAACTGAGGAAATTAGAACCACATATAAAATTTTGACTTTATGTTTAATATTTTTATATTAATAAAAAATATTTTCTATTTGAGGTTCAGCATGATGTTCTTATTAGGTTTAATTCATCAGGATATTTTCTTCTTTGTAAGTTTTTTCTTGGAATTAGTTTGAAACTTTCTCTCAGCTTTGACTTTAAAGAGAATGTATTTTCACTCACATATTTAGGAACAAGTAAGAATGAAAGCTAACTTTTCCAGTTTTATGTGGAGAGCACAAATCATAACCTCCAAATTAGGAAGTCTATAAATATTATTATTTTAAATATTTTCCTCCTTGCACCCAAAGAGTGAAATAATTGACATAACTTTTTCATGCATCATATGCTCTATTTAAAATCTTAAAAAATCAACTTAGAGTGTTTCATTTTTTATCATGCAATAGCATTATAATGAAGGTTTCATATTAACATGATTTATTTTCTTACTTCAAAGCAGGAACAAGAGACAAGTTATACCATTTTGAGGGCAAGAGGCACAAATGTCACAATCAGTAGCCTCAAGCCTGATACTACATATGTATTCCAAATCCGAGCCCGAACAGCAGCTGGATATGGGACCAACAGCCGCAAGTTCGAGTTTGAAACAAGCCCAGACTGTATGTATTATTTCAATTCCATATATGGGGGAGTATTATTACCCAAAGTGTTTGCTATTGTATTCTTACTTTCTAAATTTTCACCTAGTATGATAAATTGAAAGTATCTTGCTTGGGACTTTAGGAATTTGCAGAGATGTGTGTTGTATTTGTGTGGGTTTGCATCTGTGTTCTTGTTCTCTTTTACAAATCAAACTTATTTTAATGTGTGGAATGCTTCTGGTTTTCTGTTAGCCATAACTTCCTCTTGAGGAACTTTGTTTAAAATAATAACATACTTCTAGCACCTATCAATCTAGATGTTCCAAGTTCATTTCATGATTCAGTTAACCACAGACAAGAAACTTGATGATCCATGAGGATCTTAATTTTGTTTTTATCCTTATCACATCCACTTATGTATAACTCAGGGAATAAGGATTTTTTTAAATGTGTTTTATCTCTTCATTCATATTCACAAGCAATCATGATATCCTGTCCAGTCGATCCCAAATTTGACTAATGAATTTGGCTAAAACAAAGATTTCCTTCCTTTACATGAACTTAGTCAATATTTAAAAAACACTCTGCTAAAATATAATTTCCATAAGGTGATATCATAACTGTGCTGATAATTTGAAATAAATACAAGCAAAATATTTTATTTAACTAGTTAATGAAGAGACTAAATATGAAATTAAGACTGATTTAAAGCAAAATTAGAACAGATGCGTATACACACATATGTACATATTTGTGCACGTGTGTGTATGTGTGTTTAGGAATAAATCAATTATCTCTAGTGAACAAGTGTTATTTTAATTGTAATAAGAAAAATCATATACAGCAATAAGAGTTTTCTTCAACTGTAATTCACAGTTATAAACTAGCCTAGAGAAAGATCAAAGGTGGACACCCTTTAGAGCAGGTAATCCTGAAAGGGTCTAAGAATGCCTAAAACATTATTGAAGAAAAATTTAGTCATGTCTTTTGACCATCCTAACTTATGATTTTTATGGTACCTATATTTTCTATTTTCTAAATATTTTGTTCCTGACATAAAAATCACATTATTATTGATAATAATTTTATACCTAGTAGAACTGACCATAAGTCATAAAAACCATTTGTTAATAAAATATTTTATGACATCCCCTTAGTCAAATAAGAATGCTGCTTACAGCAAAGAGCTATATTAACTTCTGCAAGGTTTTGAGATTCTAGTGCTTTTGTACATCTTAAGTTCACAACAAAATTGTAACAATTCTACTTAGAGGAGAGCTGCTGCCCACAGACACACATATCTACCCATAAAGACCTCTCCTAACTCCTAGGATGAAATAAGCAAAGAGAAACCACTCTGGAGACACTTGATACAAAATGCAATGTGGTGTATAAATCCATGAAAAGGTTCAAAATAAGTTAAAAATTTTAGATGACTGGATAATCAAATGTAATTGCAATGTGACTTTAGTCATTCTACGTTTTTTTGCAAATTTAAGTGATGCAAAGAAAGATTCTCCTTCTGAAATGACTATAAATTGACTTTCAAACTTATAAATAAATATTTGGATTAATAGTAACAACAAAATCCATATTTAATTTACTAAAAAAATCCCAAATCACAGTAGAAAAAAGCAAATATTTATGATATCTTATTATATAAATGACACATATTGATGAGTAAGAGAGTCAGATCACCATTCCGTAAACATTTAGTATGTTCATGAATATTTTGGAACCCCCATCTAATTTTGTATGATATTAATTAGAACTCCATGCTATCTGATGATTTGCAAAATCAACAACAAATTCCAATATATTCCATATTTGCCACAGACATTGCTGAGTAGCATTCATGCATAGAAGACTTCTCTTGAAGCTTAGTGTCTGAGGCTTAAGAAACTGACAATTTTTACAGGATTGCGATGTAGCTCAGTAGTTACATCACTTTCGTAGGTAGTGAGAAGTCCTGGGTTTAATCATCAGCACTGAAGGAAAAAAAAAAAAAGTAGTGATTTAAATCCTGTAGGGTTGTAGATTTTCACCACTTTTCATTCTTGAAAAACTTACTTTGAGTAAGAAAGAGGGAAGGGGAAAGAGGATAGAAAAAAAAAAAAAACATGAACTCTTCAACTTCACCCTTTCTATTTATAAAAATAACTGTGAGTTGTACATTTTGATTTGTTTTTATCCCCAAGGGCTGAGGATGGAACCCAAGGGCTTGCTCACATTGGTACACACACTACCTCTGAGCTCCATCCTCAGCCCTATAGTTTGATTTTTGTAACAAGTCGATTTACTTTTACTACTTCACCATAGAATTCTTCCAGACTTTAAGCAGAAATGAAAGAGCGGGGGGAGCATTTAGTCTTAGTGGAAGAAAAACAAAAATCAAGCTTCACTCTCTTATTTTAAAATCAAAGTGATAATATTCATAAAAATTCTAAAGCTTTGCTTTAGGATAATAGTTTAAAAATGTAAAAGTCATTTGGATTTCTTTATCATTTTTTTCTTTTTTTCCCTCTGGTTTTTATTTTTAAAAATTATGTGAAAAGTTCTCATATATAACACAAATATTTCTTAAGTAGACCATAATGGATCTTGAGCTAGCATTTAGATAACATTTTCTGATCTTGGTTTATTGGAAAGATATGGAGGTCCATTGGAGTGCATATTTTAAGTGCTTTAAAATATCTTATTTGTTGAATGTCAGCACTTATCATCAATCATCTTTATACAGATGAGGAAACTGAGGCATAACTAGGTTAAATAAGCCTCCCACAGTCTCATGGTTGGTGGGTAATTGATCTGTTTCTAGAGCCTGTGCATTTATATGGCAGGATATGAACCGTTTTCATAAACATTTCATTTGATCCTGTTCTGTAAACTATTAGATACTTTCCTTTTATGCATGATGTAAGACAGAGTTGTGTGTTTTTCCAAGCTTGCATAGCTAGTAAATGGGGGCAATGAAACTAAAATCTCCAAGTTTGGAGTCCTGATCCATTGCTACACCCTCACATGCTAAGTAAAGAGGCAACACTAATACTCACAAAAAACATAGAGTTCAGAAGTACAAAAGGATTTTCCAAGAATGAATACAGCTCCTACCAAAACAAGAAGAACAGTATGACATGTAGAAAAGCAGACAGACCAATTATGTAGAAACCCTTGGTGGGCAGAACCTGAATCCAAGATGTATGCTTTATACCCAAGAAAGCTGTGAAAGATATAGAAGGAGCAAGTATTTTGGAGGTGATTTGCATTTAGGATGACCTTGGAAAATCACTTCCTTGCATCAGTTTCCCTACCTGGAAATTGGGGAAAATCATACATGTCACTCCATGAGGTTTAAATGTTGGTTAAATTAATTATCATTTATAAAGTAGTTAAAATAGTACCTGATACAGTGATCACTCAGTGTTTATGTGGAGTGTGTGTGTCTGTGTGTCTGTGTGTGTGTAAGAGAGTTCATTTTTTGCAGCTACAACAGAATACCTATGGTTTGGTAATTTATACAAAAAATAGGAATTTATTTATAACAGTTCTTGAAGCTGGAAGTACACAATGGAGGCACTGAATCTGGTGCCTTGTGAAGGCCTTTGTGTTTCTCATGGTAGGGGGTGGAAGGGCAAGAAAAGAGCATACTCTCAAAAGCCCTTATAGTAGGTACCTTAATCCAACAATGAAGGCAGAGCCTTTGTGATCTAAGAATTAGAAGATTCTACTGGATGTTATATTTCAATAAGATGAGCCCCAGGCACAATTAAATTAGGACTCCTAAATACCTCAAAACTTCTTTTTATTGTTTGTAAAGAATGAATATGAGCTGGACACAGGCCTGTAATCTCAGAGGCTCAAGAGGCTGAGGCAGGAGGATCACGATTTCAAAGCCAGCCTCAGCAAAAGCAAAATGCTAAGTAACTCAGAAAGACCCTGTCTCTAAATAAAATACAAATTAGGGCTGGGGGTGTGGTTCAGTGGTTGAGTATCACTGAATTCAATCCCCAGTACCAAAAAAAAATTGTTTAAAGTAAAAGGAATTAATATGCATCAACTTTAATCTCTTGGAAAATATTAATAGAGGACATTAAGGCAACTTGACAAAGAGACAATAGAATCTTTAAGTAGAGAGTTCTGTATATTAAAATGCAGACTTTTATAAGAGATAGAGTACTGTTCTAAATTTTTCACCAGGGAAATTACATAATAACAATATGTAAGTTATTAAGTACTTCCTATGTATCTGGCATTGTTCTAAATGTTTTAGTTGTATTCATTCATTTAATCCTCAAATAATAAAATCATGTCTCATAGCAAACAACTACCAATCTAGGCAATCTGGCTCTTAAGAATGAACTTGTAACTACTCTTCTTGAGGGAGAGAAAGACAACAATATATGTAGGATAGATTAAAATGAGAAGAGAGCAGGGTGTAGTGGCACATGCCTGTAATCCCAGGAATTTGGGAGGCTGGAGGCAGGAGGATCATAAGTTCAAAGCCACCTCAGCAATTTAGCAAGAGCCCGCCTCAAAATGAAAACAAAATTAAAGGGCTGGGGATATGGCTCAGCGTCCCTGAGTATCCAACTTGCTATCCTTCTGCCTAAGCCTCCCAAGTAGCTGGGATTACAGGCGTGCATCATGCCCTGCCAACACTTGCTAATTTTTGGAAAGTGTTACAGTGTACAAAATAAAAAGTGTGAGTTAAAGTAGTCATTATATGTTATGGAGTCACTTTGAAATACTGAGATGAGCTATTTTATAGACTATTCACACATCTGTATCCAATAGAAGGGGATACATAGTTCAGATCCTCTGAGAAACAGATTCTATGATGGAATTTCAAGAGCAAGGGTTCTAGGGGGAGATGCATGGGAAATTACAAGGGGGTGGTGGACAAAGAGTCTCAGACAATGGTAGATGTCTGTCACCTACGAAAAAAAGAGGAAGAAGACCATAAGTTTTAGGTCATCCAAGACTACGTGCAAAATTTTGTCTCAAAACAAAATTTGAAAAGAGCTAGGGATGTAACTCAGTGGTAGAGCACTTGCCTAGCAGGCAGGCATAAGGTCCTGGGTTAAACCCCTCACACTGCAAATTAAGAAAGAAAGAATGAGTACCAGGAAGGAAGAGCTTCAGACTGCAGAGCAGTTCTTAGAGTCTCAGTAAAACTAATGGGGAGCCCCAGAGTGTAGATCATCCATTTGAGGAGTTTTGCATTGGGCAAGAATGGCTGGACTCTGGTTCTTTGTCCTTGCCCTGTCCATCATGGTCAGTTTGTAAAGGGCACCCTGGATCCTGAAGTGCAGCAGCTGGAATCTATCTTCTCACTGCACTTTTGGCAGCAGGGATATCTGAGCAGACACTCTCCTGACTGCCACATTGGTGTAAACAAGAGTTTGCTAGTAGGACAGAATAAAGTGTTTGCAACAGTTTATATTATGGTGTGCCATCCTCTCACACTCTGAGCTCTTTTCTC
The DNA here is from genome assembly GCF_001458135.2 of Marmota marmota marmota. Taxonomy (NCBI): domain Eukaryota; kingdom Metazoa; phylum Chordata; class Mammalia; order Rodentia; family Sciuridae; genus Marmota; species Marmota marmota. Next base: position 25,079,203 of record NW_025999968.1, on the reverse strand, counting down.
AGATGCTTAGGAAAGTTCTAACAGCCTATCCACCCCATTTATTTTCTTGCGTCATGTCATTTTATTACTTCTAAAACCACCTGTTTGGAGAAAGTCTTCCAAATTTGGATGTGATCCAGTTAAAGATACAGGGTTGGTTCCTTGTGATGTGATGACAGTATTCAAGTGACTGATTCCTTTGCTTTTCTTTTGAGCATAATTTGTTCACATGTTTAATCAGCTTTTACCACAAAGATAACACATGTGAATATGAAATTATGAAAGAGGTAGTTCCAGGAACTGCTTATGTTTTAGAAAGTCTATTGAGATTAGAATGCTTACTGAGGTTGTAGGAGCTGAGGCTAGGAATTTAGACAGAGAATTGAATCTAAATGGCTTTATATGCCTTGCTATGAAATTTTATCTGAAATTCATGGAAAATCATGCAGAATTTTATGCACAGGAGTGATGTGTTCAAATTCATGGTTGAGAAGCAGTAATCAGGTAGCAAAGTAAAAGAGAAAAGACAGGCAAATAGAGATCAATTGGGAAGTTTAAATAATCATCCAGGAGAGAAATGGAGGTAGAAACTGAATATTTAAGAAGATTTTGTGGTTCACTTGATGTAGAAGGATGAGAATAGGGAGAGAACAAGGTGATTTCATATTTATGGTCTAGATCCTTTCTACTTGAAATGTTGTGGTCTGGCACAAACAGAATCAGTATCACCTGAGACATCATAAGAAATGTACAGTCTCAGTCCCCATTCCAGACTCACTGAATGAAAACTGGTTTTTCTAAAAGATTTCTATATGGTTTGTACACTTATGAAAGTTTGAGAAGCATTGTTCTGGATGAGAGGTCAGTAAATATTTTCTGTGATGAGCCAGGTAAATATTTTAGTCTTTGTGCACATAAGTCTTTGTTGCTGCTGCTCACTGTAGCATAAAATCATTCATACACAAGAAATTATGTGGCTGTGTATCAGTAAAACTTTGGGACAATAAAATTTGAATTTCAAAGAATTTTCAGGTCACAAAAGTTTGTTCTTTGCACTTTTTACAATCGTTAAAAAATGTACAGTAATTCTAAGTTTGCAGCTAAACTGACAGCACGTCAGTTTTGGCTCCTGGGCCATTTTTGCTGAGTTCTTCTCTCAGTGAATGAATGAGTAATGGGGCCATTTCAAAAGCTAGGCATGTGGGAGAGCTTGTTGGTGATAGGTGTTGAGGTCCATGAGTCAGGTATTACATCGCTCTTTTTTTTTCTTTTCAATTTAGCTTCAATTTGTAACTGACAAATACTTTTTTTTTATAGTTATGGAGCACAATGTTATGTTTGGATAAGCGTACACACTGTGAAATGATTATATCAATCCACTTAGCATGCCTATCATTTCACATACTTGTCTCTTTTTATAGTGAGAGCATTTAAAATCTTGAAATGTACAATATGTTTTTATTAACTGTAGTTGCTTTGCTCTGCAATAGGTTTTTGAAAACATAAAACATATTCTTTCTATCTAACTGGAGCTTTGTATACTTTGGTCAATTTGTCTCCATCCCCACCCCACAACCCTTCCCAGCCTCAGGAAGCCACGAATCCTCTCTACAAGTCTGACTTTTTTTTCTTTAATTCCTTACAAAAGTGAGATGTGAAGCATTTGTCTTCTGTGTCTAACTTATTTTAATTAGCACAGTGTCCTATAGGCTCATCCATATTGCTGCCAATGAAACACCACTTTTTAAACATCACATTTTATTGGGAGGAAAAACAAGCTTAATTAGAAGGTTTTTATTATTTCCTACTGTTCCTACTGGGACATTTTACCTGTTCTTTATATTCTTTTGATACCTTTTGGCTTATCCAACAAGTTTCTTGCTAATAAGGATAGAGAAAAGAAGTCCAGCACCTTCCACACAGAAGGTATTCAGGTGGTATCGATTGATGATGAAAGAGAGTATTTAATTCCTTATTCAATGCTTGTTTCATTTATTAATGAGGTAGAATAAATTTCAATCCAAATTATGGGAGATTTGTTTATTTTTTACACTAAAGGAAAAATTCTGAAGTATGGAATCAAACATTAAAGAACGTTTTAGGTAAAAGCAGAATACAGGGCCTCATTGACAAGCTCTGCAGCATATGTCAGACATGATGTGGTGATTCCTGTCCATTTCTTCTTTTATTCTCTTCACCTTACAGCTTTTTCCATCTCTGGTGAAAATAGCCAAGTGGTAATGATTGCCATTTCAGCCGCAGTGGCCATTATTCTCCTCACCGTCGTCATATATATTTTGATTGGGAGGTGAGTTCTTGTCTCATTGACTGGGTTCTTTGACCATGCTTTCCTTGCTGCCCTTGATTGCTGTAAAATTTTGGTATGGTCAATAAAGTCTTTTTTATCAAATAACAATGTTAGCATTTGTATTCTGGGTCTTTTCTTTTCTCCTCATTTTCTTTTTTTCCTTTCCTCTTCGTTTTGATTTTCTTTTTTTCCATTAATTCCTGTGCCTACTCTCCAAGCATACCACTTCTCTCTTTTGACCCCACTCCGAGTGTCTGCCTTCTTTTTCCAATTATCCCCTCCCACTTCAATAACCCTAGATTCCCTTGACACTTTCTCACCAAAACTACTGGCAGCACTACGTGGCACTAATCATTACCATTGGAGACTTCACCCTTCATTCATTCTAACAGTAGTTGTTAAAAAATACTATAAACACATTCTAAGGCCATTATAAAAACTGAGCTGGAGGGGTCTGCACAGCAGGGAAGCCACTCTCCATATCTCCTCATTAGGCAGCTTTCTAGGGTCCCCAGGAAAAGAGGCTTCCTACCTAGGATTTGGAGAATGTGAAGTCAATAAACTTTCACTAAAGCATTTAATTGTTTGAGGAAAAAGCTTTACTTTTTTTTGTGCCTTGCATATTCTGATCATAGATAATCGTTTTTTAAAGCATTTTTTTTTCCTTATGTGTTCTGTTCCCTTGATTTACCTCTAGGTTCTGTGGCTATAACAAATCAAAACATGGTGCGGATGAAAAAAGACTTCACTTTGGGAATGGGCACTGTAAGTTTCTAAACTTGGTTTTGTTTTAGCATTTTAGTTTTAACAGTTGTTGATTTATAATTGGATAGCTTCCCCCTTGACAAAGGGAATTCAAAAGTAGTTTTATGGAAAAATAGAGTAAATTAAATTTATTTTAGAAGAAGGAAATTCATGGCTTTGCATTAAGCAATTTTTACATGGCTACATTTCAGCATACTTAAGTTAAAGTGAAGGGTAACCTGTGGTTTATATTCAAATAATGCACATGATGAGCAGTAAGAACTGTAGTCAGCTCTGCGTGGCTGAAATGCAAAGCGTATCTTCAATTTCCTTATTACTAGTCCTTTGCTAAAATCTAAATGGAATATTTTTCTCTTCCTAACTGCCAAATAAATATAAACAACCTCTGTTTATGTGAAATGCTTTCCTCCATTTTATCAACCAACCAAGAAAGAGCTTGAGAATAAACTATTTATTTTGGAGTTATATGATATCCAACTGGTAGAAAAGCCAGCACTTTTCTACTTTTCCTCCTCATTTTAAACCAACCAATTTTGTGTATTTTAATATTCTCTAAAAGTAATACTCTTTTTAGGTAACTAAGTGTTTACATCAAAAAAAAAAAAAAAAGACTCATTTTCTTTTCCATCTGGTGAAACAAATCGTTCCAGGTGTTTTGTTTTTCAGAACTATGGCTCTGCTCAGTGTGGCAATTACTAATCAGTGGCCTAAAAGGAATAACATGTTCTTACAGCAGGAAATTAGTACAGACTACACTCATGCTCATGTGCACTAAAATCTCTCAATGCAGCTAATGTCGTCTTATAAGCATTTGCTGGCATTCACTGTTGCCTCCTAAAATTACTTTCAGATCAACGTGGTACTTCCTGTAAGCCTTTGGATTTATATCTAAAAAATGATAACTTTGGTTATAAACTAAGTTAAATTTGATTATTTGTTGCTAACATCTAGGATGCATGGGGTAGCTTAAAAAGGAAGTTAAAAAGAAAAAGAAGTATTTGCTAAAATGTAAAGTTGTGTGAGATGAAACAATGTAAGAGTTTACAGAATCATTTTTTTTTCTGTCCATCTCTTGCAATCATTATGGGAAAATCCACAAAAAAGCCAAAGTGCTATTATCTTAATATCAATGACACATCAATCCAAATTAGTTACATTATCAGCACAGAAGTCTTAGAAGAGTGCATAAACAAATTATAGAATACTTCTTTTCCATTTTTTGTCCCCACTGGTCCAAAGAATTTATCACAATCCCCATGCATAAATTAGAACAATTATATTCTTTGGAATTAACTCCCTCTTAGAGTTGGACAACTGACAAACATATTATTATTACAGCAAGATGATGCTGATTTACTTAATTTTATGAGAATTATAAGTCTTCTGAATATGGTGCTTTGATAAATTCCTGCAGAGCAATCGTGAACAGGTTCATGTGTCTCCTGTTGGTTTTTATGGTGCAGTTAGTTGAAACTTTAATTTTTAATGGAGAATATCCTCATGATAGACTAACAACAACAAAAATAAAGACATTTTATCCTGGCTTCAAAAAACATAAAGTAACTTATATGCATTCATAAACTTCGTGCCTCTCGATACTACAGCTGGTTTATTTCAGACCATTTATTTGGTATTACTTTAAAAAGCTCTAGCTATGAACTATTCCCTCCAGCCTTATTACAAATCCTATAATATTGCTTCAAAAGAAACAATATGTGTTTCACCTTCTGAGATGCTGTCCCCCTGCCCTCTCTGGCTGAACCTTTTTACATTTTTGCTATCCTTGGGGCAACGCATGCTGGTAAAATGGAAATGTAAATTATTGTGTTTGCACAGAACGAGCTGTAAAGTAGTGCAGCTTAACACGTGTGCATGTGTTTATTATCTGGGTTTCATGACAGAGCCCAGCTACTCTGTATGCTGCCCTTAATTATTGGTGTGAAGGGATTATGTGCCTTGCAACCTCAGTCTCCTGAGTCCCGGAACCTCTGGGGCGAGCAGTTAAAAATCAGCAGCCAAGCTCCCTTGGTGAACAGACCATTTTACTTGGGGTATGTGTGTTTGTATTTGTATCCCCCCCCCAAACACACTCAATGTCATCTGGAAGGAAAAGCAATTTGCCTTATTTTAATTACTAGAAGTGAATATTACTGACTTCGGGGGAGGTGAGTATATACTTTTCAAATTAGTAATAGAGATATTCTCTAAGGCTAATTGTTACTAAAGGATAACTCTAACAACACATTTGATGGCTTTGTAAAGTTAGTGCTTTAAAAAAAATGTCTGAGATGGAGCAGTCAATTCATTTCATATACTTTGTAAATTCTGATGCCAACAAATCTCCTTGAATTGATTTTCTTAAATTCTGCAAGGTGATTAATTATTTTAGTAATTATTTACCAAAAAAATAATAATTTTACTTAATGTTTAAAGGGTTACTTTTTTTTTTCCTGGAAGAGACTGCTAGAATTTTTTAACCTTACTTTTAAATCAGTAGAGGTATATCAAAATATAATATAGCCTCATTAACCTCATGTGTCTATATTAACATGTAACCAAACAGACTAAACTAAAAGAATCTAACAAGACTTTGCCTCTTAACATATTTTAGTAATTCTGTGGTAGATTATACATTTTTTTTTCTTACGCCAAAGCAAGAAATGTATGATAGCTTTCCTTAATCTGTGCCTTGCTTTAAGAGTAAAATGTTTTATTACGGATAGTTATTTAGTGTAATAATAGCAACGTATAATAGACCTCTGTGTTGAAGGATGACTCTGCTGTTTTCATAAAAGAGTAAGTCAACTTTTTATTGCTAAGTACCTGAGAAAATCAATTTAGAGGATGAAGAATTTACATTGGCTTAGTTTCAGAGGTTTCAATCCATGGTCAGCTAGCTCTGTTCCTTTTGGGCCTGAGGTGAGGCAAAACATCATGGCAGAAGGAGGACTGCAACACAGTTGCCTACTTCTTCATGGAGGTGAGGGGGAGATGGATTGGGGATGAGATATGCCCCCACCCAGTAACCCACCTTTCCTAACTAGGCTCTACTTCCTAAAATTTCCATCACCTCCAATATCACTAGCAACTGGGGAACAATCCTTCAGCACATGAGTCTTTGGGGGACATTTATGATTCAAATTATAACAACATGAAAGAAGTAGGCAAATAATCTGTCAGCTTAAAATAAATGACATTTGTGATCCCAAACTCTAAAACTGAGAAACCTCAATAATATTAATAGTTGTAAATAGGACTAGGGATGTGACTTAGTGGTAGAGCATTTTCCTAGCATGTGCCAGGCCCTGGGTTCCATCATAAGCACTAAGGGGAAAACTGTAAATAAATAGTAACAATGAAAATACTAAATACAAAAATAATCACCTTTATTCATCGATCACTAAGTACTTGACAAGCATTTGTGTAGTAAATTTTCTCCTTACCATACGAGCTTAGCAATCCAAGCCAGAAAGACCCCCCAAAGTGGAGTTCTCATTTTAAAAGCTCCATCGTTAGTCCTTTGCTCAAAGCACAAGCCAATACTTAAATTTCCCCATTCCCGTGGGATGTTGACTTACTAGATAGTGGTGTCTTTTCAAATTATCCACACCATGCCTCAGGCTGGAGGGTATTGCTCTCCTATAGCAGCATCCTGGACACCAGAGAAGCAGCAGTGTGCATTATCAGCCTTTGTTCTGCATCCCAGTTTGCTCCCTTACCCTCGCATTCCAGTTCTGCTGCCTCAAAGTCATCTGAAGAAGGAGCTGAGGAAAACAGTTTTTACACCTGTCCCTGAGAGTCCCTAGTTCTTTTATTGTGCCAAAGGCTTTTTAGGACGACTGATGACAGTGGCTTTGTAAAAAAGACAAAATTGACTCAAAGTTATCATTGGCCAATAGAGTGTTCAGTTGCCATTCTGTTCATGAAATCTTCCATTATGAAGCAATATTGAAAACTATAATGTCTGATTTTATTTGTTGAGTTAAAAGAAAAAAAATTCTTCAATAACTTATGTAATGAATGAAAAATATATAACTATTAAGCATCCACGTTCCCTGCTAAAGCATTGTTATCAATGTTACCAAGATTAAAAGTATAATTGGGCTGGGGTTGTGGCTCAGCAGTAAGTAGAGTGCTCAAAAAGCATGTGTAAAGCCCTGGGTTCAATCCTCAGCACCGCATAAAAATAAATAAATAAAATAAAGGTGTGTGTCCAACTACAACTAAAAAATGAAGATTTTTTTTTAAAAAGTACAATCAAAATTATTAGTAGATATACAGTGAGACTTAAACTGCAGTTTTCATTAATGACAATCTTTTTATGAAATTTAACTGATCTCATCAAATTGAGATTTCTTTCAGAAATAATTCCAAATTATCTGAGTTATTTTTCTAAATGATAGCAAGTTCACTGATATCATTTGTCTTTAATATTTTAATTACAGAACATCATGAAAAATTTCACCTTCAGAAAAATTTAATAAATAAATCTATAACAAGGGAGATTAGTATCTAATAAATAATTAGTATCTAATAAATTAGTATCTAATAAATATATACATAATTTATGTTTGGAACATAGTTTCTTATCACAGTTATTAAGCTTATAAAAAATGCTTATATTGCCTTTATGTCAAAAAGTTACGTAAGATTTTAGCAGATGGATAGTATATTGGTGTGTCTATACCCATACCCACAATGAAAGTTGATCAATAATTTCAGTAGGTGATTTTGATTGTGAATGTCGATAAAAGCTGTATAGTATCAAACAGTTGATTTACCCTTTTAAGATCCACTTTCTTGTATGTCAATTCTCCTTCTAGTGTCTTTGCAGAGAAAACTCCTCATGTGGCTCTTTATCTTTCATTGTGAATAAGTTTTCTTAAATTTTAAACATGTGGGTCAAAAATCTCAGTTTCTATTATTTTTTATTATTATTTCTATTATTTTAGTTTATTCACAGAAAAAACTAAGATTTGTTGTACCATATTGGGATGGAAAATTTTTTAGCCAATATTTTATCATAAAATTTGCTCAGTTTAAAGTTTTATAAATCTCACTAAAATAATGCCTTTACCCTTAAACAGTAAAACTTCCAGGTCTCAGAACTTATGTTGACCCACATACTTATGAGGACCCAACACAAGCAGTTCATGAGTTTGCTAAGGAATTGGATGCCACCAACATATCCATTGACAAAGTTGTTGGAGCAGGTAAGTACCTCAATAATCCCACTACCGACCTAGGATGGTAATCACAAGTTTTCAATAAGAATGCTACCTGAGATTGATCAGTTTTTGTTGCCTGAGTATATTGCAAGGGAAAGTGGCATTTCAGATTTCATGATCAAAGACAGGCAACAAATAAAAGGGGTATTTAATGGTAAGTAATGATTTCAAAGGTGCCAGACTTACAGACTCTCAGACCTGGCTGCCTTTTATTTATTGAATTTCAGAGGCGGCAGCAGCCATGACTCAGTCTTCTCATGGCCACGCTGATCATGTGTCATAAAGCTATTTGACTAAGTAGGGGTAACAGGATAAAAGTGTGTCTCACTTTAAACATGTGTGGGAATTGAAATTTATTTTTGAATTTCAATATCTACTTCGGAATTAAAAGAGCAAACAACAAAAAATAAAACGCTGACACACTTTGCATAAATTTTATCACAGCTATTTTGAAAGGATATTTTAAGTAACATGAACTACTTGACTTTATATAGTAAATTTATTTGGATTAAAGTTGTCTTTATGCACAGTTTTTGTTCTAATCATTAATCATAAATTCAGTTAACTCAATTATACATTTATTATCAAAAATCCGTAGGGTGATTAGTAATAGAAGTTGCATTTTTCTAATACAAATTTCAGCTATGTATTGAATAATGGTATTTTATGTATTTGCTCACAACACATGGATAACCAAAATATATGGCAACATGCATAAAAATAAAACCACTATTCAAAAGCAAATATGAACTATGCTCAATAACAAAGAGATTTGCACCATCATCTCACCCTTTAATATTTCTATCAGAACAAAACTAGTAATGTTGATGAAGTGAGAGTCTGAGGAATTAACTCATTAAATTATGCATAACCTATTAGATCACATTTTCTGCAAGTACTATATTTATATATTTGTGACTGATGCTTCTTTGCACAAATGTGCATGTAATTGCCTCTATGGTTTCTGTATGCCACAACAATATTTAAAATTCAAGCAATAGTTTGTATGTAAAAGGGAAAATTTGAGTAATTTATATTATCTAAATAAAATGATAATTTTCTAACGCTTCTTTTCTGATTTTCTTCATGTCTTATTCTCTTAAAAACTCACATGTACAGGCAATATTAAAATATGAAACCAGTGCTCAAGAAAAGGAAACTGAAGTAGGCGCTTCTTTCTTTACCATCTAAGATCAGATCGCATACACTTTCACCTTGCTTCTAACCCAGTTCCAAAGCAGACATATGTCAATTACTCTGTTTTGTGGGTGCAGTCCTGCTTCGTGCTCTGGGATGCAGAAGGTTTTGTCTGGCTGGTTTTAAAGCTGCCCCACAAGAGTGCACTGTTCTCCAGCATGGGAACTGCAGTAGCACAAATTGCATGAGGTCTTTGCACCCTTAACTGGAGGCTAATAGAAGATAAAAAACTCACTTATACTCAACCAGTGTCCAGAAGGCCAGACAGACATCACTGCAACCTTGGAATCTGAAGCCCTCTGCACTGGTAAAAGATTTATGCAAAGTCCTATTGACAGAGCCAGAGAGCCAGAACACAGAGTTGTGACAAAGCACCCTTATGAAAATTGTATCTGATAAATGATAAATGTGATAAGCAGAGGTCAACTTACACTGAAGCACTTAATAATCCCCAATGCTCATTAAGGATCAGAAAAATATCTTCTTTGTTCTTTCTCTCTTCAGATATATTTGTGAATAATCAGACACATGGCCCATATTCAGGCTTTTGCAGAAAATATTTGTATTTACTATACTCAGAGCAATAAAGCTATGCCTATACGATTCACAAATTGGTACATCTTTAAGGTGGGTTAAATATAATGCAATATGTAACACACATACAACTCTAGACTGCTTGGACTAGCTTTGAGAGAGTTGGTCATTACAAGATAGAATATGGAATTGCAACTTTAAATGTTACCAATATCTTAACTTGTTTTGGTACCATTTCAAATATATACTAAAATAGGAAAAATTGTATACTAATATAATGAATGTGGATGTGCCAATTTCTATAACAATACTTTCAAGAAAAATTAACTCATAATAATCTTTCTAATTTATTTTTGTTTACTTTAGTGGTAACAGGAATGAAACCTAGGGTTTCCCACATGGTAGGTAAGGGATCTATCTCTGAGTTACACTATAGCCCTTCATGCCAAACTTGTTTTATGAATATTTACCTACATTTTAACCCTTTTAGTTTTAAAAAAATAAATTTATGTATGTTATTTATAAAAATGTTTAACAATTACATTAAATTAAATAGCAACCATCTTTTATTCTTAGAATAAACATTTTAGATGAGGACAGTAATTTCACAGTTAATTAAATTTATATAAAGAATATATGTATACATATGGTGTGTGTGTGTCTGTCTGTCTGTGTGTGTGTATTATGTATGGGGGTTGGTTCTCTAATTTTCTGTGAGAGATTTTATATAGATTAATAAATGATACAGAAATTCTTACTTAAGTGTTTGATCTTGAGAAAAATCATACCCATAGTGCATATGACAAAATAAAATTGAGCCATGAATTAACTATCTTAAATTAGCAATTTTGTTTTAGTGAGGAATTAATAATGATTAAAATTCCTAGTTTTATTCCTTAATCCAATCAATTTTTCAAGTTTAAAGCCTGAAAATTTCTGAAGAAAATATTTATTATGCCTTTAATTTACATGATACTTAACTTTATTAGCCCTTTCAGCTAAGTATTACTGTCTCCATTTCAACAGATGAGAAAAAAAAAAATCACTGAGCATTGGAATGACTAAGGTCACACAAAAATGAGAAACGATAATGTGAATCTGATGCTTTCATATTCAAAGCCCAGTCTGGACACTAAAGCACAGCAGTGCCTTTTTAGGATTGTTGTGAGGATTAAATGAGGTAGTTCATGTACAACACTCCCCTGAAACACAAGCTGTGTTCAGTACATATTTTTATTATGCTTCCCTCAGTAAAGTAGTCAAGAGTGGGATCTAACGCTAGTGTCAGAGAGGGTCATTCTACTTAAACAATAGTAGGGTATTTTTTTTCATTTTAAATATAATAAGGGTAATTTTTATATTGTATATCTTAAATCAAAATACCCATTTCCACAAGCATACCTATTTTTAAGGGAAATAAAAAGTTCTACATGTACTAGAGTACCAAAAACAAAAACAAACAAATGACAAAACACAATATGTGGTAGCTGTGATTTTATTTAGAAATGTTAGAATATAAATTTTCATTCTTATAAAAAGTTTCCTTCTTGCAGAGTAATTGAAAAAATATAAAACTTTGTTAGATGAAAATATTGGGAATTATGTTTGCCCACTCTTTCTAAACTTTCTCAGCACAGTACTTTTAAATTAATGTAAAGATAATGAAATTAATACTTAATATATCTATCTTATATATTGGTGATGTTTTCTGGTATATATCTGATCAATCACTTACTAATTTTTAAAATTTAGCATTACTGAAACACCATTTTGTGAGTTTTGAAGCAGGTATACATATATCATTTCTAGGTGTTTCACTTAGAGATTATAATTGACTCACTTGAATTTTAAGTTCCTGCCATTTATCTCTCTAGTGAGGCAAAATGTTTCTTACAAAATGCTTACCTTTACAGATATTTGTGCACTGTGACACTGTTATGGTTTGGATTTGATGTGTCCCTCAAAATCTGACATGTGAGACAATTCAAGAAAGTTCATAGGAGAAATTATTGGATTATGAGAATCTTAACCCAATCTTAACCCTGATAGGGATTAACTGTATGATAACTGAAGGCAGGTAGGATGTGGCTGGAGGAGGTGGGTCCCTGGGGCTGTGAATTTGAAGTATATATTTTATATTTGGAGAATGAAGTCTCTCTCTGCTTCTTGATCACCACGTGAATTGCTTTCCTCTGCCTCCCAATCACACCATGATATTCTGCCTCACCTTGAGCCCCAAAGGAATGGAGCCTAGCCTTCTATGGACTAAGACCTCTGAAATCCTGAGCACTCAAATAAACTTTTCCTCCTCTACAGTTGTTCTGTTCAGGTCCTTCAGTCATAGCAGCAAAAAAAGCTGACTGAAAGAGACATAAAACTTATCATCACCACCATCACCGTAACTCTCTTCTATTAATATAGAATTTGACAATTTAAAAAACACCTTTGTATTCGTTTGTCCATTATATTTAAACAGATACTCTTAAGAGGTAGATAGATGATTTAATCTTCTTAAGGTGCATCTGAATTCCAAGAAGTAAATAGACCAGCACTTAGATGTCACTTACTGCATGTTTGGCACTGTTGCAAGGAATCTACATACATTGCTTCCTTTAATGTATAACCATCATATGAAGTAGATAACAACTGGTGTACTTATGTTATAAATAAGAAAATGGAAACACAGAGAGGTTAAGATATCCACTAAAAATCACAAATCTAATAGGGAACTGAGAATATTTAGATCCTAGGTAATTGGACTCCAAGATTCATGCTCTTAACCATGCTTTTGTACTATCTCTTCTGTTAACTGACAAGTGATATGTCAGTAAATAATGATGACATGCAAATTCCAAAACATAATCCTTTTTACCAGGTAATAATGACAGAACTTTAGTTAAAAAATTAAAGTTTATTATGAATGCCTTTTATGGTTTTCTCAAACTTAGTGTTTGTACAAAGTGAACTGGAGCTCTCTGGTAACATTCAGATAACGCTATGTAAGAAAAGGACTATTACTCTTGCTTATTGATTCTGACAATGATTTCCTGGTAACTCACCATAGTAACTCTCCTTCTTATAGTATTTCCACAACTTCATATGTATTCTGTCTTGGAATTAGCAAAGTCAGTAAACTTTTGCAAGTTCTGCTCCCCACTTCTCTCCATAATCCTACAGAGCAGGATAGCTGGCAAATGGTTATCTTCTCCCTAGTTCTTCAAAGAGAGGAATCTGGTGCTGTCTTGTATACCATCACCTCTCTGTGTTTTTCACAGTGATTGCTACATTGTTGCCAGCTGATACGTGTTTGTCACATGAGTGCTTCAGTGAGTGCTTTTGGACTTTAACTTACTTTGCCAAGTTGCAGCATGAGTCATAGAGTTGGAAACTAAGAAAGGGTTAAGATAGGGCAAGTTTCCTGAAGAGAGGAAAGTCATTTGTAGTCATGCAGTTGGTAAAGCCACAGAACATACCTCTACTTTTGTGAGGCAAACCACTTAGTAAGATTGAAAAAAAAATGGGGGGAGAGTCATTTCACTTCTCTCTGAGATATAGGGTATGAAGGTCTTAGAAATCTCAAAGTGAGAAGATGAGACCAAGAAAATTATTTAAGTCTATAGACATCCAAAAATGTCTATAATATTGATTATGTACTTAACCTATTTCAGAAAGAAAAAAATTCTCAATACTGGAAGTCATTTTTAATGTGGTGCACAAGAGATCTAACAATCCACATACTATTAAGAGTTGTGAACAAGGAGTATTCTATTGGTAGCGCTACACTACCTGTGACTGTCATTAAGGCAGCTGTGGGGACCAAAAAATGAATGTGACAGACCTCTGTGGAAGCTCAGAATCTAGTGACAGAGTGACTGGCAAATCTCAATAGCAATGTATATTGATGGAGGGAAGGCAAAGCCCATCCTGTTCTGGCAATTTATATCAAAGAGATTAGCAACACCACACATTCAACCCAGTCTGGATTAATTGTTCATTTAGGACATCTTCTTCATGGAGGACACAGAATCTAAAAAACGTTTTTATAGTGATTCTTTCTATTAAGACATGCTATGTTTTATTTGATACTGTTATATTATTGTTCTCCCAGAAGCCCAGATAACTTTATAGCTGATATGGCCATCATGCAACACACCAATAGTCCAATAAAATGAATTGATAGCAGATGCTTTCATTTTCATTTTCACAGAGCCTGAGTATATACACAAATTGGATATCTTGGTAAAAAAAAGAATAGTCAGAAACATATGAAGTTCAATCCAATCTTTAACCCATAATATCCGTGCTTACCTGTTGATTATTCTGGAATATTCTTAGCGCTTACCACAAAGGGTAAAGAGTTTGATAGATAACAGCTTTCAACTTTCCTTTTTTTTTTGTATCATATTTTTCATATTGTGACACTTAAAAATATATGGAGCTTCTGACAAGGTCCATTTTCCCAGTGGGATGTGGATGTCCTGGAATTTCCTAGGCAGTCTCTCTTTACCATCTTCCAGAATAATTTGGAGGTCTACTGTACATCTTTTGGGTCAAAACATAAGTATTACAGTAAAATTATTTAAAGCACACAATTGTTCTATAGTGATCATATTTTATTATATAATTCCTTATATTTTGCTTTTCTTCTTCTGCATTTTAACAGGTGAATTTGGTGAGGTATGCAGTGGTCGCTTAAAACTTCCCTCAAAAAAAGAGATTTCAGTGGCCATCAAGACCCTGAAAGTGGGCTACACAGAGAAACAGAGGAGAGACTTCCTGGGAGAAGCAAGCATCATGGGACAGTTTGACCATCCCAACATCATTCGATTGGAAGGAGTTGTTACTAAAAGTAAGTAAAGTCACAAGACCTGCTTTTGTGTGTGCTGAGCAGAGGTGGTTTAAGCCCCAATTCAATCATTTAAATTTTTTGATTTTTTTTTTCCATTACTATCTTTAGTTCTGGAACTGGTGTGTAGCTCAGTGGTAGAACACATGCTCAGCATATGGGAAATCCTTGGTTCAGTCTCTAGTACCACCAAAACCAAAATGAAAGAGAAAGTATCTTTAGTGTCTTTAAACTGATCATAAAAAAGATCAGTTTAGGATTAAAATGCCTTTCTTTGACCATAGAGATAAAGTATTTAACTAGTAGTATATTGTCAATGTTAGTCTACATTTTAAAAATCTTGGAAAAAAATCCATTGAATTGAGAGGTTGAGCTATTTAAATATGCTGATTCAAAGACAGTCAAAGAGAGAATTGGGTGAGAATGTCCTAGAATGTAGAGTTGTGAAGTAAAACAATGACTCAATTTCCACAGGACTTCTAGCTAGCTCAGTTGTGTCTTTTACTGTTCACCAGCTTCATTTCAGCTTCCAGATCTTTACCCTCTTAACCCTCTGCATTTAGGAAAATGATAGGCATCTTGGGAATTCTTCTGAGCTGTAAAGATTGAAATCACTGTAGACCCAAGGTCTTTTTTGGTTCTCTGTAGATTTCAAATTGTTCTAATCTAGAGTCCCAGGTGGATTCTTGACTGCTCTGGGGAAGCTCTGGCTCACAGTCTGTGATAGAGATCTAAATTTATTTCCATGATGGTTTCTCCAGCCAAGCTCAAAAGGGATCCTGTGAGGCATATCTGTGATTTTTGGATCCAATCCCAATGGAAACCTCTTGAGAATGCTCTGGGACTTTTTTTCCTCATGATTGTAGAGCCTAGGATGAAGAATAGTGAAATTGGCAGCAGACTCCTTATAGTGAAAGACAACATATGGCAGGGAATTTGGCATCCTTTAGGGGATATTTCATTGGCACCATATTTACATACTCTATGGTTACCAACAGACATTATTCATTATATTTTTTCACAATGTTATTTTTCTTTAATATTACATACAGCACTTTCCAAATGGCACTAATACCTATTCTCACATTAGTGTGACTAAAAAGGCATTTCCTTCTTCATGGGGGCATGGTATAATTGAAATATACTTTGATTTCCTTTTGAGTTCTCATATAAAATAAACAGAATAAAGAACTTAACAATGTGGAATGATTTAACCATAGACTATGCTCATGTTAACTCTTATAAGAAGTATGTCTTTCTTGCCTCTGGACTTCTAAAAATCAGACAATTTTAGTAGTAATGCTGAAATATTTCTGATAATTTTTTTTCTTTTTAAAATTAATAATTAATTAAAAATACTGATAGGAGTGGTAAGGATTGAGAAAATTGTTCTTTTGAGGAAAGACCATACTGTTTTATGTCTATTGAATTATAGTATCAGATGTCACTAGGATTTTATGACATTTAGCCATTTAATGTTCTCCATGACATCTTTACTATGTAATTATCCTTCAGATCCAAAGTCCCACAAAAAAAGTGAAAATTCATATGTATTAATATGGCCATTCTTCTTTCAGTATTTACAAGCTTTCTTTTATGAAGTGCCTGTTATGGGCCTAACTTTGTACCATGGCCTTATTCCATTGTCACTTCTTCCTCTGAATTAGATATGACCTTTTCCTTTTTACATTTGAGCAAACAACTGCAAGGGTAGCTTGTCTAGAAGTTGTTAGATACGTTAGGAACTTACTCTACTCATTTTACCTCTATTCCCAACTCTGTAAACAAAAGCAGATTTCTGTGCTTTATTCTTGCATGTCACTATTTTTTTTTTAATTTCCTGGTTTTTAGAAGCTTTCCTAACAAGTGGGTCATAGCAAGGCATCCTTCAAACTTTAAAAGATTTCTGGTGATAATTAATTATAGTTTATACCTCAAGCAAAATATAAACTCTAAAGAGGGCAAAAGTAGGGATTAAAATAAAATCTGGATTATGGTAGTTAACTTAGTTTGTCAATGTTGAGGAACAAACAATTGATTAATGAGGGAAGGAAGGAGGGATAGGAAGAAGGAAAAAGAAAGGAAGGAAGGAGGGACACAGAGAGAAAAGAGTGAGTAGTATCTTTATAAATAGGTTTTTCTTTAGTGTTTTAGTAATTAAACTTATTGCATTTTTCAAAGTCGTGCAGTTATGTGACGGAGGTCTTACCTTTTAGCTTAGACAGAATCATTACCTAACTTCTCCAAAACCTACAACTAAGTAAAGAATATGGTAAAAGTCACTATCAAACTAAATATCAGCTTTAAATTTAAGCTTACTCATAGCTCTATTATTTTAACAAATGTAAATTGGTATTTTTGTTGCCATTGTTCTGAATTGTTTAAAATAACCCTTCATATTTTGCTGTTCCCTCAAAATATTTACTGAAAATAAGGAAATTATCATAATAATATTATCATTATTACTGTAGCAAATTTTCTTCCGATAAAAACATAAAATAATTAAGTATGAAAATGGTATTCAGAAAAAATTCAATGAAACAATCCCAAGAAAAAATGCAGAAAAATATGCCTTAAGAAAAAGAATGACTTTTAAAAATTGCAAGTATTATGCATTAGACATCTTATTCATGTCTGATTCTGGAACTTTCTAATATGGATCACAAGTGCCTTATACTTAAAGTAAAAGTTCTAAACTTGATATATCTCCCTGGTCAAGTAAGTATGTAAGAAGCTGCCAAATCTGACTATATAAATCCCAGTCATCTCATATATTGTAAACATAATAGAGTATTAGACTCAGAATTAGATTTTGAACTCCTTAGTGGCGTATTTAAAAGCTCTAAGTCTGGCACACTATAATAACAGAGAGGAAGTAGAATTCTTTACAATAAACTTAATATGTTGCATTTAATATATAAACATGACAATTTTGTCTCCAAAAGGAGTTATTTATTCTATTCCTGTTATTATAGTTTTTGAAAGTATACCACTTCTAAAAAAATCAACTTGCATAGTTCAGATACACATGAGCACACAAATACACAAACAAATATACACACGAGTGATACAGAACTTACAATTTAGTGGAAAAAATTGCATTTAATAAAGAAAAACAAGCATATCTGTTCCTAGAATGAGTGGATCTGATTTCAAATTCTGATTTAGCCTAACTGTTTAAAAGAACTCATATAAGTCAAACCACTCATAGATACTCACTTCTTCACATGTAACACAGGAATAAAAGTTCAGATACATTAAAGATTAGATGAAATTGTGTAATAATACATTAAGTGACAGAGAACTGAGAAAATCTCTATTACCACTTCTGGTTGAGTTAGACATATTAGCAGTTATTCTAGTTGTGTAAATAAAATTCGTAAAAGTACTTCCTTATTTATTTATTTATTTTTATTTGAGGAAATTCTATCTATTATTGCTGTCAATTGTGTGCTTGAAAATACTGGACTTATTACAATGTCTCATTTTCAAATCATTCAGAGAAGTGTGTTATTCAGTCATTATATTTTCTATTTGAATTTAGCCATAAACAATTTTAATGGTACATTTTGAACTTGATGGTCTTAAACAAGAGAAGGTGATAGAGTCTCTGATCTTCAAAGTAGCAGAAAGCTGGGGGCACATTCTCTGCTTAGAACTAGGTACTAACATGTGTTATCAATTTTAGTTTAAGTTCAAAAGGATGGAACTTGGTTTTCAGTGAATGTTTGATATTTCTGCCATCACACCATTAGTTATATGATGTTCAGACACTAACAGTAATTTTCATTGGCAACATTTTGCTCAGAGAAATAGAAAAAGTTATACTGTATGGATAAGTGATCTTTATACTGTATGAAATGTATGTTTTTTCCCCGGATTATTTTCTGAAAAAAAAAATATATATATCATGCAACTCAGCTGTACCCTTACATAAATGTCATGGACAGAACATTATTAGAATCTCTCATAATTAAAATATAACTGTCTTCGAGTAAGTTTTGGTATTGTACCAAAGGCTTATATATGTGATGTTCACATTCTTATTTTCTGCACATAGAATGAGGGAACATTGCTAAAATAGGATATTATACTTTAATAACAATGCTAAATCTTAATTTACCATTTGTGTCTCTGTTAAAGTCTTATTTTGCTCTTGTCTCATGATTGCACTTGTATGATATTGTTAATAGACAACACATATGTTGTGTTTATCTTATAAATAATTTACAGAAGTAGTTTGTTAGCATAACAAAATTTGGAAAGTGTGATAATGCTATCATATATTCATGATTGCAATTTAATAAATGAAATCAGAATATGTTTATTTGTATACCCACATCAATTATATTAGGAAAATCTCTATTTAGTATATTAAAGAAAAATAAAGAAGGAAATGCTATTTTTACATGTTGAAAGAACATTTTCTATTTATTTTTTCCCATCCACTATGTCTTTTAGATGAATTGGTCAGGTTTGAATTAAAAGAGGATTTTGTATTGTGTATTTTATTCATTTAAATTAATAGGGCGGGCTGGGTATGTGGCTCAAGCGGTAGCGCGCTCGCCTGGCATGCGTGCGGCCCGGGTTCAATCCTCAGCACCACATACAAACAAAGATGTTGTGTCTGCCGAAAACTAAAAAATAAATATTAAAAAAAAATAATAATAAATTAATAGGGATATTTTGGAAGATTAAATTCAACTTACAAATTTTGTTAGAGTATGATTAATCAAAAAACTGACCACCTTTTTAAAAAAATATATTTTTTAGTTGTACTTGGGCACAATATCTATATTTTATTTTTATGTGGTTCTGAGGATCGAACCCAGGGCCTCGCACGTGATAGTTGAGCACTCTACTGCTGAGCCACAATCCCAGCCCAGCTAATGACCTTTTATAGAACACTAATTTGCACAAATAGTAACTGTCCTAAAAGGAGAAGAAATAAAATAAGATTCATATGTTTAATAGCTGAGTAATCTGGTCTTACACAAACATGTTCAGGAAGAAAGAGAAAGAAACACCACTAAGTTATGAGGATAGTTATATCTTGATACCAAACTATACAACTGCTCTCAGAAAATAAAACAGATTTTTGTGAAATCTAAACAAAAATTCAATAATACTAATGTTGTAAATTCATACATAATAATATATGAACAAGTTAGTAACCATGTCCAAGTTTAGTTTATTCCAAGAATGCAAAATTAGTTTAATGTTTAATAATTTCAAACATTCACAACTTTAATAAATAGAAGAAAAAGCATCTCATACCTTAATTTATTACAACATTTCTATCATAATTAGATATAACACATGAAAATATATAACTTAAACATTTTTTTCTCATCGAAGCTGATCCAAGCTGTTTGTCTTAGGAACAGTGAAATGGGCACAGAAAACCAAAAATCACTGAACTTTAAATGTTTACTAGCATATCATTCATAGAAAATATGTATACTCAATATGTATATCAAAACCAAAACAAACCTACAGACCTCATAATCAAAAATTAAATATTGATAGTACTTCTTTTAAAGTAAGAAGAAGAAACCTGCTACTATTTCATCTCAGTATTATATTAAAATATTAAACTTTGCAATTAGATAAGGAAACAAAAGGTTAGAAACCTTGAAAAGTATGAAGCAAAATCATTCTTATAGAGTTAAACTGAACATGGTCATATTACTGTATTCGTTAACAACATTTACTGTATGACATAGCTCTGAATAAAACAAGGGATCACAATTCTTGTAATTCTAGATATTAAACTTTGTTTCAGCTTAAGCATGAATTAATTAAAAATTTAAGTAATTCATTCTATGTGTTAAGGTTGAGAGTATGGTTAGTTGGGGAAGGTTTGGAGAGACTGCTTATCAGCCTGATCTTGAAAAGAGGAATTATAATAGACATGATTTTATCAATGGTAACTGGTCCACTGGTAGGTTGTGGACTTAGGACTGAAGATGAATGTAGTTGGCCCATTTTTATCAATGGTCATTTCAATAGAACAATACCTTGATTTAATGGATTTTGGAAAATATTGCCCTGTATTTTTATAATGATCAGATGGGAAACTCAGAGAAAAAAATCTGAATTTATTATAACATTTTTATCATAATTAGATATAACATATGAAAATATATAACTAAAACATTTTTTTCTTATCAAAGCTGATCCAAGCTGTCTGTCTTAGGAACAGTGAAGTTTTGTCAACTTCCATTAACATCCCTTCTATTTATACTTTTATCTTTTTCCATCCTGACTCTGATTAAATGATCTAATAAGAGAATGCTAATGCTAAAATCCAAAGGTTTTGATTTTATGAATCACACTCATCTATTAAAGTGTGCTTAATTCTTTTGAAATAAGATGCAGATTAAAAGACACAATTGCTGTTATTAGCAAAATTTAATAGCATTTCCTAAGTGAAGTTAAATTGAATGATTTGTAATATTTTAATAATTTATAAATACTTTTATGTTTCAACATAAATATATTGAACAGCAAACTGATTTTTGAAAATTACAAAAAATATTTATTCGAACAGACTATTTATACATATGTTCCAAATATATGTACATATATAAAATATGTGGTTAAGAAGGTTGTGGTGAAATAGTGCTGAACTTGTAATTCTGAGACATTTTGAATTACATTTCTTCTGTCATCAAGCAGTGATTCAATGATTACTAATGTCTCTAAGCCATTGGGGAAATAGTTGGGGAAATGAACTTCTTCTAACTGACTGATTTTCCTTCCTTTATAATTATAAAAGATCTACATACTCTTTATATTCATAAGTCAATTGAAGAACAAAAGCAAAACTCCTTAGCAAATTGTTTTGCTTGTTTTTGATGAAGTTTCTTTTCAGCTAGTCAGAGAACAGTTCTTTCATTAAGTTTAGAATGTATACTCAGATATATTTTGGGGTCTCTGAGGCTAGTAAAAAATATAGTTCCGTATTGAGGGAGCTGATCATGTAAATAAAAATACACATGAAAAAATATGCAAACTTGAGTGAAAATACACCAAATAATATGCAGATGAGCTGGCATATTATAAATAATTCCTCATTACATCCAATGCATGTTAGAACTCTTTTCACCACTTCCCGAGACTCTTTTCTTTAACCTTACTTATCAAAATCAAGATCTCGAGGGAAACTTGACAATAAAATACTGCTTTCCAAGGTAGAATATTTGCGATTCTGTTTACTCTTTAAGTCTGTACTTTTGGTTTTCAGAATCTTTGAACTTAATGCAAAGCACATTTTCAAACTTGCCCATCTTAACTGATGTGTTTACAAATACCTAAATTAGGGAGTTAAATGCAGCCTGATCTGATTTGTGAATGGTCACGGGGCTTTGACTTAATTGACTGGTTTGACTTTTTAGCTACTTTTATTTCCCTTGCCAAACATTCTACTAGACATGCTAATGAGAAATGAAAGTCATAAGACTAAGAGCCAGAGGAAAAGAGAGATAAATAAGCACATGTCTGAGTAGGACACAAGCATAATAACCGGTAGTATGAGACAAAGTATCTGTGACTACAACCCATGTATACATTTAACTTTAGTAGAGTATCACCCTCCATAATCATGGGCAATATTTCCCAACCTCCATAGAATTATATTGAGGAAGGGTCACGGGCAGACACTGATGATGATCTACAGAGAGCATGCATATGGAAAATTGCATTCACTCATTCATTCCATTCACTCATTTCACTTATTTTATCTCAGGTTGGGTCTCTGGGACCAGTCTTTTAGGAGACATCAGAGGTCCAAGAGTGAATCTTCCATGAATTCCTGAATATTGTGAAAGCAAACTTTAGTTAGAATTTGGAAAAAGCAAGTTCTGAAGGCTCAAAATTTTGACTAAAGGGACTTTTCATATATGATTAGATCAACCAGATAAATGTGTAACACTTTATGTAATTGTTACATCATAATATTATATGAGCAAAGCTGAAAAAAACATATACTTAACTATACTCATTCTCAAATTTTTTATATAGCTCTCTTTAATAGTCCAAGTTAAGACAACAATTAGGGGAATCAGTAATGAAAAACAAACATTTCAAAAAGAAAAAGTAATTTAGAAACTAGTTGTTTTTTGTAGGATATACTAGTAATTTTTTCAATAATTAAAATTTTGGCTTATTATGATTTATATTCTAAAGATCATAAATCTTGAAACATGAAATGTTTATAATTAAAGTATTATAACAACAATAAAAAGAATTGCAATGTAGTAATATGAGTAGGCCTTAAAATCAGAAAGAGCCTTACTGGGAATATATTTGACTATAAGTAGTTGTGTGACTCAACAAGTTTCTTAAATTCACAATGATTTTATGCAAGGAGGCAATAAAAAGGAAATAAAGAATATTGATTGATAAAGCCTACTGATGCTGTAAAATTGAATGTTGTAACTTTTTAAGTACCTACTATGATGTTACATAATTTACTAGTATTTCATGTGTATCAAAAAAAAACTTGAAATTTCGTTTTTGTTTTGAAATATTTGTCTTTCATTATTTATTTTCTTAGTTGCTATCAAAGTTGAGTTATTTTTTTAGCTTTGTTCATATAGCATTATACTGTAACAACTATATAAGGGCTACAGTTTTTGGAGTGATTCTAATATAAACTAATCTATAGAACCTACTATAGATTGAGCTACATCATTACCTGTAGTCAAACATTTATTCTATCCATTGCTCTTCATATATGGTATACTTAGCATCTTTCTGTCTGAAGCTTTTTCTTATTTTAAATGTTTCCTCAGTGACAGCGTACAGTATGCAGGTTGCAACTCTTGATTTTTAGTGTTAACTCTACGACACTGAGCAAGTTAATTAACCTTGGTATCTCAATTTTCTCATGTGTAAAATGGAAATGATAAGAAGTTTAATATATGTAAAAGGATTAAACCAGTATTTTGCACATAATAATTTCTATATAAATACAATAAAATTCTGGATTAAAAGGTTTAATCATATTTAAGGCCACATGGTTCCTAAATGCTTATTAAAATTACTGCCAACAGCAATTCTAATTTTAGTTTTATTTTCCTTTCAGATATAAAATGTGTTTTAAAAAAATCCAATGTGTTAATTGAATATAGGGATAAAAATTGTAATTATTATTCTCAAATGTTTTACATAACTCTCTTATATAATCCATGAATGTACAGATTTTTATTTACTTGCTTCTAACTAAACAGCACAAAAAAGAACACTTAGCATCCAGCTCTGTAAATGCGTTTTGGGAGAAAAATGAATTTTGAATTCCTGATTCTATTTTAAGATGAAATGTAAAACACTTGATTTTGATAATTAGCTAAAATGAAATTAAAGGGAGGAAAAGAGCATATTTTGTGTTCTCTGAAAACCATGCCAAATAAGGGGACTTGGACAATCTAAGGTCTGGGCCTTTGTTCTAGAAACCAGTTTTCTTTTTTTCTTTATTTAATTTCATTTTCTATTGAAACATAGATTTTGTTTCATTTGATTGCAACTCTGTGACATTTGGAGGAGAGGAATGTTTTTACATGTTTTTGTTCATCAGATGTATAAAAGTGTATTATATATGTTTGTTGTATGATATTATTTGGACAGTAATAATGATGATTTGTTATTTACCATATACTTAGGTAAACCAGTTATGATTGTCACAGAATACATGGAAAATGGTTCCTTGGACAGTTTCTTACGTGTAAGTAAAATATTATGTGTGTATACCTATATGCATGTTTGTATGCACACACATACATACTTATGATGTAGCTGATAAAATGTCACATATACCTTCAAATATTATGCCAAGCAACTTGGGAATCTAAATTTAAGCAAAACTGAAATTTTCTTGTATTAAATAGCCAGGAGAAAACTGTAAAATTACATCCTTATCTTGCAGCATTCAAATGGTAATGGTTTATACAGTTTTAAAACAAATTTGTACAGGGCTGGGGATGTAGCTCAAGCGGTAATGCGCTCGCCTGGCATGCGTGGGGTGCTGGGTTTGATCATCAGCACCACATAAAATAAAGATGTTGTGTCCACTGAAAAATGAATATTAAAAAATTCTCTCTCTCTCTCTCTCTCTCTCTCTCTCTCTCTCTCTCTCT
>NW_025999968.1:24967932-25052954 GCF_001458135.2 Marmota marmota marmota | reverse complement strand
TGTCTTTTTTATATATATATATATATATATATATATATATATATATATATATATATATATAAATAAAAAATATATATAGAGAGACTATTCTTTAAATTTACAATCTTTGTATTTTACTACATTTGATATATCATTTTCAATTTTTTATTATATTTTTATTCATTCTTTTTAGATCTACATGTCAGTAGAGTGTATTTTGACATATTATACATACATGGAGTATAACACATTCTAATTAGGATCTCATTCTTATAGTTGAACATGATGTGGAGATTTACTGGTTGAGTATTCATATTTGAACATAGGAATGTTATGTAAGATTTATTCGACTGTCTTTCCAATTCCCGTACTCATCCTTTTTCTTTATTCCCCTTTATTTTAATGTTTCAACAAATATTATTTGCAAATAAATGCAAAAATTTTATGGCATTCAAGAGTCTGCAGTGTCTTGAGTTGCAATGGCAATCACTAGTCTGTAGGGGATCAGAGAAGGTATAGCTCTGTTCTCAAAGTATTTTTAATACTTTGTAAATTGAGATAGATAGATGATACATAATTTGATACATAAAATATATACTGTTATTAATAATCATGGAGGAAAATTATAAATTGTCTTGGAGTGAGAATTGGCCTACTTTAATATTCACATGCCAAATACAGTTTTTAAATTATTTTCATAAAGACTTCAAAAACATTTTCTAAATCAGGTGATTGAACTATTATAATAGGCATTCACTTAATATTATTGTTTTAGTAAATATATGTAGATGTAGAATTTCATGTTAGTGTATTATCTATATATTTTAATCTGTATGTTTCTATTTGAATCCAAGTGAATTGGAAGTTTTTCTAAATCTGAGACTCCATCTATGACTTTGTCTTCTTTTGCTTTCTATTTTATAACCTACAAATGAGGATTGATTACTCAGGGTTAATTCAAAATACAAAAAAAAAAAAAATCAATCAATAATTTTTGTCCTAATTAGGTACTAATTATTTATGATCATCATTTAAAATTTAGTATTTTACTTTATTTGAAGCAATTTATAACATATATAGAAACCAAGAAGGGATAATGAAAATTCAATCACATAGTATAAACCTTCAATAGATCCATTGCAGTTTTTTGTTCTTGAATTTAATGCTTCTGAGAAAGAGCTTGCATATCATATAAAGAATGGAGAACTTCTATTTTTGAAGCTGGTTTTGATTACATAATATAGTTTTGGAATTACAGCTTGTATGCAATTTTGCTATAGCCTTGCATCTGTCTATCTCTCTACACATCTTGTTAGTCTTGAGTGCTTTGAGCTAAAACATGTATAATTAGTTTCATTACAAATTTGGGAATGTATGATTTTTAAAGAAAAAAAAAGATATTTTTTAGTTATAGTGATATATCTTGGCATATTGGAAATGTTTTGCAGAAACATGATGCCCAGTTTACAGTCATCCAGCTGGTGGGAATGCTTCGTGGTATAGCATCTGGCATGAAGTACCTGTCAGATATGGGATATGTACACAGAGACCTCGCTGCCCGGAACATCTTGATCAACAGTAATTTGGTGTGTAAGGTTTCTGACTTTGGACTTTCACGTGTTCTAGAGGATGATCCAGAAGCTGCGTATACAACAAGAGTAAGTAACATGGCTTTTTCTCCCCTTTAATCTTCACTTTCCATCTTGTATCATGTGTACTTGTAAATAAATAAAAATGCTTTGTCAGTTTTGTTTCCCATGGAAGGAAAAAAGCTCTTAAAATTAAAATACTGGTAGGTTGAGACAGGAGGATTGCAAGTTCTAGGCCAGCCTCAGCCTTAGCAAGGTCCTGTCTCAAAAAAGTAAAAAGAACTGGTTATGTAGTTCATCTATAAAGTAGCCATGGTTCAATCCTGAGTACCAAAAAGAAAAAAGGTTAAAATTAAAATATTATTTATTTTGGGCAAAATGATGGTCACTGTTAAAAAGATGAGTAATATCTAAATTCTGAAATGCCATTTTTAGATATTTAGTTTAATAATTTATTCAAAAAGGTAGCAAGGTTTTCACATGCCTACAATACTGGTACATTATATTTTTCCCCTTTTTTCATCATGGTTCAGTCACCTTATGAAAGCAGAATTGGTAAAATCTCAGAATGCCCATCATTAATTTAAAATTTAAAAGCACTTTAAAAATTCAATATCTATCTGAATAGTACATGTTCATTTTATAAAACTTCAAAACAAAGTAATAAAAAAAGAAAAGTTTTTCATAATTTTGCCAATCCTAGAGAATATTTGTTTGGAATCATTTTTAAGAGTTTTCTTCATCCTTATATATACAGTTGATTAAAAACAGGATTATTCATTATGCCATTTTATACCATGTTTTTTTGCTTAACATTTACCTCTTGAGTGTATTTCAATGTCAATAATCTTTGTTCTCACCCTTAACAATTTGATTTATTAATTCCTTTGTCTGTTTTATATTTTAAAGCAAACTCTACTTAATAAGTGAATATTATTATATCTACTACCAATATTTTAAATGAAAAACACATAAATAATCTGTTAGCATTCATAATTGTGTAGGTTTAATGATATCCTTGTAACACATTCTGAAAAGTGGATTATCTTTGTCAAAGAGTCTACCTATTTTCTTTCTTTCTTCCTTTTTTTACTATGAATTGAACTCAGCAGCTTTAACCACTGAGCCATCCTCAGCCCTTTTTATATTTTTTTTAGAGACAAGGTCTCACTAAGTTGCTTAAGGCCTCACTAAATTGTTGAGGCTGGCTTTGAACTTGCGATTCTCCTGCCTCAGTTTCCGGAGCCCCTAGGATTACCACCACCCAGCCAGTGCCACCACATCCAGACCAGTCTGTGCATATTTTAAAAGTACACTTCACTATATTCCTGATAAAACTAAGTATTATTATTTTTAATAATTATTTATCAGGAAAAATTATATCTAAATTTTTTAAATTTGCAACTATTTGAATATCTCTTCAATATTTGATAGATTTCTTTGAAATCCCATTCTCTTTTTTTGTTACCAGGGATTGAACTCAGGGGTACTCGATCACTGAGCCACATCCTCAGCCCTATTTTTTGTACTTAATTTAAAGACAGGGTCTACACTGAGTTGTTTAGTACCTGGCTTTTCACTGAAGCTGGCTTTGAACTCACGATCCTCCTGTCTCAGCCTCTGAAACCGCTGGGATTACAGGTGTGTGACCACCACACCCAGTGAAATCTCATTCTTCAGAAAAAATTTATGTGAAGAAAATTCAGGAAATAGAAATAAAGAAGTAAAACTTAAAGTATTAATGATACTACCCAAGAATAAGAGAGATTAATATATTCAGTTTATCCATTCAAAATATTTTCTATGCAATTTTGCATATTTTTACAAAAATAAATTGTACTGATGTAAAATCATTTTAATCTATCAAATCAGTACATTCTTTATATATAAATTCAACATTATCTTGAAATATAAAATCAGAATTTTTCAGATGATTAAGTATACTTTTATAATATCATTTAATTATTATAGCATTCTGTTTTACTTGTGTACACAATTTATTTAAACAAGGCTGTATTTATTTTACAGAATTATAATGTTTCAATATTATTAACAATATTCTGATGTACATCTTGGTATATGGTTCATCTCTGTTTATGATTACCTCTTTAGGATAAATATCTAGAATTAAAATTGCTGGATCACAATGTGTACAAATATGTGAGAATTTTTGGTATTTGAGTTGCCCCAATTGTCTTTGATACATCAATTTGCAGTTCTAGTGGCAGTACATTAGTTCCCACTTATCTACAGTGGATACCTTCCAAGACATCCAGTGCATACTGGAAACTGCAGATAGTACTTAACCCTATTTATGTTGTATTTTTTTAAGCCATTAAATTGATAAATTTCAACTTTTCACATAAAGAAATCATTTTTATATCTTTTTTCTGGAAAATCTGCACTGTAAGCACACTTATTCTTACCCATTATTAATTAAAATAAAGGTTACTGAGTAACTAAAAGGCAAATAAGAAATACAGCATGGATACCCTTGACAAAAGGATAATTAACATTTGGGTTGGATGGAGTAGAATTTCATTATGCTGTTCAGAATGGCATCCAGTTTAAAATGTATGAATTGTTTCTTTCTGGAACTTTGATCTTGCAATCCTCCTGTCTCAGTCTCCAGAATCCCTGGGATTACAAGCATGGGCCACTGTGCCCATGTAATATTTTTGGATCATGTTTGACTGCAGGAACCTGAAACTACCAAAAATGAATTGTGGGTAATGGGACCTTCTACATGTAAGCACCTGTTTCTTACACTCTCACAATCCAAAAGAATGGATAGTTCTTAAAGACAGAAAACTTCTGCTATGTTTTGGTTGGATTCCAAAAGTTGATTCTTCATTAAAAAACAAACAAACAAAACCCACTTGTTTTTGTAAATCATCTATCTTGACAGCTCAGTTAACAACCACAAGACTGTCACATGGCATCCATATGATACTTTGTCAAAGAGCCTAATTTGCCAAATTAAGTTTCATTTTCAGCAATAGTGACAGAACCATAGAAATACAGCAGCCCAGTGCTCTTGGTATATTTCTACATGACTTAAGAGTTGGCACACTCTCAATGGCTTTATAAATTTTTGCTCTTCTTATTTTTAAATGTACAGGTGGTGTATTCACATTTTTAATATATTAAGTATTTTTAAAAATGTATCCTGCATTTTGTGGAAGATAGTTTTTTTTTTTTTTTTTTTTTTTTTTTTACTTTGCAGCTAGTTGAATTAAATTTATAACAATGGTTAAAATTATACTTCTCTGAACACTTTACGGAATTGAAAAACATGGGTAATTAAATTCTTCTTCTCTGATCTCCACAAAAATTATTCATCCAGTTCTCTATAATAAGGCATCATTTTTATAACTAGACTATCATCCCAGAAGACAACATAGTGTATTGAACAATAACATATTTATTGTCCTGAAAAATGTGCTTAATCTCATCAGTACTATTCTGCTTCATTAAGATATCCTTCAGAACCTTCTGCTGCTATACAGGCTTCTAAAATAATTCCTGAAATTACCAAGCTTGCTTACATTGTCCTTGTTGTCACATTACTTAAAAAGTACTTCCAATTTTGATAAATATACTTGATAAAGGCTTATATTTGAAATAAGTTCAATAAAGTTCTAATTTTTATGCCATATCCAATTATTAAATGAGAGGATCCTTATTCCCAGTACAAATCTTGACTTCTATTATATGTAAAGGAGCAATTTCTCTAGTGGTAGATGGTTAGATGAGCCCGAATCTAGATCATCTACTCTCTAGAGAAGAGAACTGTGTTGACTTTCAGTTTCATTTACACAGGTGGTTACTTTGTTAGGGCCAAAGAGTCCCAATGACCAGTTCTTTTGCTCTTAGTAAAAGAAGGGTACTGTTGTGTCAAATTTTCTCATTATAACATTTCTCTAAGATAAATACAACCGGCTCTTTGCACTGATATTTCAGTATCAGAGGACACTTAAAAGCCACGCCATTCAATGGATTTATTCACATCAAAAGATTTAGGATTCTACAGTATTCATTTTTTTTTAATTTTCTTGAAACTCCCTCAAAATATCCATGGTGGTCCTCGCTTATTTTTGAGAATCTGAAATTTGCATCTGCATTTCTAGAGTAATTTAATAATCATTGATTTAATGTCTCATGGTAAGTCTTGTGTAGTATAAGTTGTTGATTTACTCTAAATACGTAATATGATTATAAATTTATAGGGCTGCTATTCTTTTGTACGAAAATGCACCAAAACAGCTAATTAAATCACCATCCTAAGTTGTCATATTGGGAACATGACAGGAACATTGTTATTGCAAAAGTGTTTGGAAAATTCCTCTTCTTGGAATTTTTTTAAAGCTACATTGTGACAGCAATAATCAAAAATTTTTATTCACATAATATTTTGGGAACTAGACTTGACTGAGATGAAATTTCCCATCTCAATAAGTTTTATTGTGTAATAAATAACAAAACTAGTATTTTATTACATATATAGTAGTTTTATCTGCTTTCAAACTAAAACAGTATTATTCAGCTGAGATACCCACCTTATATATTTAGTATGCTATGATTATGGTTATTTCAGAAAAAGCAGATTCATAATTTAAAGCACTGCAGTGAGGCATTTTTGTTGGATAAACATACTCTGGTTAATCTTCTTTATAAAGCAGCCCCATTTTTTAAGTAATAACACGTTTCACCTAGGGTCTTGTGTTTCTACAATTCAGAAATTAGCATTCAGTGCTTCAATGCATGAACCCTTTCCCAATTTCTCATCTGAAAGTTATTATCTTTAGGTAGAGAATGATTGCACAAGGAATCATGAGGTATTTTATTTGATGTCACTGCCATAGGGACTCAGCATCTCCCATCCCTTTTTTTCCCTGGTATTAGAAATTGAATCTAGGGGTACATTACCACTAAGCTACATCCCCATTCTTCTCTCTTTCTTTCTTTCTTTCTTTCTTTCTTTCTTTCTTTCTTTCTTTCTTTCTTTCTTTCTTTCTTTCTTTCTTTCTTTTTTGGAGACAGAGATTCACTAAGTTGCTTAGGGCCTCACTAAATTGCAGAGGCTGGCCTTGAACTTGGATCCTCCTACCTCAGCCTCCCTAGTCACTGGGATTCCAGGGGCGAACCACTGCACCCAGCTGCAGTGCCCTTTGCCCATATTTAAAACATCTGAAGGGAGTGACAGGCCTGATACTAGAGTAACAGAAATTATGTCAGATAATTCTATATTTTAAGAATTCTTAAATTGTAGAAAGTATTTGAAGAGATCAGAACATGCACAAACTCAATACTTAAAACATTTTTTCAGACATTTCCCCATGCTGCTTTCTATGCTAACTTAAGCACATTGCACTTGCCTCTCAGATATTCAACAGTATGCCTGCTAGGAAAGGATGAGCTTAAATAGCAATATATATTTTTGTGTAATTTTCTCTTTTCCATAAAGATATTATGTAGAGGATTTGATTTTTTTTCAATGTTGGTTTCTAGTTATTTCTCTACATTTCTCACTAATGCAAAAATTCCAAATGTTGACACTTCATATTGTATATTATTATTATTATTATTATTATTATTATTATTATTATCATCATCATCATCATCATCATCATCATCACTTGGTACCAGGGACTGAACTCAGGAACACTCCATCACTGGCCACCTCACTTTTGCTGAGTCTGGCTTTGAACTCACAATCCTCCTGCCTCAGCCTGTTAGGCCACTGAGATTACAGGTGTGCACCACCATGCCTGGCAAAATTAAACTATATTACTATGCATCCTGCAACCTCTGTAAAATTCCACTGTGCACTCATTGGATGTTGAGCATAAAAATGTCTATAAAGTTTTAGTCTTTTTATGAAAATAATTATGATTTCACAGATCCCCTGATATGCTCTTGGGTACCCATAGATGCTTGGATGACACTTTGAAAACCACTATTATACATTCTTTAATCAGGAAAAATGCCTTAAAATTAATAAACATTTCACTAGTTATTCAATTATATAAATCTGGATTATGACATAGTTTTATATGATATGTTTTAAATAAATAGCCTTGAAAACTTACCTTTAGCTGCTCCTTAAGACTAAAAATCATCTTGAAAAAGTCCTTGGATTTTATCTGTGATAGAAATGATTGGAACATTAGGCCTATTTACTTAATTCAAAAAGTATTACTTTTTGTTTATAATAAAAAATAATTTCCTGTGTTTGGCTTCTCAGAATGTGAATCTCACAGTATAATTATTACAAGTCTCCTATTTTTGTTTGTCCTGGGCTACCACTTTGTTTCATTCCTAAAACATGTTAACAGACAAGAAATAAATTTTCAGTCATTCCTTTTATAAAATATTATTTCATGAAGATTGTTAACACTTTTGTGTAGATGCATACATATATCTATGCATATGAACATTTTATATTCTTGTTGAAACATATGCAATTTAAAATCCCAACATGATAGTGCTTAATTTTCTTTTTTATAGTGGATAAAGTTATAGAAAGTGTAGACTCATCTAATTTATATGCTGTGTAGTCACTCCATCCAATTCTTCTCAGGTCCTCAATTTCATTGTAGGAGAATAATTGTTACATGAGCTGTTTAGGGAAGTTTCAGAAAAATAATTGATTTGCTCTTGGTTATATTTTACATTATTACATATATATATATAATACCTTTCTTTTGTTTGTTTATTTTATGTGGTGCTGAGGATCGAACCCAGAGTCGCACCTATGCAAGGCAAGAGCTCTACCCCTGAGCCACAACCCCAGTCCCTATTTTTCTTTTTATTTCTGTTTTGATATAGTATAATTAGTAAATTAGTACTGGAGATTGAACCCAGGCGCTTTACCACTGTGTTACATCCCTAGTCCATTTTGTTTGTATTGTTTATTTGAGACAGGTCTCACTAAGTTGCCTAGGGCCTTGCTAAGTTCCTGAGGAAAGCCTGCAACTTACGATCCTGATACCACAGCTACCTGAATCACTGAAATTATAAGTGAGCACCACCATGCACAGCCTTACCTAGTGGATTTTTATATTGGTTCAGAGCACCTGTCTTTGGTCAGAAAAAAAAAGTGTCTTAATTTGTATGATAATGTAATTGTTTTTTAGATATGTTACTCTGTAAAGTTGATGCCAGAAATATTGTACTATAAATTTATTCCATTTATTTCCATTTCAATAAAAAGAAAAAAAATACATTAAAATGGTTAAATATTCTTATTCATAGTAATCTGTTTTAAGAACATACATAGTAGAAAACATGGGTCTTTGATCTGATGGTATGAGAAAAAAGAGTATATTATTTTGATAAGTAATATATGTTATATATCATTTACACATGGAGACACATAATAACAAAATATCTAATTAGTGACTCTCATATGCTCACAATATTTTACACTTTCACACAAAATAAATAATATCAACCACAAATTTACTCAATAGAGTTATAAGTATGAATATGTCCATACATAGCTTCACAAAGTAAAGTCATTTACTGATAAACCCAAAAAGTCTAAATGACTTAGTAATTTCAGTCATCAATGTTGCATCCAAACTTAATCAGAGGTCTAGAGTTTTCTAGCCACCTGTTTCAGACTGAGGAACATCATGAACATTTCAACATGTGAAAAAAATCTATCCATCTATCCACATTTATTTTGTGGTAAATCAAAACTATAATTTTGAAGTAAGGAGGTATATAAATGTACTTAAATATATTAAGTACAGTTTTAGCAGGAACTGTTTTCTCTAAAATACATGTTTTCAACCATTAATTTACTGATTTAGCACATATGTGAGTATATACAACACATCGGGCACTGCCTGGGCCCTGGAGATCTAGAAAGCAAAACAAAGCCCTGACCTCAAGGTGACACTCTAATGTTGGAACTCAGATCATAAAAAACAAGCAAAGGCTTAGAGGACTAAGATAAGGAGTGTGGGCAATGTGCAGGGAGTACCATTTTAACAAGAAGATTAGAGTTTCTCTGATAAAATGGCATTTGAGAAAAGAACTAATGAGAGTGAAGGAGGACAAAATTGATCTCAAGGCTAACTAAAGTCTAATTTTTCTCTAATTTTTAATGAATAATTTTACTCATTTTTCTGATTCCAGAAAATGTCTGGGATGGGTTATTTGAATCATTCCCTCTCTATCACCCTTTTCTACCATGATTCTATGTCATGGTTCACAGCCAGTTCCCATGAGATTTTCCTTTTCATTTGCTAACCTGATCTCTGGAGATGCCACATTTTTCAAGCAGTTACTTGCTAAACATGAACATGCAAGGGAACAATTTCCATGATATCTGAGGGTCCCAGCATTATCAGCAATATCTCAGTGGATATTTATGGGAATCTCAACCTATCATTTCATCTTTTCTTATTTCTCAATTGTCATCAGCAAACAAATAAGCCTTACTCAAGTTTTGTTCCATTTTTAATTATTAGAATGGATCTAATATTATTTCTATTGTTTTCATTGCAAATATACAGAAATCCTGCTACCTTAAATAAAATTTTCAGACTTATTTACTTATAGTATTGCTTCCTTGTGAAACTGTATTCAAAGTGCTGAAATTTCAGACTTTTTTCAGACTAATGTTTTAAATATTTTTAACTTGTACATAAATTTATATTAATGGTATAACTTGTACATATCAATATGGTTATAAAATATATTGCATTGTATATAATGCAACATATAAATATATATATTATGTAATGTTTAAATCATACTAAACATATCTATCTAGAACTTTTATCATTTCCTTATGGTGAAAATTTTCAAAATAATTTCCTGTAAAGTTTTGAATAACACAGGGCACTAATGTTCTTTATAGCCACTCTAGTGTACAATTGCACACTAGAACTTCTTGCTCCAACTCAGCTGTCACTCAGTACCCATTGATTGCCTTTTCCTGTCCCACCATACCTTCCATGTAACCACCATTCTACTTTCATCTTTTGCACCATCATCGTTTGCATCATCATTCCACCTATAGATCATATGTCCTTATTTTTCTGTACTTGGCTTATTTCCCTCAAAGTAATATCTCCAGTTCCATCAATTTTGTTGCATATTCATTTTTATGGCTGAATAGTATTCTGTTGTGTTCATGGAGGACATTTTCTTAATCCATTTATCCATCAGTGGACCCTTATGTTGTTTCCATTTCTTGATTATTGTGAACAGTGCTGCAATGAACAAGAGGTTCAGATGTCCCTCCAGTATACAGATTTCATTTCCTTAAAATGTGTACCCAGTAATGGAAATGCTGCATCATATGGTACTTCTAATTTTAATTTTTTGAAGAATCTCCATACTGTTTTCTGTAAAGCCTATACTATTTTGCATTCCCACGAACAGTGTGCAATGGTTCTCTTTTCTCCACATATTTGCTTGCACTTGTAATCTTTAGTCATCTGATTAATAATCATTCTTCCTGGGTTAAGGTGGTATCTTAATGTGGTTTTGATTTTTATTACCCTGGTAAATAATGATGTTAAGCACATTTTCTTATACTTGTTGGCCAGGTATATATTTCTTTTGAGAAATGTCTGTTTATGTTCAGTGTTCATTTTTAATTGGGTGTTTATTTTTTTGATGTTTAGTTGTTTGGAATTCCTTGTTTATTCTGAATATTCACTCCTTATCAAATGTATACCTCAAAAATATGTTATGCACTCTGCTGATTATTTTTCTGTGCAAAAGCTTTTTAGTTTGATGTAATTTTGTCTGTATTTTGCTTTTAGTATGTCTTATTTTTTCTTCCTGCAGTGCTGGGAATTGAACCCAGGTTTTGCACTTGCAAGTCAAGCAATCTACAATTAGCTAAACCACTAGTTTTAACTAACAGAATGAAAAATCACTTATCTGCCAATAATAACTTTAAAACATATAATTTTTTAATTTCAGGAAAGAACTTTATTTCCATTGCTTGCAATCAAGGCCAGGACCTTGTAAATGCCAGGCAGGTGTTATATCACTGAATTCCATCCCCAGATATTTTTTTGCTTTTGTTTCTTGCACTCATGATGTCTTGCCCCAAAAAATCCTTGACCATCTAGTGAAGCATTTCCCTTATGGGTTTATTCTAGGTGTTTCATTATTTCAGGTTTTACACTTAAGTCTTTAATCCATTTTCAGTTGACTTTTGTAAGGGGTCTAGTTTTATTTTTCTGCTAGTGGATATCCAATTTTCCAAGCACAATTTATTGAAAAGAAAGTCCTTTCCAATGCATGCTCTTAGTACCTTTGTTGAAAACCTGTTGGTTGTAGATAATGTAGATTTACCTTTAAACTTTCTATTCTGTTCCATTGATCTTTGTGTCTGTTTTTAGGAAAATAACATGCTGCTTTGACGACTACAGTTTTGAAGTATATTTTGAAGTCAAGTAGTATAATGCCTCCTGCTTTATTCTTTCTGTTCAAGATGGAGTTGGTTATTTCTGTAACTTTTTAAAATAATGAATTAGGTGTTTGTTATATATATACACCACAAAATTTGGCACTTAAAACTTTTCTGAATCCTGAAAAAATCTGAATCCATATTGGCACATGTATTTAAACTTAGCCCTCAATATTTGTTTTGTTTTTTATGTAAGATAGAGATTACATATCAGATTCCTTAACTTTTATTTTGTGATTCTGAAAATGACATCAATATTGTTTATTTGTATTTCATTTCTTGTGTTTATTTGTGTTTCACTTCTTGTGTTTCATTTATTCATCTCCCATATAGCAACTTACAATGTTAAGATCTTCCTGACTCTAAATAAATTCTTAATCATTTCATATATTATTGAAAAATCACAAACATTCAAGGGACAGGCTTTTGCTACCTAAAGGATCATCTGTCTCAGATCTCTTGTGGCAATCAACATCTGCTGAAACTATTCTCTCAGTGGTGTTTAGATTTGAACTACTGGGGATGAAAATAGATGCTTCCCCTGGGAGTTCTCTTGGATTGCCCTGCACCTTGTTGTCTACTACAGTGAGTGAAATTTAGTCCCTGATAATAGATAGATGGTACATCCTTTAGCAAAATGATTTATCTCTGCATTTCCACTTTTAACCTGAGAGGCCAATATTTGCCTCCAGGTTAAATACTCAATTATTTAGGGTTTACTAGATAAACTCTCCAGAGTCCTTTGTCACTTTCAGTATGGCCTGACAGCTCACAGATAGGCATTGTGAAACATGAATCAGCAAACATTTCCTAAATCAGTGAAGAAAGATTGGTATACATAAATAGAAAAGAAGTTGGGACAGATATGAGATATTATGTCTCAACATGCAGACATTTCATCAATTATAATCCTTTGCCTTGAAGCACCCCAACCTGTAGTAAATGAGCTGACTTCAGCTAAGCTACTGGAACATTCTGGCTTTTGGCCAGATGTCTCATTTAAACTGTCTAAATTCATTAAGTTTAGAAAAGTGAATTGCAAGATCTTTCAAGAACAGGTTCACTGGGTGATTCTTACTCTAACTTCTGTTTCTTAACAAAGGAAACATAGTTTTGAAATCCAACCAAATCCTGGATTGGAATTTAGCAACTATATAATTCTTCTACCCAAATAACCATTACAATTTTTGCTTACAGCCTTTATTCATCTCCTTTAATCCTTCTGTAAGAATTTATAGGATTTAAACCAGATACAATATAAAAGTAGATATGCTGTTAGTCCAAAGTTAGTCCGTCTTTACGAGGCCCAGATAGTTAACCCTGAAAATGTCAGCTTTCTTGATATTCATGTAGGTTTAATGTAAAAATATAAGGGGGAAAGAGCTAAGATTTATATGACATTCAAGTTGTTTAGCTGTTAAAAATGGATTAATACGGGCTGGGGATGTGGCTCAAGCGGTAGCGCGCTCGCCTGGCATGTGTGGGGCCCGGGTTCGATCTTCAGCACCACATACAAACAAACATGTTGTGTCCAACGAAAACTAAAAAATAAATATTAAAAAATTCTCTCTCTCTCTCTCTCTCTCTCTCTCTCTTAAAAATGGATTAATATTAGCATATAGTCTAATTTTATATTCATGACTGGCCTTAGTTTATGAATAAAAAAAATAGTTGCATAGGAAGCTTAAGCAACCTGGCTAAAATTAAGTTGGAGTGGCACGGGTGATCCCAGAAACCAAGACTTCTGATTCCTAGTAATCTTAAGAATTCAAATGAAATAAATAACTAAATCTCCCCCTTTGTCTCTACCCCAAATTACTTAGTTACACACACATGAATGTTGGGAGGAACCAGCTCTAGGTTTGGCTTTGCAAATATAGGCAGCAAACATTAACATTTTTCTTAGTGTTTTTAGATATAGATGACAGTATAGTATATTTTGACATATAACCTGAGCTCCAGCCAGTGTCTGCAGGTGAGGGGATGGACCCGGGCCTACTGTGAGTCTGGATCCCATGCAGGTCAGTGTTTGGCACATTTTTAAAAAGCTAGAATAAAGGATTTAAAAGTTTTGACCATAAAGCAATAATGAATATTGGAGGAGATAAAATGTTTAATCTGATTTAAACATTCCACAATGCATATATGTATTGAAGAATTGTATCATCCCAATAATATGTACTATTGTAATGATTTTATGTGAGTTAAAAATATGATTTTTTTTTTTTACCTCATAGAAGTAGAGTAGAATGTTGGCTCCCAGATTCTGCATGGGGGGGATAGGGAGATATTGCTAAAATTATGCATAATTATAGTTAGGAATAAATTTCCACAGATCCATTTATACACAAAGTGACTATACTAAATGACTACATACTGTATGTTCAAATAATTTCAAAAATATTTCACCATAAAATGAAAACTACATGAGGAAATACATTTGTCAATTAACTGGATTTAACCATTCTACAATGTATGTATACTGCAAACAATCATGTTTGAAATGAAACAATGTTATCTATCAATTTAAAAATAATTTAAATGCTAGAAAATAAAATAGAAAAGATTTAAGCTTAAAAACCCATTTTTATATATCCCAATAACATTATTCTGCTGGGATTCTACAGATAAGACATCTAATTTAAAATATCATCTACATAACATTAAATTAAGTAACAAACATCATGCTTAATACTGATGACTAAAAACATAGCTGCTAATCTTTGAACTTAACTGTTACTTTGTTATTCTACTTTAAAATTTTAATTAGAATAATTCTACCAGGGTATACAGTAGTATCCATGTGCACAGACTGAAATACTTTAAAAATTATTTTGATGATTTTAGGGTTGTAAAGTTATAACTATAATATTAATATTGAAGCCATTGATGTAGCATGTATACTGTTTATGAAGGGAAATGAAAATCTTAAAAGCATATGCAGAGTGTAAATGCTGAGTTTGTATATATTGTGGCAAAGATTCAAAGTTTTAGAGATGCTAAAATATGATGCTCAGTAAATCTTATATTTACTACTATTTTGAAGCAATTAAAATGTTTTAATGCAAGAACATTTAAAAAAATAAATTGTGCTGTGCTTTTGCTTACTATTTATATTGGCATCTTCATATTTAATGTTTACATCTATTCTGAGATACTAGATTCAATTTGTTACCTTAAAAAGTACTGAACAATTTAAAATGTTGAGAATTATCAGAAATCCTTAGTAGAATCTACTGTCTATAAAATAATAAGTCAGTTTCCAACTTGATGGAATTATATACTTCTTTACAATAAACAAGGTGTAAATAGGACAGGTAGAAAGTCACATTCTATTTTATCCTATGGGAATGCAAAAATGAAGGTGAAAGGCAAGATCTTTAAGCAGTGGAAGGATCAGACAAAATAGAGTGATGCATTCTGCCTGGGAAAATCCCAAATATTGCATCTGAGTTCATCCTTTACCAGGATGTTTAAGCAGGAAGGTTTCTAGTGATACGAAGGCAGGCAGGGGAAATATTTTCAAGAAGCCACCATGTACTCAGGAGAAAGGGGATTCAATCAAAATGAATGAGCATTTATTGAATGGCTACTCTGCACATTCGCCAAGATAACTCATTTAAATAGAAGCCTCTCTTTCTCTGAAGTGAGTACAAGCTCATGTGAGTTATGCTCATTATTTGAGCCTTATAATATATTCAACTTTTCATGGACTTGGGATTTCAAATGAGAGTCTGGGAACTCTAATTTTACTTCTAACAATGGATATTATTACAAGATCTACTTCTACTAAAACATTTTACTAATGTTGAACATTATGAGTTTAAAACGACACTGTTGTTTAATTGAAGACTTTGTGATAACATAAACACTCACCTTCTATTAAACTCCATATTGATTTTACTGGTTTGAATTTCTTCTATAGTTTGTTTTTTGAAGTTTAAATTAAATACGTACACTGTTGGTTTATTTTGCTTTCATTTAAAGCTGTGGTGACCTGATGTTTATCATTGTGGAAAGTAAGGAAGTTTTTAAAAATTCTTTTTATTATGATTTTGTATTTTAGCAACAAAACCAGCATTACTAACTTTGAATATTGGTTTGTAGTTGACAATGACCTTTCCCTTAGATCCTCATTTAATGAACTTCTTAGACCACTAATAAATGTGTGTCAAACTATTAAAGGGACTGAAAAAGAGGAAAGAAGAGAGCATTTGTTGAGTACTCTATTAAGGAAAAGATATTTTATTCATTGTTTTACATATATTATAAATCCTTTAACAATGACAACAATTCTTAAATAATAATTAATAACCCTTAGTCATTTTTATTCTTCTAATTTACCCAGGGATAGATAGCATCATTTACAGGATGCCTGGCTAGGGAAAGGGTGAGGGTCTTAAATCTATGATTATCTTTGCATTCTCAGAGCTAAGAAATTGTTATATTAAAAAGTGAGAAGCTGTTATACTAACAAGTGTGTGGGTGTGTGTGTGTGCATGTGCGCGCGCACACACAGACCCACACATGCAAGCATACTGCAGACTACAACTGTTACAAAATGTGTGAGGAAGAGAAAAGAATTCAAAAGTGTAATGTTTTCATTAAAATAATTTACCACACATTTTCCCAAACGTATTTCCCAGGTGAAAGCAAATAGCAACTGATTGGAAATCTTTCAGGAAATAGTTTGCTTGTGTCTATAATCACATGCTACATTAGAAAATGCACTATACTAAATCCCAGGCAAGTTCAGAGATTCAGGAGAGCAAAGATCCCCAGGAAGAGTTGGGCATGGTGCCTCAGCAAAAACTCCTCCAATAGCTTTACATCTGTCTTCAGAACAACTCAGATTCTTTCCAAGCTTAAATACGGGTGTTGCTATCTACTTCCTAAAAAAGGTCACTTTTCAGTATTTTGTTATTTTAAGAAATTTTATTGAAGTATACTCAATTCTTTCTGAAAAATAATGATTTAAGACTAAGAATGAAACAACTTTGGTGTGTTCCATTTTAATCCTGGTTGAAAAAAATTTCAAAAAAACAGGTTCTTGGTCATGACTGACATTAGCTTACTGTTATTTTTAATTTGTATATTCTAATTCATATATTTTAATTGCAACAATGAACATTGGTGACAAATATCTGTCTTTTATTTCTAAATAGATAAGAATTTTCAGCATGGAAAGAGATTTTCTGTTATTCTTTTTCTTTTTTTAACCGGCCATTCATATACTTTCAGTAGTTTGCTTCTAGTGAAAGGGAAGGAAGGGTCACTAAGAACATGTCAGAGTATCTCTAACTGATTTTAAAATAGTGCATTCCTTTTGTACCATGAATATAGCTTTGTTTGACTTCTGTTAATTCTCTGAGTTCTTTAAGTAAGAGAAAGTATTTCCAATGGTTCCATTGGAATTCTGGTTAGATTTTGCTAAGTGCCACATCTGTAAATCTGCTTTTGTCAAAATCAAGAGGAAATACTTGAAATCTTGAGACCTCCAAACCTAAATTTGATCTAAGCATCCGCAACAATTGCCACTACCTCATAGCTGCTCGGTGTAAGGTCCATGGACCACAAGAACCAGCATCACCTGGAGCTTGTTAGAAATGCAGACAGTGGTTACACTAGAACTCCTAAACCAGAATTTCTATTTTAAGAAAAGTGTGTCCTTAATGCAGTGTCAAATTTGAAAAGAAATGTGCTCTTTTTCTGTATTTATTCACAGCAAGTAATTATCATGCCTCTTTGCCTGACATTTTTCAAACAAAAGGGTCAACATGTTATTTGTAATTGTCTCATTTGGAGTAACTAGCATAGTATTTCCCACATGGCTGACAATAGTAGATCCTTATTAAGTTTATATTGTAAATTGAGAGCAAATTCCTGGAATTTATACCTTTATAGCTCCTACAATATATATAGGCAATATTATTTTCCTCCAGAAATAAGTCCTGAGAATGTGATCATTATATCTAGTAATAAAATATTTAAATTGTATAATAATTGTACATGCTCAAAGAGAGAGTGTGATATTTCATTACATGTATCCAATATGTAATGAGCAAATACGTGTAACTAGAAAATCCATCTCCTCAAGCATTTATCATTTCTTTGTGTTAGTAACATTTAAAAGGACAGTTTATAAATTGGAAAGGTAGCAGAATACAACAGTTACTAATATGGCATTATGTAAAAATGTGGATGTGTAACCAATGTGATTCTGCAATCTGTATTTGGGGTAAAAATGGGAGTTCATAACCCACTTGAATCTAATGTATGAAATATGATATGTCAAGAGCTTTGTAATGTTTTGAACAACCAATAAAAAAAAATAAATTGGAGAGAGTAGCATTTTAACTACATTTTTGAGTTTATTTAATGAATACCCGTATTTATTTATGTGAAAAGGCATGGTCTAAAATATATATAAATATTAATTCATTATTTTTTAACTAACATCACTTGATTATCATAAATATATTTTAAATCAACAAAGGTGGTATCACTTTAAGTTCTGAGGTGAAAAATCATAGTATAATATATTTACATCAGTTTATTTGGTTGCAGATGACTAATTAACATGCCATAGTTACAATAAAATGAAAATGGTTAAGTGATTTTCATTTTTTTTAATGGTTTCAAAAATTTCCCAAATTGTTTGGAGGTAATTTTGCTGTAAGTGGTGTGTTCCTTTGAATATTAAAATAGAATATCAAAATATTTATCAGAAGCTGCTGTTCCATTTCAGAACAGAAATACCACAACACATTGTATTGGATTTGATTGTTTTGTGTATATGTTCTATGTATTACCCATTTACACGCATGTGATTTTATTCTCAAAGGGAGGGAAGATTCCCATCCGGTGGACATCACCAGAAGCAATAGCCTACCGCAAATTCACATCAGCCAGCGATGTATGGAGTTATGGGATAGTTCTCTGGGAGGTGATGTCTTATGGAGAAAGACCATACTGGGAGATGTCCAATCAGGATGTAAGTGTGTATTTGTAGTTTATGAGTTATGAGTTCAGATTAAAAGATCAAGCTGTGCAAGGAAGTGGAGCATAATGAGACCAGGTGGCTCCTAGTTTGTGACATTGAAATTGAACACTTAGAAGAAATGAAACTATTTCCAAGTCTTGCAAAGATATTAATTGAATTGCTTTTACAGCTTTATATATTTTCCTAAAGCAGGGGTTTAGGAATGAGACAAAATGAAACATTTGTAACAAGAATGTAATAAAATAAGTGATAATAAGAAAACCCATATATATATATATATATATATATATATATATATATATNATATATATATATATATATATATATATATATATATATATATATATATATAATACACATATAAAATATATATAATATATAAATATATAATAAAATGTATATTATATATTTATGTATTATATATTTATATATTATGTATTAT
This sequence comes from Marmota marmota marmota, assembly GCF_001458135.2. Taxonomy (NCBI): domain Eukaryota; kingdom Metazoa; phylum Chordata; class Mammalia; order Rodentia; family Sciuridae; genus Marmota; species Marmota marmota. Next base: position 25,033,497 of record NW_025999968.1, on the reverse strand, counting down.
ATATATATATAATATATATACAGGGTGTATTTGAAATATTTTTGCTATGTTTTTACATTAGTAAAACACATGCTTGTCATGCTTTCTGGATTGAATTAATACATCTATTCCAATATTTTGTTTACTTTTTTTTATTTTGCAAATTCAAACCAAAACAACCAATTTTCTACCATGTTGTATTAAATGTGCACATGAATTTAGTTATAGTAATTGAAGTTTCTTAATAGATAAAACAATTTTTAATTTTCTATTATTACTTTGGTATGATTTTTCTAAAGGAATTTTATTTTAATAGGTTATGTTTTGCTAATGCTTACTAAGAACACGTTATTAATACATGGGATCAACATCTTTCCAGCCAGAAACTTTGAGCATGATCCCAAAGATACAAAAGAAGGCAAACTGAAATACTTTTAGTGATTTCCTCCTTACCACTTGTAGAATTGTTTCTAATGTATTTTGATAAATAAATCTTTCTGTAGTTCCTCCAATAAACTTTTTTTTATAATGATACTGGGATTAATAGCCTCAGTTTCCCACATCTCTTTTTTCCAATTTCTCTCTATATCAGTGGATCCCAAAGTGTGGTCTCTGTAGCATCAACTTTTTAAAAATACCTTTATTTTATTTATTTTTATGTGGTGCTGAGAATTGAATCCAGTGCCTCACATGTGCCAGGCAAGGGTTATATCACTGAGCCACAACTCCAGCCCTGTAGCAGCAACTTTAACATGGCATGAGAATTTGAATCTGTATTTGTTTTTTATACAAATTATCAACCTTTACCACAGGTGGTTAGAATCAGAAAGTCAAGAATTGAGGGAAGTGCAATAAAGTTTAAAAAACATTGCTTTGCATATTATAAAAATGCTAATGAAATAATAAATGCTTAATTGTGTTGCAAAGAAGATTTCAAAAAAAGGGAGTTACTATGATTTGGTAGGTACCATTTGAACTGTAGTGTAGCTCAAATCTGTATATGAATTTTCTTTTCATGCATTCATATAATATTTCCATAGTGACCTATAAAATCAAGTAATTATTTCTGTATAACAAATTTCCCTTATCACTTGGCATTTGTTAATTTAATCTAAAACGAATCTTTGCACACTTTTCCTAAATTTACCTTCTTTCACTTGATCTTCCTTTAAGTGCTGTTTCCAGCCATGAATAGTTTATTATTTGCTTCATCAGCTATTATCCTTTTAGGCAATTTAAAATGATAACTTTTGAATCTAATTTTAAAATATTCTTATCAGTTTAAATGAAGAAATAGAATAAATCCAACCTCTTAGATCCTTGGAAACTTTTCTTCTTACTCAGGTAATTAAAGCTGTGGACGAGGGCTATCGCCTGCCACCCCCCATGGACTGCCCAGCTGCGTTGTATCAGTTGATGCTGGACTGCTGGCAGAAAGACAGAAACAACAGACCCAAGTTTGAGCAGATTGTCAGCATCCTGGACAAGCTCATCCGGAATCCCGGCAGTCTGAAGATCATCACCAGTGCAGCAGCAAGGTGACACATTATATTTTGCATGCTGCACTCTGAAGTGCACGTTTGCTGTCTCCAAGGGGATGACCTCCCACCCCCACCCAACTGCATTCTTTGAAACTTGCATTTCTCAAGATGAAGAGTTATGCTTTCTTTTCTTGTTCTTTTGGAGGAATTCTCATGCTAGTTGATAATAATGATGAAAATCTGAGATGTCTTTAACATTCACATTAACTAGAAATGTCTCTACATTCATGCTTGTTTTAGATTTTGGGAAATGGGAAAACCTCACACACAACATCTTTCCATTAACTCTCCATTTTTGGAAGAAAGAAAAAGGGAAGGAAGGAAAGAAAGGAGAAGGGAGGAAGGAAAAGTCAACTTCATTTTTTTATTTAAAATAAAGTTTCAAAAAGATTAATAGCAATATAGTTAAAATATCACACCAATTTTTAGAAAGCAATTCCTCTCTACTTTGAACAAATATTTCTTTAATGTATATGGATTGCCAGTTATGGTGCTAGATACTGTTAAGGTTAAAACTAAGAGTGAAATAATGCCCCTATATCCCAGGACAGCAGCCCAATGTAAATATGATACAATCCTGAATATGATGCAATCTTGAATATGTCATGTCCATTAAATTACGTGGGTACTTCTTCCAGTCAAGAATTGCCTGAGTTTCCTTACTAGTTTTTGTGTTGTGGTAAACTACAGTGCACCTACAAAGGACAATGGAAGAAATGGTGAAGAGGAGAGGAATTTTGTGAGGTTTCATATCAGATGAAAGTAATTAAAAAGACCAAGGCTATTTGTACTGTTTACTAATGTAGATCTGACTATGCACATAAGATACAAACAGTTTTGATGATGATGTGTACATTTGAGGGCTTTTATTTTTTTTGTTCTGATTTATTATATATATATATATATATATAGTTTATATTTTAAAAGCATTCCTCTTGTCAACTAGTGAGCTAAGCATGTCAGATCTATTTGGGACTTCTAGCTGTGATTATACACTAAATGATTTGAGGACTAGTGATTCAAAATATCTTGATGTAATCAATGGAATTTTCTCAGTCCAATGTTACTCCTCTACTAGTCTCAATTGTTCTATTTCCATTAATGCTGTACTACTCTATTGTTTTCATTGCTACAAAGTTTGGTAACAAAAGCTGACATTTAAATGATGAGAAAATCCTTGATTTTCACTTTAAGTTGTCTGTTTAAACATTAAAGTATTTGTGTGTGTGTGTGTGTGTGTGTGTGAGAGAGAGAGAGAGAGAGAGAGAGAGAAAGAGAATATGTAGAGACATGAAAGTTCAATTAACTATGCTTTATACAGTATTTTTAAATTAATATTATATTGCAATATTTTAGAAAATCAAAATTAATACCCTCAAATCTGTAACAAACAAAACATCAACATATTAAATGGAAAAAGAACTGAAAGAAGTCAAGCAATATTGGAATATGAAGCAAAAGAAAAAATGAGCTCCCCCACCTGCATGCTTGTGTGTGTTATTTTCTATCTATATTAATATTATTGACAAAGAATAATTGTGTATATTTAAGGTGCTCAATGTGTTTAACATTTTTTTTTGTACCAGGGATTGAAGCCAGTGGTGCTTAACCATGGAGTTGCATCCCCAGACAGAATCTCACTAATTTGTTTAGGGCCTCACTAAATTGCGGAGGCTAGCTTTGAATTTACAATACATTTGCCTCTGCCTCTGGAGCTGCTGGGATTAGATGTGATAGGCTCAATGGAATTCTGATATACATACATCTACATTATAAGATAATTAACACAATCAACTACAATATCTGTAACTTCACGGTTATCTTTTATTTGTTTAAACGAAATTTTTTGTGGTTCCAAGAAATAAACCCAGAACATTACACATATTAGGCAATCATTTTACTATTAAGCTAAGTCTGGAGCCTTTTTTTAAAAAATTTATTTCAAAACAGGGTCTCACAAAGTTGTCCAGGCTATCCTTGAACTTGTGATCCTTGTGCCTCAGCCTCCTGAGTAACTGGAATTACAGACATGTGCCACCATGCCCAATGGCATTTTCTTCTTTTTAAAGACTGAATTTGAGATATGGATCACATTTTTACATTTTTAATCCATTTATCTGTTGTTAATATTTAGGATATTTCATCTCTTGACTTGTAAAAATGGCTTAAGGAATATGAGAGTGCAAATATATCTTCAATGTAAATTTTATTTCCTTTGGATACATAGCCAAAACTGAAATTGCTGCAGCATTTTAGTTTTGACATGCATTTCCCTGATGATTAGTCAAGTTGAGCATCTATTCATCTATCTTGTTTCCATTTGTAGGTCTTCCTTGGGAAAATATCTATTCAAGTCTTTCATCTATTTTTTTTTAAGAACCAGAGATTGAAACCAGGGGCAATTTACCCTGAGCTACATCCCCAGCCCATTTTATATTTAATTATTTTTATACAGAGTCTTTCTAATTTGCTTGGGGACTCTCTTAGTTGCTGAGGCTGGCTTTGAACTTGTGATCCCCATGAGCCTCTGGGATTACAGGTGTGTGCCACAGTACCCAGGTCTTTTGTCTATTTTTTAATCATGTTATTTGTGGGGTCTTGTTTGTTTTTTGTTTCATTTCTGTTATTTCATTTATGAATTTCTTATAAGTTATGGATACTAACCCATTATTGGACATATGATTTATAAATATTTCTTCTCCATTCTATGGATTGCCTTTTCATTCTTTGAAAAGGAAATTATTTTCTTTGCTATGAAGAAAGTTTTTAACTTGACGTACTTCTTATTTTTATTTTTGCTTTTATTGCTTGTGCTTTTGGGGCCATGTCCAAAAAAAAAAATGCCAAGATTAATGTCATGACGCTTTCTTCTATGTTTTCTTCTAAAAGTTTTATGGTTCAGGTCTTAAGGTCAAGTCTTTAATTCATTTTGAATTGATAATAGTGAGCATACACTACCCAGATTTTCCATTATATTTGCATAAAATAAATAAGAGGAATCTGGACAAACTGTTATTATCAGTATGTGAAAATATTAGTTTGTTGAAAGTAACATTTAATGGTTACTAAAATTGAAGTTAGTGATAAATCTTCAAATAAAACTTCCCATAACTTATTCCATAAGGATGAATCTCTGTTCTAAACTTCACAGGGAGAGACAGTACAGACTCTTTTGGAATCCACCTGACAGTTTAACAGCTAACAGGATAGCAAACCTGTCCTTGCTGGGGCCATATGGTCCTCATTTTACACCTTGAAGCCATTTCTTTTGATCTTTACTCACTAGTAATCATAGCAAAGAAAACATTTTTTTAACTTTCTCATATCATAAAAAAGACATTTTAAAAATGCCCATAGGATCTTATTATCAATATAAAGCTGATTTATGTAATATGATATAGGGATATTCAACATCAATTTTAGAGATATAGTCTTAATATTAGATCATAGTATAATAGAATATTTCCCAGCATCCAAGTTTTCATATACTTTTTTAACTGAGTTTCTCTCTCCTCTCTCTCTTCACACACACACACACACACAATGATGAAAGATTATATTTTATACAAAATTTTTTCCTAATATGTATTCATTAATACCTGAAAAAATCATATGTTTTGTCAAAATACATTTAATTTTAAGGAATGTAAAAACATTTTTTGTATACAAAGTGCTATTCATATTAATTCACTAAACATAAAAGTTTGGTGAATGTTATGCTTCTTTATTGCCATTAGTACACAAAACTTGGTAGATCAAATCATTACAGTTATGAAGAATATCACATTGCCTGCCATGCAAGCATTTCAAGAAATGCTTTTTCCTTCAGAAAATTTGCTTTCTCACTTTTAACAATAATTATTTCATTAATTTTCATAACTGATTAAATTCATCCCTCCCTTATTCATCCATTTAATTTTTCAGTGAGCCCTTGAAATATATTTAACTGAAAAAGTAGAAAGCAATCTGATGAGGACTTCTAACAGCATAATAAGAATGAATTGGGACCTGTGCTTACCCATTTTGTCCTCTCTTCTAATTAATTGTAAGATGGAGTGTCCCTCTAATTATCAGAAGCAAATCCATTTTTCCCTTTTTTTCCTGTGTGTCCCCATCTCTCTCCTGCATATGTCAAGGTTATTTCTTTCTATATAATCTTTGCTATCGAAACATGTCATGATTATATTATTTCTCACATATTCTTGGTGATAAGCAGCATTTGGGGAAATTAGTTAGCTGTACACCTATCCCATGGTACTGACTTGGAGTCTATAGGAAAGGAAAAGAGAACTTGGACATTTAAAAAAAACTCCAGGTGATTCTCATCAGAGATATTGAGGAAGTCCTGCTGGTTAGTGTCATCTCTGCTGGCCACGTATCTCTGCAGACTACACACATATTTCTCTATCATACTTTACAGTTAAACTTCTTTCAAATAATGGTCTCTCAGACATCTCTAAGTCCCTTTCATTTATCATTCCATTTTCTCTTGCTAGCCTGATATTTCCACTGATTTTCTCATTAGTTGAATACACCAAAAACTACTCATTTGCCCAATCAGGAACTGGAACATTTCTTGGGCCCCTTTCTTGCTTCACACACTTTGATCTGGGAGTTTACTGGATTGGTTTGGTCCATCTCTGTCCTTCTCAGTGGAAACCCTCTTCTATACTTATTTGCTCTTCTGACCTAGACCATGAAGGACCTTCCTGACTTGCCTCCTGCTTCCATTTTTTCTCTGCTCCAAACATCTTTTCACATAACTTTCAGAATTTTCTTACCAAAACATATCTGTGATAATTTTAGTCACCTATTTATAATCAATTTTAAATTCTCATTACACTTAAAAAAATCTAGACTACTTTTTATGGTTTAAAAGGTCCTGATTCATTAGTATCATTCATTTTATTTAAATATTCACTTACTCATGTGTTTCAAGAAATACTTATAGTATGCCAACCTGCTATGTGCTTAAACCCTGTGTAGACTCTGGAGAACAAGGAAGAAAACAAATATGGTCCCTGTTGTTCTGGAATTTACACTATAGAAGATGTACAATAAACAATAGACAATTTTAGATTATGGGAGGAAATAAATAGATGGCTGTTATAGACAACAAAGGGGTCATTTGGGAGTGAACCATCTGAGAAAGCAATATATGAACTTAAATCTGAAGGACGGTAATGAGCTAGGTGTTTAGAGACACCACCCATTCCACCACCCGCCAAAAGTACTCTTGGAAAAAGATAAATAAGCTACAAATGGCTTGGGGTGAAAAAAGAGTTGGAGGGGTTCTAGGAGGTGGCAGGGAATAATAAGACTGCAGAGCAGAAGAGAAAGGAAGAGTCAGTCATAAACCCAAGGAGGCAAACAGAAGCCAGAAATATTGTGGCTACGTAGGCTATCATGAAAACTGGGGGATTTTCTTTTTTCAAGTACATGAGGAATCAATTAAGGCATTTGAAGAAGAGAAGTAGATGATTGTTTGATTTATACAACTGCCTGTGGGTTGAGGGGCAAGGTGTGAGAGGAGGGAGCTATTTTAACTTTCCCCTCACTCTACTTGTATGCAGAGTGCTCTAGCTGCAGTGATCATATCTAGTTCCCTCAGAAACCCAAGCATTCTGGAAGACAGCAGCAGCACATGTTCCCCTCATCTCAAATACTCCTGGGTGTCTGTCTTTCTCATGAAGCAGCTTATGCATTAAATGTTTGTTGAGTCATTCTGTAGCAACACAACTGAGAGTTTAATGCCATTATTACAAAGTACCATAAACTTGTTCTTTATCATTAACTGAATTCTGACATCTCTCTCTTTCTCTCCCTCTGCCTCTCTTTTTCTCTGTCTTATTTTAAACTGTACACTCCCCCAAGAAATTTTAAGTCCTATGTGGTCGGATGTCATGCTTCTCTTGTATCACCAGTGCTGGGTTGATAGGGAGAAAGATGAAAGCCATGCTTACAATTTAGAACATTATTTCTGCAGCGATAAAAACAGTGGCCACAGACACATGTTTAGCAGCTCCAAATCTCAGCCTAATAATATGGTTTTCATAAAAATATAACCAATTTCACTCTTCCTTTATTATTTAATTTTTAATAAAGTCCTCATATTCCATGGTTTATCAGGAAACTTTAACTTAGAAATAGTGGAACATGGTGCTTCAGATAAGTTGACACTGAGCTATCCCTCATCCCAACATTCAAGACTATAATTTTCATCTCTTGCCACTTCTGTGTTGCCCTGGAGTCCAAGAATCTTACTGAAGCCTCTAAATTCTTCAGTCACTTAATCCATAAGTCACTAATTCAAATGTCTACAAGAGCCAAGAATTTAATTGAGAGCATTGAATGCTGCTGTTGCGTATAATTGGGTGTGGTGGGAGCAAATGGAGATTTTTCTTTCTTGTAAGGGGGCTGTGGAGTGATTCTGTGCCAGTGTATAGCAATCCTAAAAGGAAAACCAAAAATGAAACATCCATTTGTGTCTAAGAACATTGTATTGACTACCACCTATAGAGAAAGAAACCCGCCCTCTCCCCAATTTAGAGCTTTGGAAGACAATACCAATTACAATTCAGAAGAACCTGAAATACTACATAGAAAGAAACAACAGAGACTTAGAGTGAGATTTAAGCCTTTACCAGAAAACTACAGTTCATGGAATTTTTAAAAACAAGGTAGAATGAACAGTGTTATGAAAAGATGAGAAATGGTAAGAAAAAGAACATTGAGAAAAAGGTTCTTCAATGAAGCAATGAAAATGGTTCTTTTTGGAGAACTATTTTGATTCCTTTAGAGTGATATACATGAAGTTTTAAAAGATCTATTTGTAACTAGATGATGAAAAAAAACAATATTGCTTTTGAGAAATTGTGGGAAAAAAAGACAATTAATCATAATACACATGTATAAAAGAGCAAATATACCACTACCACGACCCCACCCTTTTGGGAATCAGAGAAATCTTTCTTAAAGATTTTTATATAGTTTTTTTTTAAGTGTCTTGTGAATATACCTGATGGTGACATTCACTGCAGTGTGTGTGTGTGTGTGTGTGTGTGTGTGTATATGAAAATTAGATCTTGATATAGAAGGCTCTTCTACAAGACTTTTTTGGTTCATAAGTGTATGACTGGGTGAGATGTGCCTTCCTCTAAATCTTGGCATGTTACCCATCTAATATGGGGGGAAAATAAAGAAAGAAAAAAAATACTGCTATACAAAATAAGCTATAAAAAAAATACTGCTATACAAAAATAATACAAAAGGACAAGTACTGTTTGTCCCACCCACATCAGGTATCTAGAGAAGTCAAATTCACAGAAACAAAAAAATAGAATGAGTTGGTCTGGAGTCTGGGGCATGGGTTGCAGGGAGAGGGACTGAGGAATTATTTGTAAAGGGCACATAGTTTCAGTTTTAGAAGATAAATAAGGCTTCAGAGATATATGGGAGTGATGTTTGAGGAACAATACAAATAAACCAAATAGTGCTGCACTGTTCAATTAAGAAAGGTTAACATGAAGAAAGATATGTCATATATATTTTAAAAATGAAAACACTACTTTAAAAATAAAGCATAAATATTCTGTAGTCCCAATTATACATATATAATTTAATTTAAATGATTTTAATGAATTGTTCCAATGCATTTGTTGCTAACTTTAAATTTTTAATTAATTTGAAGCAAAAATAAACAATACTCATAATTTTCTGTGTTAATGGCAATAAACAAATGTTAGGAAAATGATTCTGATCTCTAAGAGAACACATTATAATTCTTTTTTAGAATAACAACTGTTTGACAGATAATTAATCCTTCAAGATAAATCTAATGACCAAAAAACAATCTGCCTTTATTTCTCAAAACAATAACTTTGACCTCAAATTCTGAAACTGACAGGGTGACTTTACTCTCTGAGCAAATATAATACAGAACATTTTTAAGGGAAGCAGATATACCAAATACCCAGGTGATTCATTTTTTATTAAATTTTAAAATCAAAATAACCAACTTTACCACAGGAATGAATTAAAGCAGATATAATTACTAAGATTTTTGTCCTTAAGAGATAAAGATAATTAAGATAAATATAATGGGTCTATTTCTCTTTAATGTGTACTTTATGTATTAGTTACCTGCTTAAAATTCTATTTACACACACACACACACACACACACACCTATATATTCAAAATTATTTTTAGTTAATAATGACAAATTAAATTTATTTAATCTTGTCTGTATTTTTTACATTAAGAGATTAAACAAAGATCAAGGTCAGCATCAACCCACATTAAACTAAATTGATACATGTAAGAGATTTCTCCTGAAATATAGTGAGAAAATAATTGGAAATTTAAAAAAAAAATTATAAACTGTACTAAAAAATATTTTCTGACAATATTAAAGTAGATGCCATTCATATTTTAGATTTAAGAAATTACTCTTTGATTTATTATATTCCCTGAAACTATTCAGAACAAAAATAACAATTATGGTGCTACAGTATGCATCTCCAACATATTTATACCTCTTTCTAGACTTCATAGGTGTATACTTATTCATTCAAGAAATGAGTGTTAACCATTATTTTGATACCTGAAAATAAAATCATTTGTAGGCCAAAAGTTACAAAAGGATAACTTATAATTCAATCCACAATTCTAAGGCAGAATCGAAATAAGGTCCTTATCAGAAGATTTTCTTGGGATTGGCAGTTGTTAATTGACATTTGTTTCTACTATGTAATGCTGATTGGTGTGCAACCTTTTATAGCTAAAATAGGGATTGATGGAAAGAAAATGTATGTGTACCTCCTTAATGCAGCAGTATGAAAGCCCATAAAAGAATAATTCACAAACCCAAACACAAGGAGGGAGAGAGAAAGGGAGGAAAGTTATTTTTTTGCTTCCCTTGAGCAAACATGTAATTTCCATGATTTCTTTTTAATGACTGCGGTCTGCGGCCAGTAGGCACTGATTTATGAAAAGCTGTAAAAGATCAGGTGGAACTCTGTAGGACATCGTTTACAGCTGCACGGATTGAAACCTATCTAATTTGTCTAGTAAAAGTGTGAGCTCACGGTGCACATCACCCAGCCTATAAATTTCCCCTTCAGACCTAATGTCTGGGGCTGGGTCTAAAAAAATCGCAAGGCTCGCAGCTGCTCAAAAGCCCAGATTCCCTTGGTGCGCATGAAGAGACATCACAGGCTCTTCACAGTGAGAGACAAATTCCTATCCATTGATAAACTCTCCAGATGTCCTCTCAGAGGAGGAAAGGAACCAATTTTTATTCGAAATCCCCAGAGAAATCTTGGAAGTGGAAAAATGATACTTTGCGGGGCTGGTTATTCTGAGGTCACTGGCATTAACTTAGGTCATTTTTTTGTCTTGGTTGTACTTTGATCCAAGTCATAAACAGAAAAACTCAGTTGGGGTCACTCTAATCCCTAATCCGCACGTCCTGTTCTATTTCAATTTGTTTATACTAATTTTCTCCAAACTCTTGGTGAGCCTGGCTGATGTGTTGAGTTTAAAAATACAGACCATTTTGAGTTAAGAAGAAAACATTATGCATTTTGTTATTAGGCACACTTCATAAATATTCTGAATAAATGTCCTGGGGTTTGATTCTTTGTACCCACAAACCCATAAATAAAAAAGTATTACTATTCTTGGGACTAAGAGTAGACATTTGGTTCTGTTAATACAGCTACTGTTAACACAGAAACTGTGATGAGTGTGTGTGTGTGTGTGTGTGTGTGTGTGTGTTTACGTGTGCAAGTGTGCCTGCTTGCCTGTGGATTTTAGTATCCTATTGTTTCATTTCTTGACATCACTTCAGTATTCTTGTAAAATTTTCTAACACCTTATTTAATACTATTTCTATCAACTTCAACTACTGTTTCAATGACTTATCTAAAGAGTTTGATATAATATCTACTGTTTGCTAGTGACAAAAGCTTTTTCACTTATGGTAGCTATCTTAAAACAATCAGAGAATAGTTTGTAAGTTTTGGAACTTGGATTGAATATTTGTATTTGTAATTCTTGAAGTGTTTCAGAAAATAACAAAAGATAAGAAACTTTTAACTTCAAAAAAATGAATTTACTTTGATTCTTTTATAGATGAGTAATTTAGAGAATCATAGAAAATTAGTCATAAATATTTCAGAAAGGAATAATTTTTAAAATGTCGTATTTTATAGTTTCTTGGGCAGCACTAACGAAAAGGAGATTAATACTCTTTAAAATATGCCTGATTTTTGTCTGCTTTTTAGATAACCTCTTAAAGTTAGTTAAAACTAAATCATATCATGTAAATATAAATTATTGACTCTATAGTTAAATTTTTAAATTTATAATTTAAATACAATATAGAAGAACCTCAGTTGTCAAGATTAGTTTAAAGAGAGAGAAGATAGAAAAATCCTTGACTTTCAAATCTCCTTCAGTTTACAAATGATCAGGATAGGGAAAGAAATAGCTATTGATCTTTATTTTTCACAGTATGGAAATAGCAACAGAACCAAAATGCACTCTTACCATTTTTTTTCCTTAAACTCCACATTAAAATCTGACCATTTTAATATAATAATTTTAATGCATCCCCATAAATACCTAGATGTGCAGTCAATTTACAGGTTCTCATGTGCTCTGGGCAATAGCATGTAGGTTTAGGGCATGATCTAAAAATCATAATGTACCTTCCCAATTATAAAGTAGAGATTAGGCTGTGATGCATCTAGTTGAAATGCTAATAACATTTTATTACAATAATGGACACTGAAATGCCAGAAAGCAGGATAGCACATCCATTTACAAACACTAGCTATGGAATCATTGTGAGCTTATAAAAGTTATTGATTTTTCTAATGAGGGCCCTAACAATGCCAATTTGACAGGGTTGTTGCACTATTGTGTACATATTATGTGATAAACTTCTAGTTACTCAAAGTGGTAATTAACAAGGTCACTGCATTCCTAGTATTTGACATACAGTGGCATTTACTACATAATGTACTTTTAAAAATTTTAGAAATATAAACCATTTCATTGAGTTTGTTACCTTAAGTTGGAATAATGAACAGCTAACAGAGCATGCTCAGTATAAGGCAGCATCACTGTAAGTATGGCCTACATGTGCTCCTTTAATCTACAATTGTGGAAAACCTGTATTATTTCCAACATCACCATTTTACAGGTGAGAAAACCAAAGATAAAAAGCCCTCAGAATCACACAGGTGGAGTGTGTCATGCCCAGGATTCATCTCAGGCCTTAGGGTTCCAGTATCTATTCAATGAACCACAATACTTCATGGCATGTAAAAGTCAAAGAGGCCACATCATGGAATCATAGAAAGCTCAAGAGGAAACAGGGTACATGCAATATAAACAATGTTTCACCAGAATGATACAGCATAGTGTTTAAAAGTATGGGCTCTGCTATAAAATAACATATGTGTAAATCCTGATTCTGCCTCTTTTGCCTGAAGGAACCTATATTATAATTTTTATTTTCTGCTTCCTCATTTAACATAAGGTGGCTAGAATTATTGTCTAATATTGTAAAGGATAAGGTCTTTCACATCTGTAATGTTCTTAGCTTAGTACTGAGCACATTAAAAAGGATTGGGGATTTTTGTGGCTTAGTGATTAAGTGTCCCTGGGTTCAATCCCCAGTACCAAAAAAGGGGGGTGGGCGGGAAAGAGAGACGGTGGGGGTGCTTAATAGCTACTTTGTGCTCACATTCTCTTACTTAAGAGAAAAAAAAATAAACAAAGTGTGAGGTCAATAAATTGTCTACCCAATAACTGGCCTGAGTCTTATAAGTTAAAGGACAATTAAAAATGTCACAGAAAGCTGAAAAAAAAAAATACCCAAAGGGAGTTCACTAGCAGGCTGCTTTTCCTGGCTTTTCAGGGTTACAGATATAGTCTTCTCCATTTCCTTTATGTCATTTCTGCTTTTATGATGCAACAGATCTCACAGGTGTTCATAGGTCTTGTGATCAGATCTGTCATTACATAGAACAACTCTAGAAGTCTCTCTTCTTAATGCTGATTTTATTACACAATATAAATCATAATCACAATTTATATTTATTTATATATCTTTGCAGATAGATAGATAGATAGATAGATATAAATATATACATGCATATACGTATATACCATACATCATATCATATCATATTCATTTTGTGTTGTCAACTATGTATTTCATTTATTATTGCTTATCTACTGCTTTTCTACTTTTTTTGCAATTTGTCCATTATTGGCATTTGTAACATTATTTATATCTGTACTGAATTTATGTTCCTTTCTAGTTTGCTTAGATTGTTCAAACACTTTTTTAAACAGCAACCTGTACGAGGTCCACAGTAAACATTCAGTGGGCAGGATTTAATATTGAAACAACTGAACCTATCAGCAAGACCGAAAGCAAAGAATTTCTTGTCTTGTGTATGCTCTAACTGTATCCTAAATTATACCCTTTTTGTTAATGATTAAACAAATTGAATTATTAAAAAATGTATGGGTATATTTATGCCTTTCACAGGCAAAGCTTCAGTGATTTCAAAAGCAGTCATGAGTCCAGAGGGGAGCACTTAGACAGGATGATTACACAGTCTTCTCCCAGGCTGCCAGCTTGAACAGATGAAGACTTCATGGCAGATCAATTCCACAAATAAACAGGAACACCATGTGAAATCTGGAAGTTCCTACTGATGATGGTGTTAAATTTTGACACATGGCAACTCTGCTGAGTCCTGATCTCTCTCCCTTTGGTATTTTCTTTTCTCACAGGCCATCAAACCTTCTTCTGGACCAAAGCAATGTGGATATCACTACCTTCCGCACGACAGGTGACTGGCTTAATGGAGTCCGGACAGCACACTGCAAGGAAATCTTCACAGGCGTGGAGTACAGTTCTTGTGACACCATAGCCAAGATTTCCACAGAGTAAGAAATATTTATTAAGAAGGATGAATGATTATGAACTTTCTACTGAACACACCTGTTTTGGATTAATGTGTTATAAACATAACTTATACCTCTGAAGTGCAAGCCCAGTGTCTCCTGTATGCACTGGGCTGGTCCCTGGACCTTCTTGTGACCTTTCTAGATTAATATGTGATGAGGATTCTTCCTTTCATGAGTGAGCCCCAGGACAGGTGACTACTTGGTACTCTGGTGTTCATATACACCCATGAACCCAAGCTCTTATTTTAAAGTATAGACAACATAGCATGATGGTTTTTATATAATAAGAATGTTGTTATTTTTAAATAAATAAATCCATTTTAATGTGCTATATTTCTGAGACAGTGATCATTTGGTATCAAGAATCTTTTGATATAAGAAACTCCTGGATTTAAGCAAAGGGGATTTGTATAGAATTTAGTGAATCCAGTGAGTAATCATAAAAATTTGTCATCACTCACAAGATGTGGTAATTGGACACTTGAAAGTAAAGAGCTGAGAAAGTTCCATCCTTCATATCTACATGAATGAGGGCCAGTTTACTTCATTTCCTAACCTGACTGCATCTTTTTTTTTCTTTTGTTGCTCAGTAACTTTTCCTATTTTCTATGCACAAAGCTAACAGTGGCTTTCTAAACTCTAAGTCATACTTTCATTCAACTGGCCAGGGAATAACTATAAATTCTGAGTCCCCAGGAAAGAATCCAGGACTGGCTTACTTTCACTTGTAGATTGGAACCTTCAAAGTGATATATTTGTAGTTATTTGTCAGTTTTGTTCCAAATAAGAAATATGAGATGTCGTGGACCTGTTTCTAGTAGGGGCCCTTTCTTGAAGGCAAGATGGAGAAATGTCCCCCAAAAAAGTGGTTCATACTTGGCAGATACACCAAAAGTTGTTCAGTATGTTGCTGCTGTTGGGAAACTATGTTCATATTTCTTCAGTCTTCCCGTCTTTGCTTTGGTCCATTAACAAAACCCATTAGACCTCTCAAGTTTCCTCAAACTTATCTTTTCCAAATAATACTTGAATATTTAAATGTTATTGAATATATACAGATTTCTATCATCACATTGTCAACCATTTAAACAGTGACTGTGCTCAACAACAGATTAGATGTCAAAAATCAATATGTAATTTAAACATACAGGTACAAGTGCCCAAAAATTAGTGTATAATTTATGCTATGATATTTCAATCAGAAACATATAAGACCACAAAAATATCTACAGGAAGGGTTTATTACTATTGAAGAGGGGGAAATAAACTCAGAATATAAACTCATGTTAATCTATTTACCATGCTTCGGAGTTCCTGTTTAAAGTGGAAGGTAATGTTTGTTGAATATAATTCTGACCCAATCAACAATAGACTTTGAGTTTCTGTATTTTGATCAGACACAGTCCCAGGATATATTCACCCATTTGAACATTTTTATAAATTCTTATTATAGTAACATAAACAGTTAGGGTTATGATATACAAGACATCTGCTTTAGAGCACAGAAGCATAACAAAGAATAAGCACAAAGTTGAATATTTGCACACCATTGCCAGATTTTCAAAGGCAAAGTTATGCAAATGTTTATTATAAAAAAATACCAACACTCAGAGCTTTTAGATAATGAAACACTATATTGAAGTGGATGAGGCAGAACACTGTTAATAAGATTAACTGCTAGTTCATAATTTACATAGAGTCAGCATTATAAGCTGTGGCTGTGGTAAGAAAGCTATTTGCTCAAAAAAGATGCAATGGCAGCATTTGTTATACTTCTAAGTGAGTGACATACTTATGTCAACAGTACAGTGTTGGACGTTAAACTCTTTTTGGCTGTGTAGAATATTTCCCTTCATTGCTACTTGTGTTTGAACAATCTACAAATAAATGTTCAAGCTGAAAGCTGACTTTTCTGGAAAGACTAGGCTCTTGTGGGTTTCTTCTTCATACTGAGCAGATGTCTCAGATTTAGAATAGTGTTAGATTCCCATGTATTTCCCTGAAACTCCTCAAAAGGAATTGTTTTCTTCCTTAAGTCACCACAATGTTGTGTTCCTCATGCTCCTATTTTATATTACAAAAATGAGTATTTGTGAAAGTTCTTTATACACTGATAATTGAGGCAAATCTAATCAGGCAACATTTTCACCTTAAATCCTATAAATAAACAATTTAATGAGATATTCTTTCCTTTTGCAGCCTTGGACTTTTGCAGTTGGAGCTTGATTACTTCAATCTCTGTTTTCTTTGGGCCATACAGACTCAACTCTGACATGCTTCTGAAACTTCCCAAAATGACTCCCTTGAACAAATAACTCCAGAGATTCTCCTAAAGAGTTTCCTATGATGAATATTGCATTTCTTTTGCTTTTTTCCCATTTAGATGATGAAATCACGGAGAAAGGTCAATGGAGTTTTGCCCTCCAAGAAATATTTATATATTCTAATTAATTTAGGGATTTCATTAAAATGCAAACTACTCATCTACCTTTCAAATAAAGCTCAAAATGTATGCAGTTTTATTCAATAAACATATTTTAAGGTATTATTTCATAGTGTTAAATGAATTTAGGAAGGTCAAAATGAGCAAGGAAGAGAGAAAAGGAAAGGGAGAGGGACAACAGCTGTGGAAAACGAAAAGAGAATCAAGTGTTGGAATGAAGACCAGATAAATTGCTCTCCGCCCTTACTCTGCACCCTATAATGCCATTTTCCAAGTGTGGTCCCCTGTCCCTTTGTCTCTGAAGTTCCAGATAACAGATTAGCCTCTGGTCTCAGTCTTTAACTGTTCCACAGTCTTCAACTTTTTCATACTTCTTCTGAATAGGATCACACAAAAGAGGAGAGCCCACATGGCATGTTATTGAGACTTCTGGTTAGCTGGGTATTCAGGATGATTTTGGACACAGCAGAATGGAGGGTAGAAATATATTATAGCAAGCAACAGAAACAGTAGAGGGTACAAGAAAATCAACAAAGGGATAACTAAAAGGAATAGTTTATTTAATTATATTTTTCAAGGTCTAATACAATCTTCTTTTTTTAATGGTGCTGGGGATAAAACCTGGGGCCTCGGGTATGACAGGCAAGCACTCTATCACTGAGCCACATCCCTTGGTCAAGACCCAATATAATCTTGCATTAAACATTAAAAAAAATATAGATCTGTTTGCTGATTGTGGGTTCCTGGACAGAATCTTCGAGTCTTATGCAGACAATTTCCAGAGGAACATGTTTGAGAGATGTATCTGTGAAGAAGTGGTGAATTCAGTTTCAAATTAAACTGTAAACTCTCTGCATCAGATTTTTTTTCCCACTACTTGAAGATGAATATTGTAGTTTAGAAGGGAAGATTAGGACCAAGCATCATGACATGTATTATAAGTCACCATGCTCAAATATTCCAGGGTTCAGATTATTAGCATATTATGTATATTTCAATATTTTTCTGCTCTCCATATTGTCATTTATTCTTTAATAAAGAAAACCAATCAGAAAGAAAGGCTATCAGTTTGCTACATGGTAATAAAGCCTTTGGGATAAAATAAGAAAGAAGAGAGAGTAGGGAGTGCAGACACAAGTGCAGGGAGACTTTATAATATGTCTTAAGAGGGGCAAGAAAGTTCTTATTAGAGGCCGAGATTTGAGTAAAGACCTCAAAGATATGTTTATATGAAAAAAAATATTGGGGCAGGAATAAATAGTTCATAATATACACATTTAGCTAAGTCTTTTATTCCTTAAATGAAATTCCTTATGTTGTTGTAGACTTTTAGTGCCCAATTTCTGAATTAAAACTTTAAAATTTAACAGAGATGTGTTTGTTATTTTTTTATTTCAAAACGGTTGTATAAAGAGATTTTTCCAGATATCTATAGCTGTACACACTAAAAGGCTAAAAAAACAGCAATTTTATCATGCATCCCAGCATCATGGGTGTGAATTTGGACAGAGGTTAGGTGGGTTATTTTAAGTGCTCTCACTTTGGTGTTGATGGCAGCATTTAGCAGATGAATGAACTGATCTTGTCTGGGGAGATGGAGGCTGAATTCAGATGTCTGCCTTTGTATACAAGAGTATGCAGCAGGCCTCTGTAATGACTGTAGGTCAAGTGTTTGTACATGGCCTCTCTTGTGCCCTGGTCTCAGGATAGTCAGACTTACATGGCAGCTCTGTGGCCATGAGAATTTTTGCAGAGATAAAAAGTGGAGGAGGGGCTGGGGATGTGGCTCAAGTGGTAACACGCTTGCCTGGCATGCTCGAGGCGATGGGTTTGATCCTCAGCACCACATAAAAATAAAGATGTGTGTCCACCAAAAACTGAAAAATAAATACTAAAAAATTCTCTCTCTCTCTCTCTCTCTCTCTCTCTCTCTCTCTCTCTCTCTCTTAAAAAAAAAAAAAGTGGAGGACTTCAACTTTTTAAGACCGAAGTACCGATACAATTTCACTTCTGACTTCTAACCTGTGACAGATAAAGCAGTCCCAGAGCTGGCCCTCATTTAGGCAAGGTGGATAAAACCCCAGAAAGCATGTGTGACCTTCTGTATTAGTTGGGCTTATAAATAAAAAAAAAAAATAGTTGGGCTGCAATTACAAATTATCATGCTGGCTTGAACAACAGAAACTCATTCTCTAATAATTCTGGAGGCAGAAATCTGAAATCAAAATATCAGCAAGAATACATGCATTCCAAAGTCTCTAGGGGAGAATCCTTTCTTGGTCTTCCAGCTTCACCTGAATTCTGATGGTCTTGATTTGTTGAAATATAACTCCAATCTCTGTCTCCAATTTTATATAACTTTCCTTTCTCTGTCATTGTGTCCTTTTTTTTATCTCTTATAGGAAAACTCTCCCTGGATTAAGTATTAATGCTAGTCCTGTAAGATATCATTTTGATCCTTGTTTTAATTACATCTACAAAGAGCCTACTTCCAAATAAGGTCACAGTGTCAAGTTCTGCGTTGACAGAAATTTTATGAAAACACCATTTAATTCACCACACTGTCTATATTCTACCAGAAGATACAGATAAAATAGTCAAGACATAACACAGGATGAGATAAAATCAGAAATTTAGGTTCAAAGTATTAGGATATATAATTGTGTGAGTTATGCTAATTAAAAATCTCCTGTTTATATATACTATCCAAGAAATCATGATTCTCATCAGATTTTTTTTTTTACAGAGACATGAAAAAGGTTGGTGTTACTGTGGTTGGGCCACAGAAGAAGATCATCAGTAGCATTAAAGCTCTAGAAACTCAATCCAAGAATGGTCCAGTTCCAGTGTGAAGAACTTCTTCTGAAGGAGCCCATGGAAGATGTGACATCACTCTATAGACAGATGATAATGCTGGAGATGCCAGTGGAAGTTCTTTGTCCAATAAGACACTCATATACGAGTACAAATGCCTTAAAATGGAATTGAAAAACTCTTTATTTTCCCCTATCATTTAGTGAATGGGTGGGTGGGTATATTTTGATTTGATAATTGCTTTTTTGAATATTAGTTGATAGATTACATTTAAATTCTTCAGTGCAAAATGGTGAAGAACTAGCATAGAGCCATTGATCATAAACTGACTATCACAAAAGCAAAACAAGTGAAATAACAAAATGGACATGATGGCTTCATTTATGAATAGCCACAAAAGAAAAGACTTGTGATATTTTTTTACACAGAAGAAATCTGTAACAGGTATTTTGTTTCTTTAAAAACAAGCAAAATAGAGGAGTTTATACCTCAAACTATCTGGCCATATTTACTACCTTATCATCGTATTATTCTCTTTTATCTGTTGAAAGCATATAGAGAAGAATTTTGTAGTTGTTTTGAGTACTATACATTTTAATTGTTAGTATCCTTAAGTGTATCATGTAAAAATGTGTCTTAATTTTTGAAAAAAAAGTATGTATTTATTTTCTTTTGAATTGTCTTTATTGTTTTATATTTATGCCTTATTGATTTAATTTGGATTTGTTACAGCCAAGTGCCAAATGCTCTCTCAAACTGTCAGCAGTAGAAAACTTGTTTAACAAGACACAGAGAATGAAGGGTTTCTTTTCAGATATTCTGAGCCATCCACTCATATCTATTAAAAAAAATGTAACACTTGTCCTGTTCATTCGGTAACCAAATTTCTCACTGTCTGAATTATCCCATTCATTTTTGTCTCTCCATTTATTATAAACCATATGCTCCTAATTTAGTACATACTGGCTTGCATGTAATAGAATTTTAACCAGACATTCCTTTCCTGCTCTGATGCTCAGAAGCCATCAGCTCCTTCCATTTATGAAGGAGCCATGTTAGAGCTCAGAGAATAGCTACACTGGAAAGACCGGAAATGCTATTTAGATTGTTGCTTTAATTGACAACACAGCTGAATGGCCAATGCATGAATGAAAAAATCACTTACTGACTTTGAAAAGTCACTTAGTATCTTTGCTTAAATTTGATGGAATTGATGATAATTAAACTGCACATCTGTATCACTGAGGTTTAAACCAATTAATTAAACATTGTTATCATCAATTTCATATAATTATCTTTAACCGTCTTCCATTCAGTACACCTATTGTAATTTTGGTGTATAAAAATAGAAGCCTTGAACTTCTTTGCATTTATTGAACATACCACTTTTGAAATAGCTAGCCATCTAGCAAATGCCTCAAAAATCTATAGGCATTGAAGAAATGTCTCATTTTAGGGATTTAGCTGTTACATGAAGGCCACCAATGAGCATGTTCATTAAGATCCAAAAGGATGTACCTGGTGGAAATCTAGCTACCAATATATTCTTATGCAACATTTTAGATCTACCTATACTCTTTCTAATGCTGATATGACAATGTCATGGATATAAGGAGTGCGTAGGTCATGAGAATAGAATGGGTGAAACAATGCTACAACATTTATGATTGTATGCAAAATGGGACACTAAAGGAATAGAAATTCCAATAACAGATCAAAATTCACAAGTAATAATCTATTGTAGATATAGTGTAATAAGGCTTAGATTGTGTTTTTTAAAATGTCAGACTGTTTTCCAAATTTTGACAACATTCTTTTATAGTCAAATCATGCTATTAGAATTTTATATTGGATATGTAAGAGCATGAACTTTTTAAAAAGGCATATGCAATTATAAAATTAATCAAACATTTCAGTTAAGCCAGCTAGAAGCAGAAGGAAAAAATTCTTCTAATTAAGTATTTTGTTTTGGAATATTAGACTGAGATTCAAATCTGGCTTCAATCTCATTTTTTCCCAGAGTAGCATTTAATTGTTTTAGACACTATTCTGGGTATACTCAACAAAATCTGTGCATTTCATAAAGTAGTAGAAATTGAGGATTGTTGTATCTATTGCACTTATTTTGGCTGTGTTTTTTTATTTGAAAGTAGAGGTTGTATATACAACCTTTTCATTTTTTTTTAATATTCTTCATGATTACTTTTCATTTTTTTCGGTATTTTTCTACCTGACTTCTTATAAATTTACTTTACATAATTCTTACCTGTACATATGTAAACATAGCAGTGTACGATTCTTAACTGTGGAGTAGAGGTACTAAGAATGCTCATGGCCATCTCTTTGTACAGGAATTGCATTGACTTTCAATAAACATGAAGCCACAAGTCCTTCACAATGTCATGTACCATATTATCTGTTTTGTATCTTAAATTTGATTTATACATATTATTTATTTCTGGTAAAACACACAGTTTATGCTGTACTAGGTATCTATTAAGCCATGTACAAATGTGATACGGTTAGCAATATGTGTTTACTTTAACCTTGTCTTTTCAAAACATTGCTCATTTAGTTTGTGCTGTGCAATGTAGATGGCCTCTTACTAATGTAAAATGATTTGTAGTGGAAACAGTTATATTTTTATAATAAACATAATGAAAATATTTTTACAGATTGGAATACAGAATTGGTCTTTGAAGCTTTTTTAAAAATTACAAAAGTATGGCCTTTTTAAACAGTAATATAATGAAATTTATACAAGTTACAAAGAATGTGCTTCTCTTTTTTTCCCTTCCATTAGTAAGGAAGGATTTATATGATGTAATCCACTTTTTGTGCCAATCTCATTATCAGTAAGCTAGTAAAACAACCAGTAAATATGATCTTTATAATTAATAAATACAGCTATATCAGGCAGTGCTCTTTTGATTACTTACTACAAAAAAAAATTATCTTAAGGAAACAAGAAAATGCTTAGTTCATGTCATCATCTCCCAAATTGTATAGGTGCAGTTGTAAGCAGAAATTTTAAAAAAAATTATTAGGATTATTCTCTCACTCTGCATCTTCTTCTTTTAACCGTGTTTTTCTCCAAACTGGGTTAATTTGCAAGCTATATCTTACATGATATAGTTAATATAATTGCACTCTAGTTAATATAATTCTATATTTCAGTTCCTGTGAAGTAATTTCTGTTACTTAATTATTCTAACAGAATACTGAGGTCTTTCCTTGGGTCACAACCCCAACCTGGATCAGTTCAGGTAGGGAAATAATTTACTCAGAGTGGTAGGTACTTAGTACTGTGCTTGTCCTTGCAGATAGTGGATGGGCTTATATGGATGTGAGACTCTACAGGGTTTAAAGGTTTCAAAGTTGTTCTCATCTAAAAAAAAGAATATTGTCTATGAAAAAAATTAATGAATTCTCCATGGGACAAGCACTATGAAAATTTAAAAATGAGCAAATACAATTACAAACCACATACTTTAACACGGAATATTTTGTATAAAATTAGACCCTTGTCATTTGTATTCCAGTTAAGAAAATGATTACCTGAAAATCATAAAAGTCATCTGACTATATAGGCAAATTAAGTTGAGTTATCAGGATTTCCACAGGGAGAGAAGTACTTAGGGAAAGGCCACAAGACAGGTCAGATCTGAGTTTGTCTTGAAGGATAAGTAACATTCTATCATGTTAAGTTGAGCAGAGAGTAATTTAGATTAGCTAAGTAAAGGGAGAGCAGTGAAAAAGAATGCCTTCATTCATTTGCTAGGTAGGTAGTAAACACTGTTATGAGCCACGTAGTTTCTATCACCAACTGTAAGTTACTTGTTTAAGTCATTTGCAACAATTCTATGAATAAGAGTTGTCCACTGCAATGGGCTGCAAAGGTCTCAGTGCACTCTTTTCAAATCCCAAAGAAAGCACTTAGAAGACGCAGTGGAGATTTTTGGACATTTCATTATTCACATGCTTCTCGGTGGCAGTCAGTAGGCCAGGACAAAATAGAGAGCTGCTCCATGCCTATAAGAAGGGGAAAATATATACAGGATTGATTGCATGCCAAGCACACATATAGGTTTCTTCAAATATTTTATGAATACATGACTTTCCTTACAACCAAAGTTCTTCTACTTTGATCCCCACCTAAATATTGGAGAAAAGGAAGGTGGAACATTTTCTTCCTTACCCTCCCTAACTCATTCTTGCGAGTCCTTCTTAGTTTACCTTCTGATCACTAACTCGTGTTTCTCCTAACGCCCACTTTTAATGGATTTCGGACCCTAGACTAAGAATGTCCAGGTCATCTTCACTCTAGAACATAGAATACCCTAGAGTATGGGTTAACATATACTTCAAACTATAATTCTTCTGGTTCTGAATTATTTCTTTTATACCATTGTTACTAATCTGCAATATGCTCTAAGGACAGTGGCAGTGGCAATTTCCAAAAGGACTAGGGAAAGACTATAGGTTAAGTAAACTGTATGATTTAAGAAAACTATCCTGGTATTCTAGGTATGTTACTACACACACCAGAATGATTATAATAGGAATTTGAAAAATGGAAAGCAAATAAAGATGCACAAAGAAAGGAGAATTAATAAAATTTAGCAACTTTATGTGAGAAATTTTGAAAAGTAGGAATCAACATATTTTATTTAGGAACAAAATTTAATCCTGAATTTGGAAATAATGACATCATTAGCAGAAGAAGGGAATTAATTTAGGATCATGAGTCTGTTACGTTTATAACACTAGCCCAATTACAATAAGTTAATAGTTATGGAAGTTGGGAATCTGAGGCTTTCGAAAAAAGAACACGATGCTAAAAATTTATGCAAAGATATCACTGATAGAATATGAAGATCTATATATCATTATTTGTGGCAGATATATATTCATCCTGGACCACAGTTTTTAAGTTAACTATAGCTCCTGGAATAAGTGCCAAAATATCATCCATTTAAAGTAAAATATTTGACACAAATTTTGACAAAGTATATGTTTGCTAGGTGGACTTCTTTGTAATGATGTGGTGCCCACACTCTCTTCATAGTCTGTAAAACCTTGGAATCATTTGTCTCCAGTCAGTAAAGAGAGGGGATGATAGTGTGGGGTGGATTTTATGAACTCTACTTATAAGTGAATTTCTTCTCATATTCTATTGCCTAGAACCAAAATCATACTCCTATACTTAACTGAAAAAATTAATGAAGTAGTCTAATGTATTTTAATATAAAACAAAAGAGTGTTGAGTATTCACATAGAAACTCTGCCACAACTGCTTTTTTACTTTCATATTGCTATAGCTTGTATATGAGGTACTCCCAAAGGAACACATATATCCATACACCATAATGTCCTACATTAATGCAAAATGTTCAGAGGTTAAAAAAAAAAAAAACTTGACTGTGAGAGTTGTAAGTTAATCAGTCCATTCTATTTTGAGTGATAACTGCAGGTAGGTGGAGCATGGCTAGAGGAGGTAGGTCCCTGGAAGCATGTCTTGGAAGTGTTCATCTTCCCTGTATTTCCATCCCCTAGATCTCTAAGCTTCCCAGCCACCATGTCCTGAGCAGTTACTTTGCTTGGGTCCAACACAGTGGAGTCAGCCTACCATGGGCTAAATTTATGAAACCATGAACCAAAATAAATTTTCCCTCCGCTAAGTTATTCTTGTCAAATGTGTTGGTCACAGGGTTGGAAATGTGTCTAATCCATGGGTGTACTATTTGAGAACCAGGTAGTTCTGAAAGGCTTATGAGTAATATCTCATGCTAATTCCACACATTTCTGATTCTCTATAGGCAGCCATTTTAACTCTTTTCTTTCATTACATGAATCTAATATGACATCTGTGTCAGCTATGGAAAAGCGCTGCTCAGATCTTTCAAGACAGTTTATTGCAAAGAGAACTATTAGCTGGTAACTCTAAGTGCTATAATTTCAAAATCCCCAGCATAGGTTTCCCCAGGCTATAGTCTGTTTGGTTGATTCCAGTCAATGACTCAGCACAGTGGGAGCACAGGAAGGGGAATATTTCTTCACAAATGCATGATTCTTTTAACAAGCATTCTTCTGTCTCATGCTCTAATCAACCTGCTAAGACTTTATCAGAGGGGCATGCAGTCTGAAATCCTTCTCCTTTGCTCTTTTCTTTCATAGGTATGTTAGCTCATTTATGTTGCTGTAGCAAAATTTAAGGGCCTAGGTTACTATAAACAATAAACACTTATTTCTCACAGTTCTGGACACAGGGAAGTCCAAGGTCAAGACATCAGGATTTTGTGTCTGGTGAAAGCTTTCACCTGGCAGAAGGGGTGACTGCTGTATGCTCACATGAAAGAAGAAAGAAGAGAAAAAGAAGAGGAAGAGAAAGGATGGGAAGAGAAGGGAAGGGGAGGGAAGGGTAAGGGAGGAGAAGGGAGGGGAAAGGGGGGAAGGAGATCTAACTTTTTCTATCCAGCCCTTTCATGTTGAGAGCCACAGCCCAAGGGGCCCCAGCAAACTTCCAGCTGCCAGCAAACTTCCAGCTGCCGGCTCACAGCTGCCCCAGCAACATCTAGCTGATTGGGTCCTCTGCAGTGATGCTCATTGGGCTGTTTCCCTGCCCTTTCAGACCTCGGAGCTGCTCATTGGGGGACTTTTTTGGCTCCACCCAAGCGACCCAGCCAATTGGCCTCAAGAGCAGGAGGATGGGGGGAGGGGGTGAGGCTTGTGGTTGAGGGAGAGGCTTGTGGGAAGCCAGTGGTGGCAGTTGGGGCTCTGAGGGTTTTTCCTGAGGAGCTGTTTTGTTTGGCATGTGTGGTTCTAAAAATAAAGTTAGTTTCTTTTGACAAGTGGCTCCTGATTGTGCCCAGCCAGACTGTGGCACTTTCACAAGGCTGGAGCCCTCAGAACTTAATCACTTACCAAAAGGCCTTACTTCTTAAAAAGACCACAGGTGGGATTAAGTTTTAACATGTATATTTGGGGACAAACTGAGACCATGATAGTATGAGTCAGAAAATTCCCCATGCTTTCTCTTCCTTTTCTAATGCTTCACATGAATTTCTATTTTTTTTTTTTAAAAAAAATTGTTTGTAGGTCTTATTCTTATGTGTCTGCTTCTTTATGATCCTAGACTGAGACAACTCTGAAGTTGGAAACTAAAAGGTATCTTCATTTTTTCTCTACCATCTCTTCCAAGCCTAACAGACCATTTGAGCCTGGATCCTGCCTCAGGAAGGCTTCCTTCCATCCCTTTCCTTTGTCACCTACCACCGTCTCTGGGGTCACTCATTGACTTGTCTGGATTACTGAAGGACTCCCTTAAACTATATCCCTGATTCCAGTCCTAATATCTCCAACACATTCTTCAACACACAACCACACTAATATATTCTAGCAAGTTTAATTTTGCAGTTCCCCCTCAGGAGGCTCACAAACTCAAATGCCTCAGGGGCCTGACAGGTTATATAAACATATGAAGCAAGTGAAGAGTATGTTGGCCCATAAAAACACCTTTCCTTCCTCCAAAAACAACTCAGTAGAAGGCAATACAAATCCAGTGTGAAATCCTGATTTTTCAAGAGAATTCCTAATCTGAAATTTGTAAGCATTTTTCATATATTTTAAATGTGATAACATCTAATAATGAAGAAAACATATTCATAAGCTGAAGTTCACCTATAACTATAAATCTTTTTTTTATTTCCAGAATACAGAATACTCTTTGGTATGGGCTCATGAGACCTGTCTTGAATAATATCTTGCTTATCTCCTTGTTCTTCCATTTGTACAGAACTTGCTCACTTTCTACACAATTGTACTAAATCCCACGTGCTTCCCTGAATATGCCACAGTTTTTTCATCATATCACAGCCTTTGACTTTTCTGTTTCTCTATGTGAAATCCTTAGCAATATCTATTTATTCTTCAGCTCTAATCTCCCCAGCATTGGGTCAGATGACTTTCTCTTGTATGACAATATAACCTTGTGCTTACTACCTTATACTAAAAGTACCTGTACTTTAAGTCTCATGGCCACTCCTACCAAGGGTACTTTAAACAGAAACTGTTCCTTGGAAATCACTGTGATCTTATTGCTCACTGCCATGTGCCTAATACATAATAAACATACAGATAAGTTTGAATTGAATTGATATTAAAACAATATTTGATAATATAATAAAGGATGATTTCCCTGATTTTTTCCCTATAGAGAAAAGTGTGAATTTCCTTTAGGTCAATAAAAGTAGTTAATGTTCCAGTAATATATCTTGGATCATTGAATCACTGATCTCTGCTAGAACTGGTTCATTTTCATAGAATTTTGTGGACTCATTTCATTGGTCTCAATGCTCCTGTTTTTCTTAGCACAGTTAAGTCGTTTAAGTAGACCCTTGAACCAGAGCGTAGCAATAAAAATTTAACAAGGTAAATGCCAAAGCTTTTCTGATCCTTTCTATTCTATTCCTATGTACAAATAACATCAACATGTCTACTAAAACATATCCTTCTTATGGGGCATCTGGGATGAACATTCTATGGACCCAGAGCATCTAGATACAATTTGAAAAAATAAGTGGTATACCATGAAATAAAGATTTCAGAGGTTTATAGAAGTCCACACTCTAAAATTTTCTAGGAAGCATCAGTTGCAAGTTGATGCAGGAGTGTCACAACTGAATTAGATTTTCCTGTTAAGGGGGCCATCAGCACTCTTCTTTGAAGGAAGATAATTTTCTACACTAACTAGAAATAGTAAAAGTGGCACTAGAAATAACATCAATAAAGAAAAATAAAATGCACTGCTTGATAATATCTACTACATGTATTTATACACCCATATATAAATTTTGTATTTAGCTATTCCAAAAGATTACAGCTAATGTCAACTGAGTTTTAACCAGGTACAAAACCCTTCATATGTATCATTTAATTAAAATTTCCCAACAGCCCTATAAAATAAGTATATCGTTTCTTACACACTAATTGATGCTTAGAGTAATTAATATTCACACAGGTTTAGCTAGCAAGTAGACCTGAAGTCAAGTCAAATCCGAAACACTTGTTCTGAATTACTACAGTCTGTTAGTTGTCAGTATAATATTATAGATGAGGATAAAATCTGAAGGACAATTATGAAATGATTTCTGGAATTAAGTTCCTGAAAGCTCTCCAGTTTGCAACTTTTCAACATGCCTAATGTTACTCTAGTAATTCTGCTTGTAAAGTACATTTCTGTGGAATCCTTTGATTGTTACTGCCATGATAGAGAAAGGAACAGGCAGTTACCCTTGATTTCATTTTTGTGAACTCCATTTCAATACCATGAGATTTGTCTGACATATGGTGAACCCTTCAAGCAAACATGTTCCCTTGAACATTCAACAAATAATCTAATTTGGAAACACCAAATACCACAGGAAAAAAGTAGGACTCATGAGTTATTTTTCTGACAGATTTCGACACCAATGATTTATGGAAGTGTGTTAAGTTCGGGATTCTTATCTAAAGCCAAGGAAAAAACCCGTACATTTTTGAAGCCTATCACCCTCAATGATGGAAGACAAAACCTTGGAATGTTTGCTAAAATCAGGGATGAGAGAACACAGAATGTCATGTACTATCAAGAACTTATTGACTTTCATATGGTTCTCATTTATTCTCATACATGGCAAATCAAAAACCTTGGAAGGAAGCCAATACAAATTGTTATAGATAAACTATCTGAGTTTAACTGCCTTAGGTATGCTTCATATAATAAATATATATTTCATCTCAGCAACTCAGCAACACAAAAACTGAAAAACTAGTCAAAATTCATTAGGATATGCTACTTCAGAGAATACTTCAGTTTTCCAATATTGTTATTTATGTTTGGTTAGTGATCCCTTAATACTTAAATTACTTCATGGTTCTAACTATAGAGATTATACCTATGTACACATGTATATACACTCTGAATGTTAAAGTATTGAGATCAAATTATATGTTAGGATAATAAAATTAAGTTTTAATACATGAAAGGTTAGTATGTGCATACAGAATCAAATAGGTTAAGTTCTTGACATTTTTAAACCATAAAATATATTTGCAAATAATATTTTTTTCCTTTGTCTAATTAATTCTGTTTGAGGTATCATTTGAGCAAGGAAGGCTGTAGCTTGACATTACTATAATTTTTAGTCTTTTATTGCTCACTCATTTATCAAATAACTAATATCTACCTAGCACACAATAGGTTAGTAAGCACAAAATAGTGTTTGTTGAATGAATATTAAATATATTATTGGACAAAATTGAGCAATATTACCTTTTCAAATAATATGGTATGGATTCTGCAAATAATTTACAATTGAGTTTAGCTTAGATTAAATTTTCCCTAAAATATTTAGAGAGTTTTGTAAAGGCAAATCTAATCTAACACATGGACTGTTTCATGACCCAGAGAATAAATTCAAAGTTGCTTTATGAATGCTATACACTTTTAAAGCAATATCTTCATGGGTAACAACAACAAAACTTTGTATCTTTTCTTCCTATGAAAGAAGAAAAATACATATATGGTAAGTGAATTACTAATATTTAAATAATCAGAAAATACCAAACCAGAAATAAGACAAAAATTCTGAGAAATGTTTTTTCTTCTCAGACATCATGTGCACAAAAGAATCAAGAAATTTTAAAGAAAAATGTTTTTGTTTGATTTTTTTATTGAATGGCCCATTAGCCATTGTTGTACAAATCACTTAGTGACTTAAAATGATTTTTAAAAGTCACTTATTGCTCTTTTTCTGCGAGTCAGGAATTTATACATGCATAGATTATCTCTACTTCAAGTTGGCTGGACCTCAGATGGAAGACTCAATATCTAGAGTTGGTGCCCTCTAGAGGTTTATTCATTCACATACCTGTTTCCTGGTGTTGGCTCTCATCTCCCGACCTACTGAGCTATTAGCTGGAATGTTCATACATGGTTGTCTGGGTGTCTATGGCTTCCTTGGTAAAGAGGAGTTGGTTCCAAGTAAATAGGTCCTTGGAGGATAAAGAGAAGTATCAATAACTTAAGAATATAAGAGTTTAGGAGCTGGGGTTGTGGCTCAGTGGTAGAGTGCTCGCCTAGCATGCTTGAGGCACTAAGTTCCATCCTCCACACCACATAAATGTAAAATAAAGATATTGTGTCCACTTAAAAAAATAAAAAAAAAAGAATATAAGATTTTTCCCTACTTACATATCATCAGTTTAGGTTGACATGCTGTCATGGAAGATGGCAGAACACATGATGTTTCTGGGTCAGCGACAAAGCATCCTTTGGTTCTCATAGCAAGAGTGGTATCCAAGTGTCATCACTTTTATGCACTGGTTCCCCAAGACTCAACTTACATAGATATCAAAGAGAGTCAAGTCGTGCCTACATGCACTGTTGGTTTGTGTTGAAGGGAAGAAAATCCACATTTGAAGGACCTCAATCTTTTATAATGGGAAGAAAATAAATCTGTCTAACATTTGCTTCAGAGGGAAATGTGATCTTTATAATACTTCAGAATATACAAACCTACAATTTTCTCCAATGAAAATATTATGTCTATAATCCAAAGTTATTCACTGTAAAAACATCTTTTAAGAGATAATCCAGGAAAAAAAAAGACAATTAGTGTTTCTGCTTCAAGGACACATAAGGAGCACAAAGACTCACATAGAATTTTTTTCCTCCAAAATACTCCTTTCAGCTTTTGGTATAAATGTAATAAATTAAATATAAATTATTTTTCTCTGATATGCAGATTTTTGATATTTTTCTCTGATATATCAGATTTCTCTGATATCTGGCTCACAATGGGAGGGGGTTTCGTTTCACTGGATTGGACAGGGAGGAGTGGCAGGAAGAAGGGGTGGATTGGAATGGAAAAGACAGTAGAATGAACTTTCCTATGTTCATATATGAATATACCTTCAGTGTAACTCCACATCATATACAACCACAAAAAATGGAAATTTATACTCCACGTATATATGATATGTTAAAATACATTCTACTTTCATGTAAAACTAAAAAGAATAAATAAAAATATATGTATAAATATGAATTCATTAAAATATATCCAGCTTTGTACAATTCCATTACTGCACACTTAAGATCTTTTAGGAAGGGGAGATCAACTCTTATACAATGTAAATTAAGAAAGTTTATATATGCAAATTGGTAATCTTGGGCATAAATAAAACTTACTCATCAAGTCAATATTATAATACATATAAATGTTTTATTAAATATGGTATAATATGATAAAACTTGTATTACACCTATATATAATTTGGGTAGAATTGACACCTTTACAATGTTAACTTTTCCAGTCTGTATGATTATAAGCTTTTGGCTTTATTTAGGTTTTCTTTGATGTTTTTCATCAACATTTTGTAAATTTTAGCATACATATTGTGTATTAGTTTTGTCTAATTACTCAATTTTCTTTAGTACAATATTTTAATCGAATTTTTTGCTACTATGTCTAAAGGACCCTGCCAGAAGAACTGTAGAGGAGAAAAGGTTTATTCAGGGGTCACAATTTCAGAGGTCTCCATTCATAGATAGCAGATTCCATTCCATGGGGCTCAAGGTGAGTGCACATCATGGTGAAGTGTGTGGCAGAGAGAAGCAGCTCACATGAGGATAAGAAGCAGGGAGAGAGAGATGCCACTGGCCAAATGCAAGTATATACCCCATAGCCACGTCCCAATGAACCACTTCCTCCAGCCACACCCCACCTTCCTCCAGTTACCACCCAGTTAATCCCATCATGGATCAATGCGCTGATTAGGTTAAGGATATGACCAAATCATTTCTCCTCCAAATCTTGTATTGTCTCACAGGTGAGCTTTTGAGGGACACTGCATATCCAACCCATGAAATAAAATCATAAATAATACTGTTTTTAATTCCAGTTCCCACATGTTGAAAGATGTTACCTAGAAATGTAATTAATTTTGTGGGGGTGCTGGGTTCAAATTCAGAGCTTCCTGCAAACTAAGCAAGCACTCTGCCTCTGAGTTAAACCCTCAAACCATGTATAGGTTTTATATTCTGCTATATTATTGAATTCATTTACAGTTTTAAATTTTTTATTTGTTGTAGATTCTTTGGAGTCTTTCTATGTAGACATATCATGTGTTCTTAAAGTTGTGAATTTTTTTTTCTCCAATCTGTATGTTTTCAATTACTTTGTCTTTCCTTATTTCTTGGCTGAAATTTACAGGACAATATTAAGAATCTTTGCTGTTGTCCCAATCTCAGGGAGGAAGAACTGGATGCATTAATAGGCAAGATGTTAGATTTGAGGGTTTTTGTTTTGTTTTGTTTTGTTTTGTTTTGTTTCTTTGTAGTGCTCTTCTTCAGACTGAGAAAGTTTCTCTCTAGTTTTATAAGTTTCTTTTTCTTTTCGTTTCTTTCTTTCTTTTTTTTTTAGTGTATGGCATTGGAATTTTTCAAGTATGTCCTGCCTCTATCCTATATTAATATGATCATGTGATTTTCTTCTTTCCTCTTTTGATATGGTGCTTATACAGAATGCTTTTTGAATATTGAACTTTTGCATTCCCCAAACAAATCTCCTTTATCCCTGGTATATATTTAACACATTTATGGATTCCATTTCCTAATATTCTGTGAAGTACCGTGCATCTGATTCCATGAGAAACAGTCATGAAGTATTCTTTTTCTTTCTTGTACTTTTAAACATTTTCTTCATTTCTTTCTTTTTGGGTCAATTGGTATTGAGGATGCATGCCTGATAAAATAAGTTAGAAAGTTTAAATTTCATTTTATTTTCTGAAAGATATTGCATAAAATCATGTTAAATATTTTAAGTTAAAAACACACGCATTTATTTAATAACCATCAAAAATTTAGTTTTGTTGGTTGGTTGGTTTGTGCTTTGTATTACTTGTTATAAAACAATTATATAAGTGTTAATATAATTCTAAAATGAAATTATCTGTCTATATTTGAATTTTAGCTGCATATCATTCATTGATGTGCTTTGTTTTAATGTTCATTCATACACACACACACAAACACACACACACTTTGAGTCTTCCTTTTATTTTAAAGTGTGCTATTTTATTTTCAAATGTTTAAATTTTTTCTGTCTTCTTTTATCCATTCATTTCTATTTTTATTCTTTTATAATTAGAAATATGTTCTGTAGAAATTTTGTTATTTTAAATTTGTTTATGACTGAGCACTTTATCTATCTTAGTGAATGATCCATGACCATTTAATTAAAATGTAAGTGGCACTGTTATTTGTAGGGTGTTTTATAAATGTCTATTGAATCTGTGGTGGGTAGCAGTTTTCAATTCTCATGTGTTTTCATGTTTTTGCTAACTATTTTTTTTTCAGTACCTGGGATTGAACCGAGGGTTTCCCTACCACTGAATAATATCCCTAGCATTTTTTTTTTTGAAACAGGGTCTACCTAAGATGCTGTCCTTGAACTTGGCGATCCCTTGCCTCAGCCTCCCATGTCACTGGGACTAGAGTCATGTGCCACCATGCCTAGCAGTATGCTTACTTTTTATATATCACTTACTTCTTTTTTTTAAAATTTTTTTATTGTTGGTTGTTCAAAACATTACAAATTTCTTGACATATCATATTCCACACTTTGATTCAAGTGGGTTATGAACTCCCACCTTCACCCCATACACAGATTGCAGAATCACATCAGTTACACATCCATTGATTTACATATTGCCATACTAGTGTCTGTTGTATATCACTTACTTCTAAACGTTGCTGAAAATTAGGTTTTAAAATCCCAAACTACAATTATGAATTTTCCTATTTCTTCTTCAACTCTATTCATTTGTGCTTTGTCTATTAAGAAACTTTGTTGTTTGGCATAAACACATTTAGGATAACTATGACTTCTTGGTGGATTGATCCTTACATCATATGTAATGACTATTTTTTTAGCTTATTGATATAGATATACATATACCTATATACACTCCCACGTGTGTGTGTGTGTGTGTGTGTGTGTGTGTGTATATATATATATATATATATATATATATATATATGCTCTGGAGTATATTTTATATGATGCAAATATAGTCATCCTTGTTTTCCAAAATTAATATTTGCTTGAATTGCTTTATTGTGGCATGTGTGAAGTTAATTTTTTTTTTTGTAAATCTACTTCATAGAATTGAGTCCTGCTTTTATATCCATCCCTCCGAACTCATTGGTCTCTTCAGAACATTTACTTTTAAAGTAATTATATCATGACTTAAGCCTTCTAATTTAATGTTTTCTGTTTCACTTCTGTTGCAAATTCTGTTCTCTTTATTTCCTCTGTGGTGTTATTTGAACTTCTTTTTTGTGGGGTGGGTAGGGGTAACCGGGGATTGAATTCAAGGGCACTGGACCACTGAGCTACATCCCCAGCCCTATTTTGAATTTATTGAGAGACAGGGTCTCACTGACTTGCTTAGAGCCTTGCTTTTGCTTAGGCTGGTTTTGAACTTGAGATCCTTGTGCCTCAGCATCCCCAGTCACTGGGATTCCAGGTGTGCGCCACCATGCCTGGCTGGAACTTCGTTTAAAATTTACCTTTTGATTTATTTGTAATTCCTTTACTGATTTTGTGTAATTTTCTCATTACTTCCTCAAACTATTGCAACAAACATTTTCAAACTTTTAACATGTATGAAACCCCTTATAATGTTTAGGGCAACAAGTGATTCTTTCATTACCTGTACCAAGTGAGAATTGATCTAGATATCTTCTAATTTTTTTTCCCAGTCCTAGCACTCTTTATTATGTTATATTCACTACAATAATTTTGTTAAAATTTGAAAATTGTAGTGCTGTATATGGAAAAATAAAACTCTTTGACCTTACCATGCTACTGAGTGGAGCTTCCTGAGCTGTCCAGAAACATTTCAGGAGCCTCTTGGTGGGTTGTGATAATTCCGAATGATTTGGCAAGTCTGTGGTTCTAACCATTAATTGTTTCCTTCCTCCCTAGCTCCCCCCTCTGCCAATGATCCTCACATGTGTATTGTATTTGTTATA
The DNA here is from genome assembly GCF_001458135.2 of Marmota marmota marmota. Taxonomy (NCBI): domain Eukaryota; kingdom Metazoa; phylum Chordata; class Mammalia; order Rodentia; family Sciuridae; genus Marmota; species Marmota marmota. The sequence continues at coordinate 24,997,644 of NW_025999968.1, read as the reverse complement.
ATTTTACATATTAATAAAGGATATCTTTAAGATTTGTAAAAACACTGTTGTAACATAAACTCACCTCTGGGATTTGGACAATTGAGGCAATAGAAACAAAGGTAAAAAGTTAGCCATGTTATCTATAATCATTGCAATAAGCCCAAACCCCCTGCGTTTATTTATTTATTATTTATTTGATAGCAATACAAATACAAATTTCTATCAATTTTTTTTGTTTGCTTGCTTGTTTGTGCTTTGCGTTACCTACTGTGTCAGGCAAAATTCTTAGCACTGAGTATGTTGGTGAAATAGAAAGGTTAAGTCTGTAAGTGAGAATTGAATTTGAAGTTACTTTGAAGTCTGAAAAACTTTTAGTTCTTTTAACTTCTCCAAGAGTTCACGCAATCCATGTGTCATTAAATAAATACACATTCCCTGAGTAAACTGTTTTCATCTTTGTTCTTTATGTTCTGAGATAGTCTTAAGGTGAACCTTGGCCATTAAACTATATACTCCCAGAGGTTTGTTTAAAATTATTTTTGTTTTAACACTAAAGTCCTTTTGAACACCAAAGAGCCTTTAAAAGGAACTGGTTTAAATAGGTAAGGACACACATATATTATCAGCTATTATATATCACTATTAGTACTTGCTCTTTGCTTATTTAAAAGAAGCATGGTGGATAGGAATCAGGAGTTAGAGCTAAACCAACTTGAGTTCAAGATCCTATGCACTTTTTATTAGTTGAACTCCAGGCTAGCCAGACTCAGCTTCTATACCATGTAAATAAGAATAATTATACCAAGCTAATCAAACTAAAAGGAAAAAATAGAATAGGCACACTGCTTTCCTCAGATGACCTACTATGCAGTGCTATTTTCCTCCCCTATTTGCTCTTCTTGATCTGGGTTTTAGGATTTATGTTTATCAAAACTGAATTCTTTACCCATTGTGCTCAAAAGATAAATTTTGGGATGCCAAAATTATAGAAACTTGTTTAACTCTATTAATACTTTTACTCTATTAATATTTATTTTAAGACTTTCTAATAATTGTTTTCAAAATGCATAACAAGACTTTCTGATATCCCATTGTGAATAAAGTAAGTTCTTTGACATTTAAAGTTTGCAATAATGAAAGTTAAGAGAAAATAGAAAACTTCATTCAATGAAATAGAATCTTTCCACTTTCAAAGGAAACTATTTAGTTTGATACCAACTTAAATAATAATAACTTTAGTTTCCATTTCCTGGTTTTAAATTATAGACCACATATGCCTAGTTACAATGGATGACATATATTTAGAGTGATAGAAATGTTTCAAAAGAACAGATGTTAAGTGTTGTAAATAGCTGCTCTGCAAAAAAAAAATTATTTGTAGGACACATAAACTAGTAGGTTTAGCTTGAAATGACTGAAAATATTTCTAATGTTTTTAAACAATGAACAGAAAAAATTTGAAGCTCTGAGAAGATCTAATTTAGTCAAATTTAGTCAACAAAATTTTATTTATGAATTAAAAGACTATTTGATTCTACCCAGTAAGGGCATGGAAAAAAAAGATGGTCAGGTCTTTGATTCAATGTGGCTTCTAGAGAAAAAAAAAAAATAAAATAACAGATCCTTTAGGTGGAGTTTGAGCCTGATGTATTCTGTGATCATATTTGTTTACCCCTGGTGGAAATCTCCTTATTAAATTGTGGGCAAGAGGCATTTTTTATTGGTTTTCCTTACAGTGACTACTTTTTTCAGGAAGCATTAGATTAAAATACTAGAAGCAGATCTCTGGACTTAATCTTACAACAGAGTTAGAGCACATTGACTTGATATTTAGACATGTGTAGGAGACAGATAATTTCCTAAGGGGCTGGATGCAATTTCTTCTTTTAGTTCTAAAACAAATCTTAACAATTTTTTCTACTCTCACTGGAGATATGTATCTACATCTAATGATGAAGGTTGATAAATTCTCCTCTTCACTTTAGTTGTGTGTATGAGGCAACTGAGCCTAATGTGATTACAAAATATTACTTAAAAATAAAAATCCCAGTCCTGAATGTACGAGGAGTCCTTGTAAGATGTTTGGCTTCCATTCATTGTTTTGGTATCAGCACTACTATCAACATGGTGCTAATCTGATATTGTTTTCTTTCCTTCTCCCCTAGCTGTGTGTTCCTCTTGTTCTTGGGCCAACAGAATCATGCATCTTGTGTCCTCAGCCATCTGCAGTATGTTTGTGTATGAACTTTCATGACTGAGGACATCTGCCTCAGTCCCTGTATTTGCCTTCAAGGGATCTTTGCATCATTTAATGGTACAGTTGACAGCTTGTTTTGCATCATGAAATCAGCTGTACAGAGTTTTTCTGAGAATTTCACTGTTTTCCTTCCTCTTTTCTTTCCTGCTTTTCTTCCTCTCCCACTTTCCCTTCCTTCCTTTCTTCCTTTTTTCTATTGATATTTACTGGGGGTCATGCATGTGGTAGGCTTGGCCTATAATGTTTCAGATTACATGTTTTCAGTATTATAAGGATTGACTGAAATGTCTAAAAGCAATTTACTTTTCCACTCATCCTTGGTTTTAGTATAATTTTAATGCAACAAAGCATATGTGTTACTTTTCCATATATTTTATTTTAGTCAATGTAATTCAGATTTCTCTTCATTAGATTTTACTGATAAATGTTAAGTAAATCTATATAAAATATCAACATTCTTCTTAACAATCCAAATTGATGCCAATTCTGTGCTAAATTCTTTTAATTCTGTTTTACAGATTTTCATAATAATTGATGCATAAGTATGTATTATGAAGTATTTGATTCAAATAGATATCAATCACTTTTAAATCACTATGATAACACTAAATAGAAAGTACAGTTTTACATCATTGAAAATTTCAAACACTGCGAAACAAAAAATGCACAATTATTAAATCTATTATATTGTATTTATTGATTGCTGCTTCATTGTAAACTTTCTTTATTTTTTGACATTAAAATATATTTTATTAAAAATCCTTAGTAATGAAATAGCTCATCATTGTCATCTACAGAATGTATTCTGACTGACTTTTTCCCATGAGTAAATTGTCACTAGCTCATCCACCTTTCCAAATAATTCTAAGTTGTAGAATTGAACATATTTAGACAGTCTCAGTGAAAGCATATTGATTAGTAAATTAGATTTATTGATTTTTCATTCTTCTTAATGCTTATTTTTGCTCTTCACTACAGGTAACATTTGTCCTACAGAAATACTGTTAAACATCTCTTGATGTGACAGTTACTGGAATGCACTAAAGATATAGAAATGAACAAGATATCTGTGCTCTGGTGGATAAGGGTATTTGTTCATACTGAGAAGTTGATAGGAAGACATAGACACAAGAGAGATAGACTTTGTTTTTAAAAGTAAAGTCTCTTACATAAGATATATGCAAAAATTGGAACATTTAAGTCAAAGATGTGAAGATGTTAATATTTCCAAAATGGAAATAAAATTCTGTGCTTTACCTTTTTTAAAGTAGCACTACTAAAGTATAATTTACACATCATAAATTCACCCATTTTAAGTGTACAATTTTATGATTTTGAGTACATTTTTTCAATTGTTCGGCATCCTCGCAATCTAGCTGTAGAACACTTTCCTCAGAGCAGAAAGTTCTCACATGGCCTATAGTCCCTCTCTCCTGGTTTTCAAGCCACCTCCAGTCTTGTTTTTATCTCCTCAATTTCCCTTTACTACATTTTTACAAAAACATAAGTATTAATAATCTATAAATCATTAAATATTTACCACAGGTTTAGTCTTATTTCCTACTCTTTTATGCTTCTCAGCTCACTATGTTACATGTAAACTGTATTTCAGTGGAATTTTGAAACCTAAAAAATGCCTTTTGACTATCAACTTTAGGAAAATCAACCATAACTCTTATTTCCTTTATTTTATAGGTATGAAAATTGGGCCTTATAAAAACTCAAACATTTGCCTAATGGTACTGGTAGTTATAGACATCTATGATTTAAAATTATGTTTGTCTAATTCAAGCCCAATAATGCAATTTCTCAGACAAGTGGTATATTTTAACATATATGATGTTGGTGGACATTATGTTGTAGTTTCATGATTACTTTATGATCTAAAATGGTGTTTAGCAGACAATGGAATTTCCATTGTTTGTTATTAGCTGTTCAATCATTTTAAGAACTGTGTAACTAACACTGTGCTAGTTGTCTGGAGAAAAAGAAAAAAGAAGGTCTGGAATAAAGTCCCATATAATTTTTGTTTGTTGTTTAAAGTCTCATCTTGGAATAGATCTCAAACTGAAAATTCCATATTAGATCTGAAAAGGGATTTAGTTGTGTTGAAATCCCTCTACCTTCCACAAGTTTATGCCACTTTGCAATTTCACTTGCATTAACTTCTACTTTGGTCTTTTTCTTTCTTTTAGGACATAAAAACTAACAGGCAAACTAGTTTAAATACAACAAACCTATCAATATTCAATTATTCAGAAAATTTTAAAATAAATTATAATACATCTAAGTTCAGTCTGAAGATCTATTAGAAAGTAATGCTTTTACAACAAAATGTCAATCTGGTTTATTGGAACTTTTTAGCAACATATAAAAATTAATCTGTTTCCATATATAAGACTTTCACACAGTTTTTTATCAGATACTAGGAAACACTGAATGTTAATACTATCAAATTTGCTGAATTAGTATACCATATCACTTTTTTCATATTAAAGATTTTACTCACTTTGCTTCACCAGAAGTAATATTTTCACAATGCATGATAACGACAAAGACAGACTGATAAGGAGATAAGAAAGTGTCATCGGGTTCAGGGTCAAAACAAAAGAAAAAAAAACATTATCTTTTCCATTTCAGTAAGGGAAAAGTAATTTATTTGCAATTTTTTTTGAAACTTCATTTCAACTCAAATAAGAAATACTTTATGTGTATGTGTGTATAAAAGTGTCACTGTATAAAGACACATATGACATGAGTTTTACTTATTAAAGTTTGCTGTCAAAACTGCTTAAGTAATTAATGCCAGTAATCTGAATTCTTCATAAAATTTATCTTGTGATTTTCTTCCTGTCACATATATATAAATGAGTTTGGAGTTAAGTCTCATGAGCATATCATTAAGTCTATCATTCAAACCTTATCAGGAAATTGGAAATTTAAAAATGACTTATGCAGGTTATAATGCCAAAGGCAAGGCATAAAACAAGGGGTGTTTCTAAATGCCTTCCAATAACATTGAAAAGACGGAAGTTATTTGTGATCTTAGAATATGGTTAAGGAAAAAGTGAAACCTGAAACTAAGGAAACAAAAGTTTAGACAAGATAATCCCAACATCAGAGAGTGCATTTGTCATTGTCAGAACTCCAAAGAGCAATAAAGCTTTAATCCATTTCATGGACCCCAGGACTCATGGTCTAGTAATTCTTATGTCACCAAACCTTCTTATGATCTGTATGAAATTACAGTGTGTCACCACCCTCCATCTGCAATCTTAATGTTTCCGTCCTTTGATTGCATGACAAGGAAACTCTTGAACCAGAGCACTGCACTTCACAGGAGTCTGATAGAACCAGCTGCTCATAATTTTGGAGTTTTATAGGGGTTTTTATTCCAAAATCTCTGTCTGACCTGTGTTCATTTTGAGAATTCTTCAGGAAAATAATTTGTCCATCTTTTATATCTAAATTATTTTTTAAAGTACTAAGAAAGAATTTCAAAGCTACTCCCAGACTCACTGCCTTTCCATTGTTTCTTCAATTCTGAGTACTTACAAAATCTCAAGAGTGATCATTTTAAATCATATTCACTGATTTCAAAACAAGACATTTTTAGATGGTTTTCTCATTTCCCTAAATAGGAACATTATTTTTTAGGATTAACATTTACAAAAATTGGTGTCATATTGGATTTCAGTTATAGATTTTAACATTTTTTATTGAAAGCATCAAAATGGATCATTGAATTCTTTTATTTAAACAAAGGGGAGTTTAGAAATGTAATTGGTGGGAAAATAAAATATCAAATTATACATAACACTTTAAAATTTTATTTACTTCTTTTTCCTCTTCTCTGGAAATACAAATGTGCATTGATAGCTTTATAGATAGCAACAATATTTTATTTGGCATTATTTTTTCTTCCACAACACAGAAAATATATGAAAAATTTGCTGTTCTGTTTAAAGAAATTAGAGCTGTTACATAAAAACTGCTTAGGATAAGAGCAACATAGGTTTGTGTTTTGACTATTTTTTTTTCTGTTTTATCTAATCTAATTGTGTCAGAAATTCTTCAAGTCATAAGGAGGATCACTAAGCAAAAAGGAGTGAAACTCTCATAGTAGTGTACTTGCACCACCTATAATAACTACTTTCACATGCCAATCTGTGCTTTCATTTTTTTTTCTATTTCAGACATAAAGTAGTTAGCACATCAATTTAAGTAACAACTGATTAATTTCTAAGCATCACAATGAGTGTATAGTACTAATAAAAATTACTACAATTTTCATGCATTTAAATTAAAACACAATAGTCTCCTGGAGAGGGGGAAGAGATGTATTTATATAAAACACATTTCTTTGGAAAAAACAGTGAAAGTGTGACTCATTCAGTTTGGGAATTACCATGTGCTCTCAATGCCTATTGGTGCATCTCTAGACTTGTTCTTTGTTAAAGTCTCAAAAAAGTGCAGGTCTGAAAACATCTGTTGAACTCCCTTCATTCTACATCATTCATATTTATTTGACCAGAGAACGCTTTTCACCAGGTATGTGTTTTGCAGGACACATGCTGGGAAATGCTGCTGCGCACAGCTCTGAATCAATATGGCATTTTGTACTGACATCATGGTCAGTTGAAATGTTTTCTTTGCTTGCTTTGTTTCCAATGTTTAGAAATTTAATGGTGAAATATGTAAGACAATCTGATTATCAAGAGGCTTGTTATCTACTATAATGTGCCTGTCCTTGCCATATACCTGTTTTGCTGACTCAACAGGAAATTTTATGACTATGCTTTTCTTTAATTATATTGAAGTATAGAGAAAGCTAAGATTTTTAGATAAATCTTAATCAAGGAGGTTAAAGTTAAAAATCTATATTTTTTATGCTTCACCTGATATGAAATATGGCTTTTCTTTCATTATACTTAAATTGGTTCAGTGTTACGTATTTTCATATTATATTCTTTATATGATAAATAATGAACTTTTGAGCGGAATATAAGTTACCTAACACTTGGTTGCTGTTATGAGATCTTTTGTGGCTTTATACCTGAAAAGTATGAGTCTAACTTGTAAGCAACAAATAAAAACAAACATTAAGCTTTCATTTGATGAACATATACAGTCACTAAACTTGAAAGCACTATCTTCAAATAGAAAGGTACTCACTTTTCTTTGAAGTTAGTCATTTTATCCTGACTTAGTGTCCACAAACATTGGAAGCAGACAGGCCTCAAACAGAAATGCTGTAAAAAGGCGTTGGGTTAGCAGTTCCTCACTGGGGACAACTGAGCCAGTAACCATGCCTGAGATGAGGTTTCTTTGATCATTTAAAGTTTATTATTCACTGTTATAAAGTGTGAAATGTGATACTCCTTGTAGTTGAGTGAAGTTTAGATTTGCTTACCTTTCTCTACATCGCTCCAATATTGGCCCAATGTCTTCTTGATAACTCAGGTTGATATCACTGAATGGTAAATGTTCTGACAGCCCAGGGAGCCGAGGAAGGGAAACACAAGCAGGAAATCATGCCTTTTGTGCCAGGATTTCCCTGTTTTTGCTCCCAGAATGGCAGAAAAAGAGGATTAGCATTGTTCTTTCCGGAGCCATCAGCACTTCATGGTGCTTTCCTGCTCATCGATTAGACCTGCTGCTGTCACTGCCACCTGGGTCTCCTTGGGGGACTTGGCTTCATCCCCATCTGTGAGTCACAGAATGAATGGTGTCACAAAGTTTCTGACCACTCTCGAAGTAAAGCCACTTGGTGATGGGTCGCTGGTTACCATCATATACTAGTAGTCTGGAGTCATGGGATTTGACAGAAAATGGAAATGTAAAATATGATACGTAAACTGAAGGCAGTGACAAGTACCAGAATAGATGTGAGGAGAGGGCAACTTCATATGCACAGATATTCATCCATAAAGACTCTAGCTACTTTTATCTATTTGTTTTGACCTTAACTTGACTCCTTTTTAAAATTCTGTTGCTACACACTGAAGCAATGAGGTCATCTCAACTCCTCCTTGTCTGCTTCCTGTTAATAGTTTACATCCTTAAATAGTTCTGAATGCTTCTCCAGGTTGTCTCAGCCAGGCCAGGCAGCCACTCTGAGATATGCAATATAGATGCCACATTAGGCTTTTTATGTCTAGGGAAAAAAAATGACACGTGGTACTCATAAAGTCAAACTGAAATATGTCCAACTTTGTGACAATGTTTGGCAAAATGACTATTGAACATCTTCAAAGAGATGTTAGTGATTGCAAACAGTCTCTAACTGGGAACAGTTGGAGACAGTAACAGAAGTAAAACTGAATGAAGGAAAGATGCTGGATTGCTAATTTGTATCCACATTATCACAGCTGTTCATGCCAATGTTTTCAAACAAGGTATTTTATTAAGAACAATGCATGTCATAAAGTGAGGACCAGTGTTTGCTTATCAGGGATGCTAATTCTACTTCATTTTCCATGTATATCTTCAGGCAATTGGGTACAGCTGACCAGTGACCTCTGGGGGGAGGGGGGTGGGAAATGCTGAGCAGAGTTTCTCATTTGTCTCATGTAAGAGAACGTGTATTGCCTAGGATGAGGAAAAATTTCTCATTGTGTCAGGAAAAGATAAAGCATCTAATAAATGAATCATGTCCTATATGGAATCTTTCAAAAATACTTAGTGTTTTCTACCTTGTAGAACAACAATCACAATTTTATCTGCATCCATTCTTTGGGTACTTTGTTGTTGAAATTAACAGTATAAATTCAATGACTTCCTGAACTTTTGCTACTCTGGAAGAAAAGTCCTGATTGATGGTTCTAACAGGCAATAGGTATGTGCAGGCAGAAGCTGAGCCTTTATTTTCAAGTAACATTAAGCTAGACACAAATCAGTCAACTTAGAACTTGGTGCTTTCCAGACATGAAGCTGTGGCACAGATAATAGTATGCTTCTACATATCATTTTTATCTTACATCACAAGATGTTAAGTGATTCCAGTCATCCTTGAAGAACACTGTGCAGGATGAAATATTTATAACATTTTTCACAACAAAATTAACCTTTCAAAAATCTGTAAACTTTCCCATATAAAATTTCCTGAATGCACACATAAGAGAGGATTTTTCAGGCATGAAAGTGTAAAAACAATAATATGAGCACTAGCATTCTTCAAACATCTTAGGGGATCTACTTTTACTTGTTCCTACCAAAAATAAATATTTCCCGAGACTACTGAGTTAAGATTTCAGGTTTAAGAAGCACTTGATAAAACCATTCAGACTTTGTCTTTGGGGAACTTTAAATGTCAGACTTGGACTCTGAAACTCCAGTGACATCCTGATTATCTCGGGAAGTACATCAGACATGAGAAGTAAGTTCATGCTACCAGGGTTTTTTTTTTCCCAGAATAAGATGAAGAGCAAATACTAAGAACAATACATAATATTACCATGTGTGTTCCAGGTTGTAATGATATTGAAGTAGAAAGTTTCACATTAGAAAAAAACTTTAATATCCTCACAAGGTTCTATCAATTATAAGGGGACAGGTACTTTTTTTTGATAGCAATACACCAATAAATTCATCTGCTCTTATAGGAACTTTGACTATGCAAGATTATATCAGCACTGGTTTATGTGTGTGCTTCTTCCTTCTACCTGCAGCTGTTCCTTGTGCAAAGCTGTCTCTGAAGAGGAAATATGGATGCCTGCCAAAAACAGTGCTGTGTGCCACCATTTGTGAGTAGGTCCCAGAGGATGTTGTGGAAGAGGGTTCCCAAACCCCAGCCTTCTTCTTTTAATAAATTATTTTACTTGCTATATTTTTGTGGTTAAAATCAGAAGAGTTTCTTGCTTGTCCAAAACAAGACAATGTATTCTGTTCAACTGGAGAAATTCATAGTGACAGGAGTACAGTGAAAGCACAGGCCTCTATTTAATAACTGAGTGATACCACATGTTGAATCCTCAATGTTTATAGAACTGAGTAAGTGGATTCATGGAATCAGGCCTTTCCCTGAATCTGGAGGCCTGTTTACAGCTGTACTAATGTAAAAGGGGAAATAATATGCTTGCTCACAACACCACTAGGAAAAATGATGGCCAACTTGGACAGGCTTTTAGTCTTTAACTTAAAAAGAGTATTAACATCAAATTGTTTTTCCTAATACTTGGTTGAAAAGTTGATTTAATTATTGTGTTTCCATTTGGCACTTAATTTTAGTTTTTCATCCTTTTGCAACAAACTTTCATTTTATTATACTTTAAAATATTAAAGGATTCATGTTGGGTTTTAAAAATAATGGAAGAATTTCCCTAATGAAGTAAGTATCAAGTTATTTATCATTTAAGAGCATAAAAAGGCCATTCAAATAATGTTTCACAGGCAATGATCAATACATTTACCTTTAGTGCTTCTTAACCACAAGTGCATACTTTCTTGTTTGGAGTTTTCCACCTACTTCACCGCTTATTGAAGTTGGAAGGTGGATCATAGAAAGTTCTTGCAGATGCTGTGTGTCTGAGATCCCCAAGACTATACACTTATTACAGTGCTTTTTATATATAAAATTCTACAAATGAATGGTTCGAAATATACATGAATTCATAATATACTGTATCTTATAATCATTCAGTTTTCAATCCCGACTCATTACAGACTTAAAAGGACATTGACAGAATGTTTTCATAAACAATTTATTTTATAATTCTCAAAATACATGGTACTTACAGAGAGTTTTTAATACAGAAATTTACTATGTCTTTTTATATAATCTGAGTAAACATAGGAAATAAGGAATACCTTTTCCATACTCTTATACAAATTGATAGATGGAAAAATTATCTTTAAGGTCCCATTTAGCTTTCTGCATAAAAGTATATGTGATGTATATATGCATATATACAAATGCTTTCATATAACATGTGGTACACATATATTTATATATACATAAATACCAGTTTTTCATCACTGTGATTAAAATACCCCAAAAGAACTACTTAGAAGAGGAAATTTTTTTTTAGCTTATGGTTTTACAGGTTCAGTCTGTGGTCAGCCAATTCCATTGCTCTGAGCCTGAGGTGAGACAGAACATACAGCTAAAAGATAGGGTGAAGGAAAGCAGCATACTTCATGGTGGCTAGGAAACAGAAATACAGGGAGAGAGGAGCTAGGGGACAAGGCACAATCCCCAAGAGCATGTATCAGCAACTCACCCCCTTTAGCCATCCCACCTTCCTATCACTCAGTCCATTCAACTAGGATGCACTGATTAGGTTACAGTCTCATAATCTATCAGTTTACCTCTTAACTTATCCACATTAGCATAGAAACTTTTCCGGACATCTCATATTGAAGCCATGACATTTCATCCTTGACTCCCCAAAGCTCATGTCCATCATACAAAGTAAAATGCATTTAGTTTATAGTCAAGAGTCTTTACAATCATAACAGTACAGCATGGACTCAAAATCAAAGTTTTAAGCCTCATCTGAGACTCAAAGCCAACTCTTGACTATGATCCTGCAAAAATCAAAAACTAGATACATATGTATAATATACAGTGTTGCAGACAGAGTAAGAATTCTCCTTTCAAAAGGGAGAAAATAGGGTCATAGATATAAGGAATGGAAACTAAACAAGAACAAAACCTCCCTGGCAAACAAGTCTCATAAATTCATGTATAATATCTAGAATACATGGAGATGAGATGAGTTCTCTAAAGGGATTGGGCAGTCCTTTGACTTTGGCCTTGCTAGTTGCAGTGTTCCTGGCTTTTCTCTTAGTCTAGCTCTTTCCACAGCCAGTGGCTTTTCTTGGCAGACAGTCCATGTTACTGGCTGGCATCTCTTAATTTCTGAGGTCTCTATTTCAGGTTTGGCTTTACCTTTATAGCTTCATGCATTGCTCTGTCAGGGGCAGCATGCAGGGATTTCAATCTTGCTACACTTTCCCTGGCCTCCTAAGGCCTTTCTTTTAAATCTTGGTGGAAGCCTTCATGACAACTTCACTCCATGATCTTGTATTTCTGCTGAACCAGCACCACATGGATAGTATCAAGGTCTGCCACCAGCTCAAGCTGTAACTGGGTCCCTGGGATCATCGCTGTAGCAACCTCTGAGTACCTGGGTAACTGAATATGGTGAAGCAACTTGCTAGGCTTCCTTGTACAAGAAGGTTGCCCCACAGTCTCTTTATAAAGGAATTTTTCATTTTACACCTCTGAATCTAGGATGGGTATGGACTTGCCAATTTCTAGGATGTTTTTAAGGCATATTTCCTACTTATCCTGCACAAAGTATATATCAAGTAGTGGCTATAATCCCTTTAACAACCACACCTTACTTGATCCCAGTTTTACACACACTTTTTTTTTTTTGGCTGAACTGCATTTTTTTTTAAATCCTTGAGGTCTGCTATTTTCTCTTAATTCTTGTAGTAAATCTAGTTAAATCAACTAACTAAAATCCAGGCAACTGCCTGAATGTTGTGCTGCCTTAAAATTTTGTCCATCAGATGAATTAGTCCTTTACTTTTAAATTCAGCTTCACACAAAATCTTAGAACATGAGCATTCAGAGGGGGATTATGACTTCATGGGAAATTTAACTAGAGGCCATTCATGTTATATTCTGCCAAACAACTGGTGTACATTTTGCTCATGTTCTAAAGCACCATCCTCTTGGTAAATAGCAATAGGTCTTTTTGGGTGAGGCTGATAGAAAGATTAAAAGTAGAAACTTTGTCAGGGTTGCAGAGTCTTTCCTCAAAAATTCCAAAGTCCCTTCATACAAGGTATTCTGAATCTGCACTAATATTCACCAGTAGCAAACTTTGAATTTCCTTAAACTAACACACAAATATTTATCTTCTTCTTTTCTACTATTATGACTTATTGAATATTCTTTCAACTAGTAACAAACATTTTAATTTTTCCTAAGGTTTTAATTCTCTTGCAAAACTCAGTAATGCATACTTCCTCTTGAACATATGTGTATCTCTCAGTTACAGCATAGGAAGTGAATTGTTGAAATATAAAAAACATATGTATTTCCATTGTAGCATCCAAATTACATCATGACCAATACTATAGAAAACCAAATTTTATCAACACTGAGATCATTGGAAGATACAAGCAAACATGGATGTGGTAATGCATTCCTGTAATCCCAATGAGTTGGGAGGCTGAAGTAGAAGGATCACAAGTTTGAGGCCAGCCTCAACAACTTAGTGAGACCCTGTGTTAAAATTTTTAAGAAATTAAAAAGGCTTGGCATGTACTATAGTGGGAAAATGCCCCTAGGTTCAATCCCAAGTGCCAAAAACAAGAACAAGATAAAAACAGAAACAAACAAATAAAAGAAAAAACATGGTGAGAAACAGGAAACAAAGTAGTGGCATATGATATTCTCTGTTACTCTTTGACAGTGTGATTGATGTTCCCTGTTCATGAAAGGAGCTAGTCTTTCCAACACCATATTGACCCTCGATCTTTGAAAGGGTACTGAAGAAAATTGCTTGGAGTTACTGTATATTAGGGATCCCTCAGGTCACCTGCAGGCTTGAGGATTTGATGGAAAGATCTCAAAGGATTCAAAAGAGCTGCCATATATATGAATATGGATTATTACAGTAAAAAGACAATACAATTATAATTTGCTCCATTAAATTGTTTTCTATGTATAGTGTGACTTAGAAACAAAAATTTATTTTTATGCATGTGGAAATGTAGTTTTACAAGTAATTAAAAATATAATTAATTCCTTTATAGTGAATTTTCTTAATACTCTTATCAAAAATCAATTGACAACAAATATAAAGGTTTATTTTGACCTTTAAATTACACTTCATTGATTTTTAGAGTCATACAAGAATACCACAAGGTTTAGATTGAAGTTGTGTTTTGAAATTGAGAAAATGTGAGTCATTTTTTTCAAGACTGGTCTGACTACCCTGGTACCCTTATATTGAAATCACTTGTTGATTTTTTTCAAAGATCCAGCTAAATTTGGGAAGAAATTGTTTTAAACTGATGAATCAATATGGGTCATGGTGGTCTTTTGACCATATTAATATTTCTAGTCCATTTATTCATAACTTTTTTTTCAGTAATGTAGTTTTGAGCATAGAAAATGGGTTCACCTCTTGTTAAAATTTTATTCCTAAGTACTTTATTCTTTTTGATGGTATGTAAATGAAATTACTTTCTTAATTTTATTTTCAGATTTTTTTCTTGCTGGTATCTATAAATACAAATTTTTATAATGATCTTATATCCTAAAATCTTGTTGACGTTTTTAATTAGCTATATATTTTTTCTCTCAGGTTTCTTAGAATTTCCCCTAAGGATGCTTCTTAGACAAGATAATAAATATCATCTGTAAATAGAGGTAGTTATACTTGCTTTTTGGTCTGGTTGATTATTTCTATTTCTTGCCTAATCCTTGGCTAGACCATCTAGTAAAATATTGATATACTAATATTTTATTAATGATATCTCCTATAGTTCATTTTTTTCACTATATTGCTTCTTTTCTTGCACTGATATTGTGTTTGTTTAGTTTTTACTTCTTTTCCAGTTTCTTTAACTGGAAAAGAAAAAATGTCACAGATCTCAGATCTTTATTATCATTTACTAAAGTGATGTATACCTATAAATTATAAACCCTAGCCTTGCTATATAGCTTTTATTTTCACATATCTCAAAGTATTTCCTAATTTTTTTATGTTGCTCTATTAGATGTCTACATTCTGAGTTCTACAATAAGTGATAGTATTTTTTATTTCAGTTCTCCTTCAGTTTAATTTGATTAAAGAAAATATAAAAGTTATTTAATGAAACTTTTATATTTTCTTTAATCAAGGACAGCTTTGTCTCATCCTTTGAAATTTTTATGACTCTAATCTACTTTCTGAATTTAATCCAATATTTAAAAGTTGTGATGATAGTGAAATCCTTACAAGGATTCCTTATTGCAAAGTTTTACTGTTAAGAATTATTGTAACTTATTATATATAGTTTTTATCAGGCTGTAAGGAAGTGTCTATATTACAGAGATTTCTTGAATGAACATTAAGCTTTGCCTTTTTTAGTATCTATAAAGATAGTTCTCTTTTAAATCTTGTAATATAATTAAATAGGTCACTAGTTTTGCTAATGGATTATTTTTCAATAATGTTCCATTGTTTTATCAACATAGAACTCCAGAAAATAATGTTTTTGTTTTACTTTCTTTAAATATACTGCTAGAGATGATGTGCTATTTCTGGAATGTTTACATTTTCAAATATAAAGCAAGATTGGCTGCAGTGTTATTTTGGTGTGCTGTATTTTTCTTATCTTGGTGTTGATTAATATCATATAGTCCTAGTTTCTCTACTCAGTTTTAAGTAATAAATCTTCAGGAGTTCTCATTTCTTATAAATTATGCATACAGAAAATGAAATAAGGGGTCTAAATTGTACTTCTGAAGCTTATTCAGCTACCTTCAGAAATTCATTTGAGTTAATTTCAAGATCACTTGCCTTAATTTAGAGACCTATCTCTCATCATTTACTATATAGCCAGTCATTGCTTATCTTATATTTAGACAATATATTCACTTTTTATAAGTATACCATGGTGCATTAATTGAGACATCTTTATTGTATTATATACAAAATAGTAATTATCACAGCTTCTATAATACCATCTATGACATGAAAAAGTAAAAAAACTGACTCTTTTTCCCTAACTTTTCTGACTTTTGTTTAAAATTCTGAAATAAGCCAGGAACAGTGGCACACACCTGTAAACTCAGCGGCTTGGGAGGCTGAGACAGGAGGATCATGGGTTCAAAGCCAGTCTCAGGAAAAGTGAGGCACTAAGCAATTCAGTGAGAGACCCTGTCTCTAAATAAATACAGATAGGGCTGGGGATGTGGCTCATTGATTGAGTGCCTCCGAGTTCAATCCTTGGTACCCACCCCCAAAAAACTTCTGAAGTAAATTAAATTTTTATGTACATTCAGTTTACATAGCTCTGACAAGCTTACTATATTTAAGAGTTGTGAATTAGGTAGCCAGTTTACATAATAAACATTCCTTTGGAGGAGATAAGAGAAAATGAGATTTAAGGCAAAGAAATTATAACTATAGAGTCAAAAATCATTTTCTTCTCCTCTAAAAAATAAAACAGAAACATATCCACTTATTACTTACTTTCATAAAAACTCCACAATATTAGTTTGTTCTTGAACATTTATTCAAGATCTTATTATATGTACACCAATAATAACTTATGCATCTAGCTTTAACTAACATCTCTGTCCTCAGTTCATCTATGGCATGAGGATCTCCCATACCATAATGTTGGATATAGAAGTGATTTATACACTCTACCCCTTAAAAAAAAAAAGTAAGAAAGAAAGGGAGTTAACCTTAGCATAGGGAGTTTCCTATGTTTATCATTAAATGTTGTGTGTCACTGGGTAAGTTTCATTTTTATCTCTGCAATACTGTTTCCATGTACAGTGATGGGGTTGAAATCCACAACTCTAAGCTGCATACCATATCTAGAATACTATGATAATGTGTTGATTAGAGACAGAGTATATTTAAGTGCCAGTTGATAGCTTAAAACTGAAAGTCTAACTTTCATACTAGAAACACATTTGATGTTGAAATTAGCTGATGTATATTTGAAAGAGTTCAGCTTTGATCTAATGCATAAATCCAAAACATCATGATGTGCTTTAAATGTAATTTAAACATAAACTGACAGTCCAAAGTTCATTTTTTAAAGAGCTTATTTTGCAATTTTATCCATAATTAGCTAGAGACTCAATTTCCTTACAAAATGTGATCTATCGTATGTTTATTTGTTAGTTTTATTCAAAAAAACCTTTTACAAAAAGCTTCAATTAATTATCCTATTATAGTTAATAGTTCAATTTTTATCATTAATATATATGTCTTGATATTTATTGAAGCACACTATTTAACTTTTACTTAAATAAATTAAAACTCACTTTAAAAGTTTTCTGTTTGCTTTAATTATAACTACATGAAAGCATAATCTGAAAGAATTTTTATTTAAAATTAGGTTGTCAGTCAATATAAATACAGATTCATTCACTGAACAAAATTTAGAATCACTGTAAATATGCATTTATTTCTCTATTTATCCATCTGCAGTGTGGTGATAAGCTTCTTCTTGGATTACATTTTTCTTTATATTATTATAATTTTGTAGCCATTGTATGCAATTGTTCATATATTATACTTACTATCTTGGGTTAACTAAAGAAAAAAATGTAACATCCCTAATCACCCCTCAAAAATATTAATCTAACATTTAGAATCAAAAAATGATTATCTAAAATGTTGATCTCTAGACCTAGATCTGATTTTATCAATATAGGGCTTATATGAAGGTAAAAGAAATAAAATTTAAGAGGTGAATTTTGAAAAATTAACAAGAAAATATTAAAAATTTTAAATATATATTTACATAAATTTTTGAAAACATACAATATACTTATAAGTGTGTGTATGCATATAAGTCCAGTTTTATAAACGTACTTTGGCTAATTTAGTTGTAAGGGAATTTCTTGAATTACTTATTAAGTGAACTGATGAGAGCATTCTATTTTGCCATTCTACTTCTCACTTTGCATTTTTATTATTTTTTCTTTTCTTCTTTAATAATGAAGGTATTTTAAGAAGTTTATCTAACAAAGAAGCATATGCCTAGGTTATTGCCTCGAAGTAGTCCCTTAAGTACTTCAAATTTTGGGAGCCAATCATGACTGGAATTAAGCTTTTGTCAACAAGAGAAAGTTGTAAATAGTTAAGATGAAAGGTTTTCTTTCTTTTTTTTTTCTTCTGTTAATGAGTATATAATCTATTATTAGTTTTGTTCTTAAGCCATACTCATGGTTTTAATCTAAATTCACTTTCGCGTGATTATTTCAAAATAAACTTCTGAATGATTTATTGTACATTTAAACACTCTCACCTCTCATTATTCAAGAAAATGTGTATATTTATATTTTTTTCTCATTAAATAGTATCAATTTTTGTCTTTTCCAGCTAGATGTCTCACTGAGAAGGATACAGAATAAACATGTTATGATACATTGCACAATGGTGGTAATCATGGTCCCAAAGCAAAGTAGTGACAGACTGACCCCTTTTTTTGAGACTCAATTTTGTATCCTAGATGCTAAACTAGAGGTAAAGTGAAATCCATTAAAATTTTAAACATTTTTAAATGGAAATGGAAATGAGATATGTGTGACCAAGTAAAAAATATAAAGGTTTATAATTTATATAAAATTTATATAAAATATAAATGTTTATAATCTAAAGTATATTACTTTATGGGAAAAATTAGTATACTTTTCAAGAACTTCATAAGAATTTTAGTCATGACAGATATTCTATGTCATTTATTATAACTTATTTAAAATTAGTTTATTTGTCCAAAACTATCATTGCAATTAATAAAGTATAAATGTTTTATTTGAATATTCATTTAAAATTATTTTCTCAAAGTAGATATTGAAAACAGGCTTACTTACATTGTATTTTATTGTAACATTTTATGTGCTGAAAATTATGTATATAGCTCCAGACTTGGAGAGAATGGACATCACCTTCAGTTACACAAGGAACAGTAGATTATTACACTTATATTACCTAATTGTAATAATAAAACCCAAATATCTTATTTACTATTCTCTCAGTGTTGGAGTGAAATTTTCCAAAGTCAGAATCTAGGAAACACCCTTGTGAATTTTGAGATAATTTTGTTTAAGTAACTATTAAATCAAATTAATAATAATAGTTCATTTTTTTCTCTTTTTTCTTTCTTTCTTTAATACTTTCTTTCTGTCTTTTCTCCTTTTTATCTATGTTCCTTTGAGCTAACAGTGGTTGGGTTTCACACAATTCATAGTTTTTGCTTTACTGGGCTATGAATTATGAATTCTGAAGCACATCTAAAGCAACATACAGAATTATAAACTAGAGATGTATGAAGTTTGGTGATATAAAGATGTTAACAGGGGCTAGGGTTGTGGCTCAGAGTTAGAGCACTCGCTTAGCATGCGTGAGGCACTGGGTTCAATCTTCAGCACTACATAAATATTAAAAAAATGAAGATATTGTGTCCACCTATAACTATAAAATAAATATTAAAAAAATATGTTAACATATTCAAACATACAAATGTCTATGATGCCTCATCAGGAAGGAAGAATAAGGCACCTTTGGGTCATGATGCTGAAAGTAGTTTAGGAAATGCAAAGACAAGGAAAAAAAAATAAAAGAAAGAAAGACAAAAAATCTAAGTAAAAAGATAAAATAATAATGAAGGATTATTCTAAGTTGTGTCATCCATCATTTATGCCGAAATAATGTAACCTATGAGAAGCTATTGTCAACACAGAGTAACGTGAAGACTGATGCTAATTAGACAAGTTTCACTCCACACAAAAGTCTGGCTCTTGGAGTTCTTTTGGGTCATAAACATAAGGAGTTACTGATTTAATGACAGGCAGGATTTCCTGCTGAGCCAGGAAGAAGATAATGGTTTAGAGATTAAAGTTAAAGTGTTAACCAGGAGACATAATCAAAACAGCTAGTTCTGGTCTTTTTTTTTTTTTTTTTTTTTTTTTAGAAGGAACATGTTTGCATTGGTTTAAAGAGATATTGGAAAAATGACAGTATTTATTACTTCATTAAGTTATTTACTAAATAACATTTGAATTTTTTCCCAGGTGTATAATGAATTTATCTTTGCTCTCAGTTTTGCTGAGATAAACACTCCCACAAGAAAGAATTTTTTAAAAAATACCCTTAATACTCCATCCAATTCTATAAATGAATTATGAGGCAATACATACATGTATGTTGAAAAGATTACAAATAAAAATATTTAATGAAAATGTGAAACTTCAATCATTTCGCTGTGTTCTAAAAACAAATTGTTCATTTCATATCATCCTTAGCTGTAGTGCTACTAAATTTCACCACACCACCCCTGTTCTTGCAATCTTGATTTTTTCCTTTGAGACAACCTAAAAGAGAGATTTTATAACAAGCTTGTAAAACAGGAAGTCTAATAGGTATTACAAGTTATTATACATAGGTATGCATTTTGGGTATAACTTTTTCAGCTGAAAATATACATTTATTTGTTATTTCCATTTACAATTAATATGTATCTCTTAGAGAAAGTAGACCCAAGTAAACAAGAGATTAAAAATTAAACATATAGAAATACTCTCATTTGTATATGTATATGGTTGCTGTCTGCAAATTATTTCAACTCAAACTTTTTCTTTTGGATGTGACATTGATAAGTTTCACCTGGAAACTCACAAACTCTGAAATGCTACAACTCTTTATAATGTATGTTTATAATGTGTGTTTTTCATCATTGAAACTTCAACTTATCTCTTCATTAAAAGCTCTATAAATTTTTCCAGGAAACTACGTCTCAGAAAAATTTAACTAATTTATTTAAGATCACAAAGTTAATTAGAGAGATTGAAATCAACTTTTCAGGGCTCCCGGTTTGTTTTACTTTGGTTTATGTAACACCCATGGGACACTGAATTTACAAAGCAAAATAACAAAGACAAAAATGCAGGAAGGTGGAAGAAATAATAGCTGTCATCTTTACTTGTTTTCTGGAAGAATAAGGAATGATGACATTTATTCATAATTATATCTAACTTGACTTTGAATTGCATAACACTTTCCCCCATTCTTGACCTTAGCAATATGCATTTGATTGGTCATTTACTTATTACTATATTCCCACTGGCTAGAAACATCACCTGGTTCTACTTAGGTACTCATTAAATGTTTACACAGTAAACAAATTGTTATTTTGTATCTAGAAAACTATAATATTTTTAATATACCAACTGAATTTAAGCAAGCCTTGAAATTAAACCTTTCATATTAACAAATGGTCTGTTAGCTAAGCACAGTTTGAATTATTTTAGTGCTGCTCTGTTACTGTCACTCTTTGGAAGTCCATTAATGGAAAATGTTAAAATGTCAAATATCCTGGATAAACAATAAATACAAAATAAAAATGTGAATAATTTTTCTGGCTGCAAATATAATTGAACACTTGTGGCAAAATGCCAAACAGGAAACACTTGCCTTTCTATTCTCTCACATTTTGCAAAGTTCAAATGTATCTTAATGAATCAGAAAGCAGCTAGGTAGTGTGCTGTTCATTTTCTTTTAATTTATTTTGATCCTCTTTCATTGTGCAACTATTCATTATTTTCCTCATGATCTTGTTCCATATAAGGTATACTTAAAGACATGCTCTACAATATATTTAACTTTCATATGTAGTTTGATAGACTTTGTTACAAATTTGGTATTTCATCCAGAATACATATGTTATTGATGGAAATAAAATTGTCCTCCTTAAAAAGTTTTATAGTAGTTAATGTTTATGATAAGATGTGTGATGAGTTGGTGCTTGATAGAATCATTACCAAATAGAGATATAAATTTGTAATAGCAACACCACATGGGACTCAGACACATGCAACAGGATGTCTGACCATGGGATGAGTGGAAGGACGCAGCATGTGTGCTCTCTTTCACTGGGGGAACCCTTCTCCCACCAAGTCCCTTAACACTCACAGACTGCTTTTCCCCACAGGTCAGTGTCCATTAATCTTCTCACCTCCTGCCTAGCTGAGTCAGCATTTACAGATGCAGTGCTTTCTTTCCAAGACTAGCAATTGGCTCTTTAGTTTTTAGAACTTGCCCAAAAGGAATACCCAACACAGTGGGAAGTGATCAGACCTTGTACATTTACAATCCAAAATGGCATTAGGTAACAATTTTGGTCAGAGTAAATAGGCTTCTTTGGACATTTATCATTTTCTAGATGAACTTGATAGAATAAGACTATTTCTCCAGCAATATTAAAATTATAATTCCTCAAAAAGGAAGCACAGATTAAGTAAAGATTTCCATCTACCATCTTCTTGCAATATAAACTTTCAAGAATCATATAACAATTGAGTTTTAGGGATATTTCATTTTATTCACTATATGAATATTTGGAGATGCTGTTTTGTTTTCTACTAAATACTTTTTTAATCACTGTTTTCTTTTTCTTGAATATAGAAACCTTAATAATCTGTGGAGAAGCATTTGATTTAATTCCAGAATAAAAATGATGATAAACCACCTATTATACTTTGATGAAGGAACTTAGACATTTTTAGAAAAGTTATAGATTTATTGATAGGTTACATTCCAGATATTTCAGGTATCTTTAATATATCAGAAAATAATACAATTTTCTAAATACATAATTCTCCCAGATTGCCAAAAAATAAGCATTTTAGTAGTTGATCCTGAGATTAAGCCTATATCTTTTCAAATATGTACTACAGTTTTTATTATAAACTTGACCCTCAGATATAAAAGATACACAATGTTAAAACTACATTATATGGTAGACAGGGCAAAGCATCCAGTACATTCATATTTATGGTATTTTTCTGGTACATACCAGGTATGTCATTCTTATAATTCTTTATATCTTACATTCTATATTTCTTGATTAAACATGTTTCTTAGGTTAGTAAAGTTTAAACCTCTTAGGAGTAGGTGCCATACCTAGTTAATTTATTTAAATATATGATTTAGATATGAGGTGTACCATGAAAAGCACATCTGTTAGGCAATTTAGGAATGTTTAGAAGTAAAATGATAAGATTGAGACCCATCCTCATCCATGGATTAATCCATTTGATGGATTAATAATTTGAATGGCCTACTGAGTGGTATAGGCAGGTGGGGTGTGGCTGGAGGAAGTAGGTTGCTGGGGGCGTGGCCTTGGGGATTTGTTGTTGGCTTCCTGTGCCCCTTTCCCTCCCTTCCCCTCATCTGTCCTCTCCTCTCCTCTCCTCTTCTCCTTTTCTCTTCTCTCCTCCTCTCTTCCTCCTCCTGCTGTTGCTGTTCTTCTTCTTTCTCTCTCTCTCCCTCTCCCACCCCACCTTCTCTTTCTCCTTTTAAGCTGCCATGAGCTGAGCTGCTTTTCTCTAACAGCCTTCCGCCATGATGTTCTGCCTCTCCTCAGGCCCAGAGCAAGGCAGTCAACCATGGACTGAACCTCTGAAACTGTGAAACCAAAATAAACTTTTCATTCTCTAATTTGTTCTCCACATGTGTATTGGTCACAATGAAAAAAACTGAATAATGGAGAAATGCAGTGCCATCTCGCACCAATGAGACACTGCAATGTTTACTGAAGCTAATAATGGGAAAAAGTGCTTTCTGGTCATCATAAATGTATACATTTTTCTTTAAGCCAGTAATTCCAAAACTTTAGTGTAATGGAATTTTGGAACCACTTATATAAAACACAGATTCTGGGGCCTCAGAGGCAATTATTCTTGTTTAGTAGGCCCAAATGCAGCTTCAACATCTAAATTTGAAATAAGTGTCATGATGATATTGACATGGGTATTTTCTGGACAATATTTGAAAAACAGTACTTTTTAATAGGAATACAATGTGGAACTCATGAATCCATTACTGTTCTGTCCTAAGACTAATTTTTAGAACAATGTCCTCTTAATACTACCTATCATTCCTGGATGCTTCATATGCCCATATTTTTATATGAAATAAATGAACCTAATGCATGAACCTAATGCATGGTTGCTTGACAGCTGGTAGTAGTGGAAGGTCAGCATTAATTGCTGTGTCTCATTTGCATGAGAAATTTTGAAAGATGGAAAGTAAAGTATCTGTGGCATTTCCTGCCAACAAATTACCTGGCTGACAGGAGGGTGTCCCAGCGCATCAGTGCTCATAATGGGTAAGCTGGTACTTGTTCAATTAAAGAGAAGAGAAATATTGCCTCCGAGATTTACCTTCCTGGGAGTAATTACTGTTAAGTGTCAACATGCTGGAAAAAGAAGTGGGGCCCCTTTGCTGTGCTGAGTAAAGGTTGTGAATGATGAAAGGACCGATGCTGATGATCATCAAAATCTTTATCCCACCTCTCCATTTACTCATTTGCCACTGATTATAAGAGCATGCGAAAGGGCTCAGGAAACAGACAGTATTTAGGCAGTTAAGAACAAAACCCCTGTTACTTTTTCCATGGGTTCCTGAGGAATTTCTCAGATGAGGTTATTGTTCTGAAATGTAAAAGTAAAGTATAAGAGCCAACAAAAAAGGATTAAGGGAAGGAGGAAATGTTAGGAAAAAAGTCAGGCATCAACTTATCAAGAAAGGTAATAGAGTTCATTTTTCTGAAGCCAGAATAGTTGTAGCACCTGGATTTTTGGTTTATGTCTCCATAGAGGTTTGCCAACTTCCTTCACAGATCTGAAAGTGCTCTCAGTCAATGCTTTTCCTCTTTGCCCAACTTACTCAGGCTCTCATGCTGGCTACATGCCTTCCACATGGAAACAACAAGTATGCTCTGGTTTTTATAAGCACTTCTTTGTAGCCATCAGATAGCAGTTTGGAGCCCCCTCTTGGAGGTACAATGAATTTGAGTATTCACTAAGAGATAACTGAAAGCTAGGGCTGGTAAGTAGAGGCCTTTTCATCTGGTTTATATAGCTCAGAGTTCACTACCATCATCGACACTGATCACTTCAGAGTTCTGTAGCTCTGTTCTGCGTTAACCCTCTCAGACCCCTGTGGCCTCTGGGAGACCTGACCCCTACTTTGAGACACACTGAACTGGAAATAATAACTCCCATATGGGAGAAGAATACTCCAGCTTCAAGAGCTTATCAAGCTTTGTTTTTCCTATGACTACTAAGAAAAGGAGTGTGTATTGGAATCAATTCTCTCAGCTTATGGCTATTTTCATAGGGGTTCTATATTTAATAAAGGTTAAATTCATTGAAACAGTGAGTCAAAAACACTTTTCATGACCAACAATTTCACCTACTTTAGAAGCTTCCCTCTTCCCACTCTCCCCATGCTGCTCAAAGCGGGAAATCAGCAGTGTTGGCTTTGTTTCATGGGCAAATGGGTCTTCCCCCAAAGAATATGAATAAGTATTTTCAATCTGAACTTGTACATCACTCTTATATGTCTTGCTCCTCCACACACACACACACACACACACACAAAGGCTCTTTGAGTAATTGCAAGACTTAATTAGCCAGTGTTCACACAAAGTCTTCCTTTGTTCACCTATCAACAGGCTGCTTTCATCAATAGTTCTCTGACTCTGGAGGACTAGTCCTTTTCTAAGTTTACACAGACTTCTATTTTCTTCTTTGGAGTCCTATGATATAAGAGCTCTGCTTTCGAGTCCCTGGTGTCTTTTTCTCTGCTTCATTCCCACTATGGACAACTCCTTCCTTGGCTGATGGTGATCTGATCACCTTCTCAGCCTACTAATTTCTTATCTGCAATAAGATAGAGTTTTTTTCAAATAGCAGCCATACTATGGTGATAATGGGCTATCAAAGAACTGATTTCCTTCAACGTCTATTTTCCCATCTTTGTGTCAGAGCTGTAGCAATAGCAGGAAAGGGTGGGAAATTATGAACACTTGCAAAATACTATATATGTATATATATATATATATATATATATATATATATATATATATACACACACACACACACACACACACACACACACACGCATACCAGTTTTACACTGTAAAAATGAAACCTAAATTCCCTTTACTAGTGAAAAGAAAGAAAATATTATATGCATTCTGTAGGCTTTAAAAAATAATGTTCTGATCATTAATTAGCCAAATTATGGCAGTCACATCCTGAACATCATCCCATATTACTCTCACTAAATAAATAAGGTATTACCTTATTTATTTCCTTTGCTTCTTTGAAACTTACTGTATCATTTTTTTGATGTTTCTTTTGATCACTTCTGTCTTAGATATTGCTGTTTTTCTTCCAGAAATATAAGCTTAAATGTATATGCCTATTGGAATTTGACATTTACAGACTCAAATTTATAGTGATTTTTGCCACTAACATAAAAATAAAAAATATTCTGCCTCTGTTAGTGAACTGGAGGTTCTCACTGCCAGGAATGTAGTAATGCCTGCAGAAAATGTACTTGTAATCATAATTATGGGCTAGTGAAACTTCCTTATAATTTATATCTTTAAATATCTATGATATTCATAAGCATGGATCTCCATATTAAATTGGAAGTTTTTGAAATAGTCTATTACTTCTATGTAACTTCCTGTTAAATCTGTTAACAAGAAATATCTACATTATCATGACACTTAAATGTGAAAGATAATACATGAGATAGAAAAACATCTTTATTATAAATTAGAATAATTTATTAGAATAATCTTGAATTTATTTCTCAATAATTTTGAGTTATCAGGATATTTTTCACCTGTTTAAGGAAGAAAGAATTCACTAATCCTTTGAAAGTTTGCTAATGAAAAACCAGTTCAGATAGTTTCTCAGATATTAAGACTGCAAAAAGGGCTCCATTTTGTGTTGAATAAAGTTAAACAGAGTTGTATACATGTGTGTGTGTCTGTGTTTAAATTTGTGTTTTTCTACTATAATTCTCATATTTTGATATACCAGTATATTGCTCTCACCAAGAGAATGCACAGTAAATTCTCCTTAATTAACTGGTCTGAGAAACTCCTCTCTTAGGCATTATCTCATAAGATTTGAGGCACACCTGATAATAAGTCACCATTGGAGTTTTATGACTATCCTAGTTTCTAGCACACTTGGCAACAGTCTTGTCGTGTATTAAAAACAAACAAAAGCAATCTTTTTCCTTTAGTTTTTCCAATGGAAGATTTATTTTTAAGATTCCTGATCATTTCCTTGTGTGTTGCATAACCATTTTCCTTCTACCACAAGTACAGGATCTATAATATATATACCATGAATTTTCCTCTATGACCACTTTTCTAAAGAACTATCCAATTTTCAGTCAGAGGGAAGTCATTTCCTTGATCTTCAGATATTTCTGATGAGACAGATTTTGTTTGCTGATTAACTTTTTTGTACATACAACTGGCCCCACTTAATAGACACTCATCTGTAATTGATTACTTTTATGGTCTGTCCTCTGGAATTAACAGTATTGTCTAAAGTTGCTTGAAGTACATGTTCTTCCAGTTTATTGGAGCACCTACTTATTAAAATAATATTTAAATGAAACACATGTCAATTAACTTTTGTTTTTTCTCATAGTGAAAATGATAGTCTCAGGAAAAAGCAAGTCACCCACAACTAATCGCAAACAAATTAACAGTGTTCTGTATTTACTTTCAGACATTTTTCTATCAAGATAAAATCCAGTTTTTAAACAGAGTCATTAGTGATGGTTTGCTTTATATATAAACATCCTTAAACTCTCAGCTTGGTTAACATTCTCTCATGTATAATCAATAATAAACATTTTTGGATATCAACCATGGGGGAAAAACGTGCCATGTGTTGTGGAAAGAGGGGACACAGCAGTAATCTTGACCTTGAAAGACTTATGGTACGATGCAACAGTTAAGGCATAAATCCACTAGAATATAAGAAAGCTTATTATTTGTGAAATGAATAATAACAGGTGAGAGCTCTAGGATGGGCAGGAAGATCATGTTACATTAAATAATCTAATAGGCAGACTCTAAACACTGATGGAAAGTTACAATGAAGGAGGAAGAAGCATGAGTGTGACTCTCCAAGATACACAAGTGATTTTTTAGCTTTATTTTTAACTGGTACATAAAACCATAAAATTTATACATGTCAATGGGGTATCATATTTTATTTTCACACATATACATTGCATAATTTTATCTCCTCAAACATTTATTATATCTTTATGATGACAACTTTCAAAATCCTACTAGTGTTTGGAGTGTACCGTACATTATTGTTATCCATAACCCTCCTGATTTATCTCACTAGAACTTGATACTCACTGACCTACCTTTCTTCATCCCTCCCTGCCCTACTCTCCCTGATTTCTCTTCACCACCACTCTACTCTCAACTTCTATGAGATCAACATTTTAAAAAATTCCACACATAAGCAAGATCATACAGTCCTTGTCTTTCTGTACCTGGCTCGTTTTAGTTACCATTATGACTTCCAGTGCCATCCAAGCTACAAATGGCACAATTTCATTTTAATAGCAGAATAGTATTTAACACACATATGTATCTGATTTTCTTTACCCATTTATCAGTTGATGGGTACAGTTTTTAACTATTGTGAGTAGTGATGCAATGGATGTGGAAGAACAGATGTGTCTTTGACCTAGTGACTTTGTTCCTTTAGGTATGTACCCAGAAATGGTATTGTTGGATCATATGGTATTTTATTTTCAAGTTTTTGAGGACCTTCCATATGGTTTTTCAGGATAGCTATACTAATTTACATTCCTGCCAACGATGTTTAAGTATTCCCTGTTCTCTACAAGCTTGTCAGCACTTTTCATTTTTCTTAAAATGTTAATGGTTAATAAAATTTCATAGTTTTAGTTGGATTTCAGAGCTCTTTTCAGCATTTACTTTTCCACTGGTAGTGGTATAACAACCCACTGAAGTATAGTTAAAGTCTATTTTTCTTTCTATTTGAAGTTGTTTGCAAACAACTCTTTATGACAGAATTTTATCACAGTATTTTAAGGATCAACAAGATTAAAAAAAAAACTTTCCTTTCAGTTGTCACAATTTGCTATTGTAGATCATATTCATTTGACATGGTGAAAATTCATATTACACTAACATTTACTGGAAATAAGACAAACAGATCTATATTTTTTACTTTGTAAAATAATTTAGAGAAAATATTAGAGTGCTACTTTGAAAACTGAAATCTTCAGTTAAAGTAGAAAATCTCTTAGACATGCTAATGTTAATGACAATAAAACCTTGAACTCAGGAGCAGAATTACTACAAGGAGAGGAAGTGATTTTATAAATGTAGTCCTATTATTTGTCTTTTTTTTTAATTTATTTTTTTATTGGTTGTTCAAAACATTATAAAGCTATTGACATATCATATTTCATACAATAGATTCAAGTTGGTTATGAACTCCCAATTTTACCCCAAATACAGATTGCAGAATCACATCGGTTACACATCCACATTTTTACATAATGCCCTATTAGTAACTGTTGTATTCTGCTACCTTTACTATCCTCTACTATCCCCCCTCCCTCCCCTCCCATCTTCTCTCACTACCCCATCCACTGTAATTCATTTCTCTCCTTGTTTATTTTCCCATTCCCCTCACAACCTCTTATATGTAATTTTGTATAACAATGAGGGTCTCCCTCCATTACCATGCAATTTCCCTTTCTCTCCCTTTCCATCCCACCTCATGTATCTGTTTAATGTTAATCTTTTCTTCCTGCTCTTCCTCCCTGCTCTGTTCTTAGTTGCTCTCATTATATCAAAGAAGACATTTGGTATTTGTTTTTTAGGGATTGGCTAGCTTCACT
>NW_025999968.1:24949058-24965052 GCF_001458135.2 Marmota marmota marmota | reverse complement strand
GGAGCACGGGTCCCCTGGCAGGGGGGTGCAGAACGACCCCAGAGCAGGCTCTGCCCAAAGGTGCAGCGGCGAACAGGCCACCGAGGCGCTCAAGGCTGCAGTCCAGCCTTCGGAGGACAGGGCTCGGCACGCAGCCCAGCTCCAACCTCTAGGTGCGGCTGCCGGACAATGTATACGGAGCCATCAAGACAGCAAGCAGAAAGCAAATGGCGGCTCCCGCGGAGTGGATTTTCGGCACAGAAACCACAGCCCCGCCAACAATCCCAATCCACAAACTCTCCCTGTATAAAAAATATTCAAAAAGAAAAAAAAGGCGGGGCGCACTGAGCTTTCTTTGCCTCGGGTACTTACAATCCACTGCTGATTACACACTCAGCTTCTCTGCCCGGAGCAAAGCGAAAGACTATTATTTGTCTTTTAATGTTGTTCCACGAAATGCATAAAAATTTTAGTTTTAATCTATTCATATTGGAAAACAATTTGTGCCAGTCAACTTTCTGTTGCTCTGAAAAAATACCTGAGAAAATCAACTTAAAGGAGGGAAGATTTTTTTGACTCAGTTTCAGAGGTTTCAGTCTATAGGCAACTGGTCCCATTGTTCCTGGGCCTTGTATGAGGCAGAACATCATGTTGAGATGCAAGTGATGCGTCAAAGCTGCTCACTGTACTGCAATCAGGAAGCAGAGAAGGGGAGAAAAGAGACAAGGGAACTGGGGCCTCAAACTTTCCTTCAAGGGCATAGTCCCAATGACCTACTTCCTCTAACCAGGCTTTTCCTCCTAAAATTTCCACCATCTCTCAATAGTACCACTAGCTGGAAACCAAATCTTTAAAAGTCATCCTTTGTGGGACATACCAGACCCAAACTATTACACAGTTTTACTGTGAATTTTGACTATCTTGATGGCCTTAAGTTTTCCCTTTTATCCCTATCAAAACCTGTCTCAGAACAATCCTAAATTTAGTAATGATTTATAGTGCTCCTTTCACCAGAGGGTTCTTTATCCTAAATTAATAATTTCAAATACAAGTTATAGGGCTTGGAGGTTAGTTTTTGATTATAGGACCTTTCTTACATCCTGGTAGACCATTACTAATCATACACAAAGCCAATTGTGTAAGAGATACAGAATGAATTTAGCTTTCTGTACAATAAAATATCTAGTTTAGCTCCTGACTAAACAGTAATACAAAACTAAAAGTGGACAAATTAAAAAATGTATTCTATAATATAAATATGATGGTCCCTTCACTTATTAAATTGGCAACCAAATGTTAACTACAAGAATCCCAGAGAAAATATTTTCTTGAAAGACTCGAAGTATAACTTTAAGATGCAATTCTAAATAACAACTAATATTGGAATGTATGTTTCCTTAGGTATATAAAACATTCCAGTGTAGTTCTAAATTCCTAAATAATATTGATTTTCTCTTAAAACACAAAGAATGTCATAGAAATAAAGATTTATTATTTTTATGGGGTAAGGGGTGGAAAGGAGATGAAAATGTTGCACAATCAGTAAATCTGGTAGTGAAATTTCTAATAGGATAGGTGGGCAAGTACATATAAATGCACAGTGATATGTATATGCTCTAAATATTTTTTCTTTTTTCATAATTTCTCACCAAGATCTTCAGTTTGGTTAAATAATGGGAATGTTACTATAAATTTAGACCTATTCAAGACGTTAAGAAGAAAATATGAGAAAAACTGTTTCAATTTGAATGAGAGCGAGGCTTAAAATTTAGTGTAATTTTTCAACTTGGAAAAAATAGGAAATGATCTAATCCAAATCTTGCATGATATCTGTGCTGTGCTGAACACAATCGGCTGTTGATTCACATAATTGTCTTTCTGTGAAACTTGTGTGGTCCTTTTTAGGAAGTCAGTGAGATAATGACAATAGCACTTATTATAAAAATCACATTTTTGATCACTATGTTAGCTGCCTCCAATTTGTAGCTAAATTTCCTTTCTTAAAAGAAAATTGGCTGATGTAAAATCACATACTAGACAATACAGACTCAGCTCCTTTCTTGTCCAGTTTTCCATGGAACCACTGGCCACCACACACATTGCTGTCAAAGTGTTCTGCTTCTTGTCAGCTGCACACTGGGCAGAACAGGAGGTTGGTCCTGTATTAATTAGGTGGCCAGACTCTTGTGAGTCCACTCTGAGAACCATAGGTGCCAAATATTAACTTATCTAGAATTTCTTTTAGGAGCATGAAAGGGGTAGAATTATAATAACAGAATCCTGAATCCTTTAGGGATGACCTATTGAGAAATTTGTTTTGAGGATGGAACAATATCAAAGTGAAATTCTTCCCTGAAACAAGAAAAGGCTGAACTATGATCCTCTTAGAATTGATGTCTTTAAAAAATTACAAAACTGTAAAATTCCTCTTGGGGATTTGACTAAATAGCTCTGTTTTTCTAAAATAATTATAGGCTACCAAAGGTGCTAAATTTATAGGAGAGACATTAATCTAGTTTGACAGAAATAATGAACAGTGAAAACATTGTATATAGAAAGTTTCCACAGCAAATTTATCTAATAATATTCATAATTATGTATGCAGAGTGCCATAAATTGAAGTGTATCCATATTTTTGACAAAATTGGCTTTGCTAAACATTGCTTATTTGAAGTTAAAACAGATGCAAAGGGCTACTTGAAAATATCTTATTTATGATCATGGAGCAGAATGCAAGTAAAAATTGATTAAGAGAATGATTTAAATGATTTAAAAATTACAGATGTATGTATGTGTATACATGTATATAACACAAGTATACACAAATTTATATGAAAAACAAAAGATTATGTTACAAACACCTTAAAAACAGATATTACTTGACAATAAAATACATAAATTTTGTTTTACCTGCATTTTATATAATTCTATATTGGACAGATTGATTTATAAACAATTATTTTACCATACAATTTTTAATTTTTTTGTTTGAATATTGGAGAAAATTAAAACACTGAGAAAACTAAACTGAAAACTAAAAAAGTGTAAATTAAATAATAAAGAAGGTTAGGAGATTACAACTAAACCTCAATTTTAAAGTATTTAAAATTAAAATAAGATTATGACAGAAAAAATGAAAAAATTCCTTCTGGCTTGATAGTAGACTGGAAGTACTGAGGTGACAAGAAATTTATGATGTTTGGAAGGATTCTCAATAGCCAAGATGCTATTGTCATATGAACTGCAGCAAAATAACTAATTTTAAAAAATACTTGTTATAATGGGCCATTTAACACAGCAACTCACCACTTTTAAAAAAAATAGCTGATATATCTTACTGAAAACATACTGTCTATATATTTTCTATTCTATATTTTACATTTCAATGTTATTTTTCTACAACTGCTGTTTTAGTCTTTAATATCATATAATTTAGCATTTAATATAACATGATAATTAAGTAAATAATATTGTTACCTTATATATTTTCTTTCAGTTCCTTACTCCATTTTTGTTTCCTTAATTTTAATATTCTTCATTATTTTCTCTCATTCTCTCTCTCTATATATATGTGTTTGTGTGTGTGTGTGTGTGTATATATATATGTACTTATATATATGCACACATGTATTTATATACATGTATTTATACACACACACAAATGCAATTTGTGAATGAAA
Organism: Marmota marmota marmota; assembly: GCF_001458135.2. Taxonomy (NCBI): domain Eukaryota; kingdom Metazoa; phylum Chordata; class Mammalia; order Rodentia; family Sciuridae; genus Marmota; species Marmota marmota. Next base: position 24,961,393 of record NW_025999968.1, on the reverse strand, counting down.
TTTTAGCTTAGTGTCTTCAAGTGGAAAGTCTTTGTGTTCCTTTTTCTTGTCTTACTCACTGAATATGAAATTAAGTATGATGCTAAATAGAAATAGTAAAAGTGGGCATCCTCTCCTTTTTCCTTGATATTAAGGTGAAAATTTTAGTCTTTCACCATTTGTGCAGCATTTATCAGTTCATATTTATCCCTTCCATTCTTGGTTTGCTGAGATATTTCATCATACGTGTCTATTGAATTCTGCCAAATACCTTGTCTTCATCTGATGAGGATTTTTTTTCTTTCTATAGTTTGTTGATTTGGTGAGTTATGATAATTGAGCTTCAAATATTATACTAGATTCGCATTTCCTCAGCAAATTCTCCTTGGTTATAATATATTATCCTTTTGATATATTACTAGACTGCATTTGCTAGCAGACATTTAATTGAGAGTTTTGCATCTATCCAAGTTGTGTCCTGGAGTTTATTTGTTCCATTGCAATGTCTGTGTTTGGTTTATGGGTAATGCTAGCTTCACAAACAGTGACTTGGGAAAGCAAAGCGCTTCGTCTTTTGCATTCTTCAAGAGTTCATTCAAAATTAGTGTTATTGCTTTATCAAATGTTTGAGAAAATTTACCAATAAAACTATTTGATCTTGAAGTTATCCTTGTGAGTTGATTTTTAAATGAAATGTTAATTGAGTTCCAGGGCCCATTCCAGTTATTTCTTCAGGATGAACTTTGGCTGTTTGTTTTTCAAGGAATTTTTCTGTTTGTCTTATGTTTTGGGGTTTATGAGTATAAAGTTGTATTTAGTATTTTCTTATCAGAGTTTAATAAACCTAGGCTTTGTAGAGTGTCTTCCTTTCCATCACTGTTGCTAGTAATTTGCTTCTTCTCTCTTCCTCCTTTATACCTAGATGATTAAGCTAAGATTTTATTGATTTTATTGGTCATTTTAAAAAACTGAATAGGGGAAGATATGCCACCTCAAAGCTTGCCACCTTGGTGAAAGGACTTTTGAGCTAAAGGTACTTGCAAACCTATAGATACAAGAGGGATATTCAAATTTCCCCCTTCTCTTCCTGAAAGTAGGAGATGAGAACTCCCACATGAAGTCTATCTTCACTATACAAGGAGCAAAGAAACATTCTTCAATGAGGACTCATAGCCAAAATAATTCAGCACAAGGGACCGTGTTAAATTAATTATTTTCTTCCTTCATCTTCCCTCTATTGTTACTTTCCCACAATTTCTTCTTTTTTCAACCTTATATAAAGGCATTTATGCCTTTCCTGTTCTTTGGATCTTAATTTCCTAATGTGGCTATGTATGTCACCTAAAATTTGAATGAATTTATGTGTTTTTTTTTTTCCTGTTAACCCAACTCATATCAAATTAATTATCAGGCCCAACTAGAAACCTTAAGAAGGTATTGGTAAAGTTTTGCCAATCTTATAAAACCATCTTCTGGTTTCATTTAGATCTTACTGTTTATTTTAAGCTTATTTCTTCTCTTATAATAATTATTTATTCTTTCCACTTGGGTTTAATCTGCCTTTCTTGAATTTTGGGTCACTAATTTGAAACTATGATTTTTTTCTAATATTAATGCTACACATTTTCCTTTATTTCTGTATTTTCCTGGCTATTCTAGAGCCATATCAATCTTACTCAGATTTTAGCAAGGTTTGGGCTTTGTTTTGGTTGTTATTATTTTCAGTTAACCATTGGCTTCAAGTTCATGTGTAATTTCCTATCCTGGCACTCTGGTCTCGAAAGTTTACTTCCAAGGCTCCTGCACTCTCAGCCTTAGGTCTTTCTTTTTAGGTACATGTCTCATAGAGGGTTTCTCCACGTTTTCATCTTGTTGTAAGCAACAGACTGAGTTGCCTGATTCTTGTTGCTTGTTGTTCTTTGGCAGGAGCCAGGGTTTTCTGTGTTGTCCTAGTTCAGCCTCAATGTCAGGAAGTTCCTATGTCCCTAGGCTAATGGGGTTGAGGTGATTCTTCCTCAAGAATTCAGGGTCATTTCTAAATGATTCTGTTACTCCCCAAGAATTAGGAAGTCTCTAATAGTGAAGCCATGAAATTTCATCAAACTGATAGATTCAGAAGGAGGAATAATTTTATGGGTTATAATGACTTTGTTTTTGGTCAGTGTAGGAGTTCCATTATTTTCAGCTTCCTACATTCCAAGCAGAAACCAGAGACTACACCTTTCTCACAAATTTAAACAGGATTTTTTTGTATTTTCATAAGAGTATGTTTGACCATGTTTCATCAATTTCTATATAAGATGTAAATGAATCTATTTTAGTTGGTCTTGGTAATTTTAAAACTTTAAGTTAATCCTTTATTTTATCCTTTTGAGACCTATTTTTGGATAGTAATATTGTCATCCACAATACTATCTATTGCTTCTAGCTTTAATTCAACTTTTATTTAAATAATCCTGTTGTCCCACAAGTCATTAGTAAATGGTGATAAATGTTCAACCGAACACAGTCTTCTGCTGTGCTGCTGGAAATGTCTTTGAGCCTCTTCAGTAAATAAACATGTTTAGATACATCCATTCAATATATTTCAAATCTACCTATCACCTCAACCCAAAGATACATGCTGATATTTTTCTACACATATTACAGAGATAGTCTGATTTAATGTCATTTTCAAAGTTAGATATATATCATCTATTTTAAGATATAGTTAATAAAGTAGTCAAAAATATGCCTATGATTTATGCCCAATATATTTGTTATTTTTGTTTTATAGTCTAATATGCTTTTTGTAAGTTTTCTACATCTATAATCACTTCTGAGCTATATTTCAATGGTAAAGACACTGTCTATATTGTCTCAGTGATTACTATCAGAATAAATTTTTATTACTTGGAAAGGAAGGGCTATTATTAACTCTCATTTATTCATAATATGTATTAATTTTCTAGATTAAGTAGCTATCATCTTAAAGAGACCGCAAACCTTGACCTTAAGGTAACTGAAATGATAGAAAAAAAGATGAACTGTTCTGGTAAATAAAAGGGTAGAATGATCATTCATAAGAGACATCACTTCAGGTATAATGGTCTTCCTTATGATTTGGCTATATCCTTAGTACATAGAGCAAGAATTTATGCATGGGTTATGTTTTTTTTCTAAGCATGGATGTTTTCACTTTATGGAAAAAATGAGTTTTAGATGGTTGAATTTGTTGTTTGTTTAGGTATAGAACTATCACTTCTACTTGTGCTTTGTGTAATGTTCACTTATTAAGTTTAAAGAACTGTTAAGATGTGTTCTATAAATATTTTAACATAACTTACACAATTAATAAATTCAAATTTTCAAATAAAATAACCAAATCTCTTACACACTTAAAAATGACTGCAGTTAGTGAGATCCTTCTAAATATTTTACTAAAATAATGACTTTAAGTTGCCTTTCTTCTAATATTGCAAATAATATACGAATGCTTTATAAATATCAAATGATTCAAGAATTCTTGTTATATCTACCTACATTATTCAATAACACCAAGAAACTCCATGAATGGGACTCCATTTGTTTCACATGCCCTTCCAGTGGTTCCGACAAAGCAAATTCTGGAGAGTCACTTGCCTAGTGTATATCTGTTCACCAGTAGCACATTTGTTTTTTACTCCTTTTGTTGTTAATTAAGCTCTACCACGTATTTTAGTTTTGCAGAAATAATGAGCGGTACAGTCAGGGTTAAGGTTTAGATGTGAGGTGTCTCCCATCTCTTAAAAGATCATGTGTGAGACAATGCAAGAAAGTTTAGAGGTGAAATGATTGGGTTATGAGAATTTTAACCAAATCAGTGAATTAACTTCCTAATAACAATAAGCAGCTAGGGTATACTTGGGAGTGAGGGGTCAAGGGGAGGGGGATGCCTTTGGGGTATATATTTTGTTCCTGGTGAGCTGAATTCTCTGTTTTCCGGTTGTCCTATCTTGAGCTACTTTCCTCCTCTGTGCCCTTCTGCCATGATATCCTCAGGCCCAGAGCAACAGAGTCTGTCATCTATGGACAGAGAGCTCTAAAACCATGAGCCTCCAAATAAACTTTTTCTCCTCTAATTGTTCTTGTCAGGTCTTTTGGTCACAGCGGTGAAGAAGTTCACTAAAACAGTCAGGAAGTTCCATATACTGCCCAGCTTCCCATTATAAGTCTTTTGAAGTTGCCAAAATATTTGGCTTTTGGTCCAGAACAAATATACAATAAATGGAATCTTACATCCATGCAAATAAACAAATCATGTAAATTAGAGTTTCTAGTATTTTTTAATTTGTATTTTATCTCATTAATTTTATCCAAGACCATGGGTGTGGTTTTCCTATTTCTGTTATCTAGAAGGGGAAAGCTGACCAAATATATATTTGTCAAGCATTTGTCACAATCCTCCTGTTTTCTTTTAAGGACACGTCTACATTCTCCATGGAAGAGGAAGATTATGGGGACATAGTTTCACCTTACTTTTCATGTTTTCACCTACAACACCTACTACTGATGGTGTGATATAAAAAAGGATCTATTGGCTAAATTTAATTGAAATGTAACATGTTTGCTTGCCCTGTACTTCTGTTTTCAAATTTATGGCTATTTTAGAGAATGCCTGGTAAGAGTTAGCCAAATGTCAGTTTAAGATGTTGATGGGAATTGAGTTAAATGACATCTCAAAAATTACCTTCTGATCAAGGATATCCTTGTGCACCAAATAGAGTCCAAGTGAATATTTCAAAGATATTGTTAAACTACAAATCTGAGTGGCTATCATAGTATATGCAATTGGAAATTGCTTAGATAAATGTAACTGGAGATTATGAAATGTATACTATATTTGAAGGAGATTTCTCATTTCAAATTGAGACTGCAAAATATTTCCTTGATGTTCATGTAAACTTGAGTCTAAGCACTTTCAAGTCTTATACACTATAAATCAACTTATGAAACGGATACCCAGAATCCTATACTTTTACATCCGAAATATAAACATGTCTACCTCTAAGCCAATAAACTAAATACATTCAACTGAAACTGAAGTTCCAAATTATGACTAAATTCAAAAGTTATTCTATAGATTTTATACATATATAATTTATACATTATATAAATTATATATATTTGGATGTATACATCTCCAAATAGAACTGAAGACTGAAATGATGGTATATTTGAGAGAGATTTCTAATTTCAAATTGAGACTGCAAAATATTTCCTTGATGTTTATGTAAACTTGCTTCTACATACTTTTAAATCTCATATACTATAAATCAACTTATGAAACAGATACAGATATTTGGAGATAGATATCTGAATATATATCCAGAAAAATGTTTGAATATAATCATAATATATATGTAGATATTATATATACATATGTGTATATGTACGCTGTTATATAGACAATATTATATATACTATATATATGTATATACACACAAATATATGTATATTCTTGGTAGGCTTTCCATTTAAATAAAAGCCAATCCCAAATAACCAAATGCCAAATGTTTTCTTTGATATAAGGAGACTGATTTATAATGGGATATGCAGGGGGACCATAGGAAGAATAGATGAACTCTAGATAGGGAAGAGGGGTTGGAGGGGAAGGGAGGAGGCATGGGGTCAGAAATAATGGTGAAACATGATGAACATTATAATCCAAAGTACACGTATGAAGACATGAATTGGTGTGAATATAATTTGTATGCAACCAGAGACATAAAAACTGTGCTCTATATGTGTAATAAGAATAGTAATGCATTCTGCTATCATATATAAATAAAAAAATAACATTGATTTGGAATTTTTTGACCATGATTTAATTGTGCATGTAATAATATAAATAATTGAACTATTCTGTACAACAACTAAAGCATTTTAACTGTACACATTCCTACCTTCTAAAAATGATATATATTATTTTACATTCTGTTCTTTTTCGCATATGATCTATAAGAGTATTTTAAACCTTTTTGATGGTCAAGTTTCTGTTATCACTTTTCTGTTGAGACTAATGTCCATACTGACTATTTCATGTCTTTCTCTTTATCACAGCAGTCTAGAAGCCAGAAAATTTATTTCCTAGTCTCTTTTATCAGTTGTTTTCTGGTTAGATAGTGGCAAGTGATGCACTGTCTAGAGATTAGAAAGCAAGCTGAACACTTAACTTGCATAATTTCTGGTTCTTGGCATGGCAGAAACTGTAAAAAACAATGACAAGGAGCAGTGCCTCTGGGAGCCTTGCTGGTCACAGAATGACAGCAGGGGTGCTTTTGATCCAAGGTTGCTGAGGAATCTTCAGCAGCCCAGGTTACTGATAGTGATTCCAATAACTTTAGCTGCAGCAGCAGGTGGTGTAAACTTCTACACTTGGCCTCCCTGAGGCCTCTAGAAGCTCTGCAGGATTATTTTCCTTAACTAAAACTCTGCTGTGCTCTTACATACTTTCCAATACATTTACCAATGGCTGTTTCAAACTTTAACAAACTTTAACTTTTAAAAGAACTCTTTGTGAGTTCTTTCTCTGCTGTCCAGAAGAGTTTCTCTTTCTGGGGCTGAAAACTGACCTATAAGAGAAAATAATTGGCTTGGGTCAATTAGAAGATAAGACTGAGTGTATATAGACCTCATACTCCGTCCAATATGACTTGACATTTAGAAGGACCCTTTCATTGTAGCATAGAGGAGATAGTTTCAGGCATGAAGGAGAAAATTTCAGGCGAATTTCAGTAGTAGACTAGTGAACACTTGTCAGGACTGTTGTTTTTATGGTAAGAACACAACATAAGATCTACTTTTTAAAATTTTTTTTAGTATATGTGGGAGAATGTTAAATTGGGGATGGATGAGAAGGGGATTTTATTTTTAAATAACTGTCTTATTTTGTGTGTGTCTCTGTGTATCTTATATCTATTCCAAGGAGTCAGTACTTAATGAATGTGCTTTGACTATAGATTTAGAATTAGAAAATTTTGTTTTACTCTGATCAATCACAGGCATGTCATAGTTTCCCATACTTTACTTATAAAATGAATACCATAATGCATAACTATTTTATTGAGACTTCATCAGGATCACATGGGATAATGCATGTGAAGGTGTTTTTTAAAGAATTAAGTTATACATGTGTGTCAGGTTTTGTATTGCTTTTGCTTTTTCTTTTAAGAAAAGATTAGTCAGCATATGGAAAAGGAAAAAAAATGACTCTAGAAATTCCAGAAAGGACAATATTTCCTGAATCATACAGTGACCATACATGTCCTCTATGAGCATGTTAGCTTCAAGGGGAGCTGTTAAGTCGCCAAAGACTCAGGAACAGGGTGAGGTATCCCTGAAATATATAGTGCAAAGAAGAAGAAAGCAGAGAGGAGATAAATTAATTGAAGAATGCTGTGTGTTGTCATTGTTTTCCTCAAGCTCAGTTAAGTGGCTTGGAGAAACTGATCTTTCTTCTCTGTACTTCAAGTGTCCTTAATGCTTAAAATACTGATTCAAATACATTTCCTTGGCTTGTCAAACAAGAGTCTGAATTTTTCAAGTTCCCAAGAACATTATGGTGTGTGGTTCTGCTCTAAAGCAGCATCTATCAGAAATATAACCTCTTGACCATTTTAACTGGAATTACCATTTGCACTTGTATAATTTCCCAATTTCTCAGCCCAAGTCCAGATAATTGAACGAGAGTCTTTAAATGGTGTTTCTTAGAGTCTGAAACTTAACAAGTAACCAAAGTGTACTTCTTATTCATACTTAATTTTGGCAAGCAAGACTAGTGGGCAAGATCAATTCAAGGGCAAGTTCTGCACCTGCTCTCATTCTCTGTAATACTCTCACCTACTTTGCATCTAATGTCATTGCATTCCTAAAATAAATTTTAACCCTGTTTCAAATTAAAATTAAGGACAATTATGTTTGAGATGCAAATACCTGGTAAATTTCACTGACGAGTAAATAATGACTTTGATTTTTATAAGCTTCACTGAGCTCAGTCTTGGTTCTTTTCTGGCTTCCTCCATAGCCACCTCTAAGGTTGGTCTTAATCTTCTGTATCTCATGGGATTCTTTTCAGGAATGATCTTTCTCAACAGTATTTTTCACTTTTTTGGTTTTGTTCTCATACAGCTCCTCAAATTAGAATGATACACTGATTCATTTATGTGTTTACTTTCAACTCATCCTTCCAAGTTCATCTTAAGCATCATTATCCGTTTGGTATATTTTCTAGTCTCTGAAGTGCAGGTTATTCACTACCCTATATATAGAATTCAAAACCCATAGGTTTTGGAAACCACGAGGCCTCTGTCATAAGACTGAAATATGTCATTGTAGCAATAGACAAGTAAGTCTGCTTTCTGATGAAATTTTACTTCCAAAAAAAAAGTCAGTGGGAGATTTGGGCCCATTGATCATAGTTTGCTGATCTTTGCTCTAGACTGTTAGCTAAATAATGAGTACTCTTAGGCATCATTGTACCCTCAAGCATTAGAACAGTGTACAGTCCAACAAAAACCATATCATAGATTTATAGAATGTGATTTGTATTTTCTATAAAACCTGTTTCAGTTAATACATAATCAGCTTAAGTTATTTGATGATTTATTCAGCTAACAATAATTTAAATAAATTAAGTTGTCCAAATAAGATAGAAACTTTTATTTGTATTACATAAGAGAGTTTTGAAGGAAGATGATACAGTTGTATGGCAACTCCCTAGTCTCAGTGTTTTCAGTCACTGGCTCCCATTTTAAATCTATCTATTCTTCCAACCTCAATGTGTAACTTTAATCTCAAATGGACTTCATACATGCATGAATGAGGACAGGAGAAATTCCATTAGGAGACTTCCTGGAAGTCTGACATAGGTCTACTTACATGAAATTTTCCAGAACTTAGTTTCATGGCCATATTTAGATAAAAGAGAATGGAAAATGTGGGAAATGTGGATGTTTAACAAGGAATGCTATGATCAGCCAAAAGTCAGGGCCAAATTACAAAGGGAAAATAGTCATGGGTATTCACCATACAAGTTAATGCCTATGTTGGGTGATGCCAGGTATTCTATTCCAACATTATAACTAAGTGTCATCAAATTAAAATCAAATGTCATTTACCTGAAATGGCTTAAATATGGCAAACGGAAAAAAATAAGTGCCTTCCAGAATGTTCCTTTCCACCTGATGATTGTGTTAGTTCACAAACATAGGAAAATGACTCAAGTAGTTTTACTTTTTTTCTTTTAGTGGCAACTAAGGGTTCAAAACTGAATGACCTCCCTAAAATTTATTTCATGATTAATGTGCTTGCATTAACTCTAATCTCCTGTTCTACACTTTTGAAAAATGAATGATGTTTATGTTAAGCCAGCCCCACCCACAATTTCTAAAGCAACTGTTTTTTATGCATGAAAGGCAGCCTGAAACATGCATAATTACAAATGTTTACATCTGTTTCCAATCCTAAATCAGAGCACAGAATTACCCTTGTGCTGGGCTTACACAGTGGTCTCATTTGTTTATTTATGTTTTGGTTCTTGAATTATATGTAAACATGCACAATGACAACAATGTTATAATATCTGACATCTGTCACACGGTGAAGTTAGCACACAGGAAGAAATTTGGGTCTTTATGAACAGTAGATATTTGATCTTTACCAAAAGAGTTCTGGTGTTATAGACTTTAAACAATAGAAAGTTGTTATAGCTAATTTATTTAATGAAGGCCTTTTGTTTTCCTATAAAATTTTATTTCTTTTCCCATTTTTATTGTATTTAGAAAAATGGAATAATTCCTTTCTCTGTTTTTCATCTTTGTATCTATCTAGTATCCATTTATCCATCTCCCCACTTCCCTACCTATGTCTGTAGACTAAACATAGACCTAATGAATATCTATGAATCTTAGATATTATTTCAATAATTAAATTAAATTCTATACAACATTATAATTCCTTTATTTGAAAATGGAAGCATTTAAGCCCTCTACTTCTTAAGTTTCCAATTGGACCATGGTAACCTGGTATAATTTTAGGAATTGCAGGCCTTAGAAGATTGTTCTTATTCTTAGATTACTAGTATGTTTTAAATATATTACTGTATCAGAAAGTTCTCATCCTATAATCCTTCAATGGGTTTATATTTATTTCTCTTTCATTCCCCTAATATTTAACATTTACAAATAAAGCACTGACCTTTAAATTGGGAAGGCTCATCAAAACCAGCAGTGGTCCTCTAACTTTCATGTCAAGAATATTCACATGTGGAACTTGTAAAAAGACAGATTCCATGTCTTTGTTTCTAGAAATTCTAAGTAAGTGATACAGAATTTGGTTAAGAAATGTGTATTTTTAACAAGCAAAAGTGTGTGGGTCATGCTTTCAGAGTACTGGGCAAGTATAGTGTAGGTGTGTTTGCCAGCCTCTGTTTATGTCATTTTTTTATGGGAATCATGATTTTTTGTGTGTTCACATGTGTGTGTTTCTGTGTGTGGTTTTGGGAGTCTCTCTTCTTCCCTCCCTTTTGGGTTGGCATCTTTGATTTCTTGGATTCCTGCTCTGCAGTACCTTCTCCCTACTCACCATCCTCTTCATTTCCAGTGTACCTAAATGATTCTGGGCATAATCAGTATGAAAGTTCTTTCAACAGTCCTGCTTCATGTTTCCCATCCAGAAGTTTATAGTACAATTGAGATAATGGCAGAAAGTAGTTCTGCTAGATTGCTTTCATTAGGTTCCAGCTTTTATTTTTCTCTTCCATTTTATCCCAGCATATTATCTTCCTCCTGATTAGCATATACATGTGTTTTTGACCAATGTAAAATTCAACTCCTATGAAAGACCGAATTTTGTTAAATACCAACAGATTTTGAGGCAGTTATTAAAAATACACCAAAAATTTTGTGGCCCATTTATTTTTTTTCCTTGAAAATTACATGGACTTTTTTCATTTTAAGTATTAAGGTCTGAGGATTAAGCCTTTTTAAGATGTTTAGAATTCCTGAATCATTGCCAGTGGGATAATACTGGGGATTTACATGCACAGTTAAAGTTGTATTGATGCTAAGAGATGGATCTAGTATATATAGATAAAAGGTAATGGTAGAGCCCTGGTGAACCGTTAGACTCTTTTCAGGGAAGTGATATTATACAGAGCAATGGGCTTTGTCAGTGGATTGAAAATGGTAAAAACAGGCTGCCACTGTCCTCTGATCTAAGTGTGAGGCACAGGAGCAGGAATTTTTGCAGGAAATGATATATCTACAGCAAAACTCATAATGTAGATATTAGATCAACAATTTAAGATGAGGACAAATCAATAAATTTTCTATTGACATCAGAGGATATACCCTAGACTGTCACTCAGTTGCTGAAAAACTATTTTAGAATTGAACTGAAAAATAGTGTTTCCAGACAATTTTGAAAAAAAAAAACAGGAGACATATAAGATGAATAACATTTCCTATCTGCATATGTCTACAGTTATATAATCAATATAAGAAGACTACTAATGACTGGCCATTAGTTTGTGTGATATTTAATATAACAGTCTGTAGATTTTCTATTTTAAGATGTCATATTTTTATTCAAAGTAATTTAAAATATGTATGTTTTATTTATTTAAAGTTAATTTAAAATATGTATCTTTTAAGCTGGGTGTGGTGGCACACACCTGCAATCCCAGCAGCTCAGGAGGCTGAGGCAGGAGATTCATGAGTTCAAAGCTAGCTTCAGAAAAGGCAAGGCACTAAGCAACTCAGTGAAACCCTGTCTCTAAATAAAATACAAAACAGGGCTGGAGATGTGGCTCAGTGGTCGAGTGCTCCTGAGTTCCATCCTGGTAACCTCCACCCCCACTAAAAAGGTATATTTTGGTTCTTGCCAAATTCATGTTAATCTATATCAGTTGTCAATTCATGTGTTTCCATTTCCCCCTTTGTTTTTGATTTTTGAACTCGTGTGTTTGAAAAAGAAATTTGCTCAAAGTAAATGACATGCTGCCTGAATTAATATCTTTAATATAAAATAAGTGCAGAACTATTTTTCCAGAAGGCCAAATTCTACAACTAAATTATCACTTTGAGAAAGTTGTGCTACAGTCAGCCTAAACTAGGTGCTCAGAATAAATCCATGGTACTCTAAAGAAATGACTTCTGCAATATGGGTGAAGCATGTTGTTGAGAGCCACAGCCAAAGGGGCCCCAGCAAACTTCCAGCTGCCAGCAAACTTCCAGCTGCCGGCTGATGATTGGCTCACAGCGGCCCCAGCAACATCTAGCTGATTGGCTCCTCGGCCCCAGCAACATCTAGCTGATTGGCTCCTCTGCGGTGATGCT